>NC_069504.1:1079734833-1080069833 GCF_027579735.1 Bombina bombina
GTTCCTCTCTAAGTACAGTGTTTGTCTGAGGGATGTGAAGGGAGTATTGCCTGATACCATGTTTTTGCCTATGGGAAATCTATTCTAGGGTTCTCAGTAAATTTGGTCGCGGGGATTCATCTTTGATGAGGAATTTTACAAACTGAGCTGTTGTGTACCTAGTATGACATTTTGCATTGTTAGTTTCCAACAAACATTGATACACGAGAAATATTCTACAGAGTTGTATCGCTCTAATAGGGAACTTTGTTTATTTTCAGAAATAACAGGAAAATTGTTACTATATGTGTTTGATATATATTTAAAATATCAATTATATGGATACCAATGAATTAAGGGTTCATAGGTTTCTGTTCAATAACCTGTTCCTTTTATCACTGAACAGGCGGTGGATTCCAGCGAGTCCGAGCACACTTATATGGGTCTCTCTTGTATTACCTGCAAATTGCACAGAAGCCAGATGAGCCAGATACCCTGGAAGCAGGTGAGTATTGACAGTCAGGAAAAATTGATGACTGTAAATGAACACAACAGATCTTTTGTAATGCAGAGAAAAATTTCTGAAGCATAAATAAAAACTTGACTTTAATGTCCCCTTAAGACTTTTTTTAGCCAAACTGTATTAATGGAGAGTGCTGTAGCAGTCATATGTAATTGAATACAATTTATTACTTATGTTAAGTAAACAGTAACAAAACTATTTACATTAAAGGATTACTTTCTGTTATAATTTTTAAGCTAAACAACTAACATATTAAAGTTAATAAACATTAATTAAAACCTACTGACCTATATTTTCTCCAAAACAAAGTTTCATAACATTCTAAAAGTTATATATTTTATTCGCCGATGATGTCACGTTATCCTGCCCACTATTTTCAGCACTGCATGTTCAAAATACTTAAACCAATAACTTTGTGTTTAAAGCGCCATTTTGAAACCTAGGTATTGTAAACGGATTGGTACAGAGCAAAGGATACCCACAGAGTGGGTTTGGAAAACAATTAAATTTGCAGACAAGATTTCTGATATACGGTAGAGATATGTTAATGAAATGCTATTGAGAAAAGGCGTATTTGGGGTAGTTAGTAACAGGTATAGAAAATATTTACTTACAGTGGCCCTTTAACAGTCCACTAAAAAATGTCATTAAACATTTTTAATATTAATATCGTTGAAATAATTTGCACACATTTTTGTTTTAAGAAGGTTTTTGTTTTGTTGTTTAAAAACTATCTGCAAAAAAGGAGAGGATTTATGGTTTACTTAGGCTCTTGAATTTTCAGGCAAAAAAAATATTACTTCCATAGTTGTTTTCTGTTTGCAAGCATAAGTACTACTATAATAGAGGCTAGCAATAAGAAAATAGCAGCTCTTTTTGATCTAGTGATTACTGCTCCTGTTGTCTCAGTAGGACAGAGTAATAGTGTGAAATCTACAAACCCGTAAACAGTGACTCTGACTGTGGAATGCTGTGCTTCCTTAGCGTACGGCATTGTTTTGTTAAAGTTCCTCCTTGTCTTGTAGTTTAGTAGATAAACTAACAGGTGTTATTTTGTGCCAAGCCAGAAAGAAAATGCATTAAGACAACCAAACAGAAAATAGTGATGATGATTTTAGTTTTTTCTTTTTTAAATTTATCAGGTCCATTTTTACTAACACTCACAGGCTATCAGCCAATGAGCAACTAGCAGGAAGTACCGGTCAGCCAATAAACATTATTAGGGATGTAGTATATCCAAGAAACTCCTCAAGTGGTTAAAAAGCAGACTTTCATTCTATCATATTAAAATAAATCTTATGCGATTCAAGAGCGCTTAATTATAGATGTAGGATATACACAACTGATAAAGATTTACTAGTTTCACATTTTAAACAGCCCACTTTTTTGTTAACAAAAAATTAAAAGAAAAAAAACAATATTTTAAATGCTGCTCTTGGTGGGGGGTGCTATGTATCTTTTAGGTTCTCATTATCTATAGTAGTAGGGGTTAAATGATGCACTGTGTTTACATTCTCCTTGACTGTCTAGGTCAAAGTACCATGTGGGAACGGCTTACAGCTCCTGAAGATGTATTTAGTAAGCTGCAGCGTGACAACTTGTCCATAATTGAGACCTATGGGGCTGCTCTCATGGAAGTTGTTTGCAGAGATGCTTGTGATGGCCACGAAATAGGAAGGGTAACTTGTTTACTTGGCAAAATAACTAGTAAAGCAGAGAATGTTGCACACTACCAAGTGACTTTTGTACTCATTTTGGTGTAATTGCTTTGCAGATGCTTGCTCTTGCACTGTTGGACCGGATAGTCTCCATAGACAAGCAACAACAGTGGTTGATCTATCTTTCAAACAGTGGGTACCTGAAGGTCCTTGTGGATAGTCTAGCTCAAGATGACACAATCCTGCAGAATCTTCTGACTCCTCAGCCTCCTCTGCTTAAGGCTCTCTATATCTACGAGTCCAAAATGGTAACCCTGCATTTTTCTACTTTTAAGTAATTTTTGTGAATTTTCCCCATTATATTTTATGTGGACTTTTTGAAAGTATATATTGCTTAATTATGTAATTTCCAAAATGTAACATTAAAAAATGAACATAATTTTTTATACGTATACATTTAACAAATAATAAATATGTATGGTTAATTAAAGGGACATTATACACTAGATATACATGTTTCTTTCGTGTAGTTAGCAAGAGTCCATGAGCTAATGACATATAGGGGATATACATTCCTACCAGGAGGGGCAAAGTTTCCCAAACCTCAAAATGCCTATAAATGCACCCCTCACCACACCCACAATTCAGTTTTACAAACTTTGCCTCCCATGGAGGTGGTGAAGTAAGTTTGTGCTAGATTCTACGTTGATATGCGCTTCGCAGCAGGCTGGAGCCCGGTTTTCCTCTCAGAGTGCAGTGAATGTCAGAGGGATGTGAAGAGAGTTTTGCCTATTTGAATACAATGGTCTTCCTCTTGGGGATCTATTTCATAGGTTCTCTGTTATCGGTCGTAGAGATTTCTTCTCCTACCTCCCTTTTCAGATCGACGATATACTCGTATATACCATTACCTCTACTGATTCTCGTTTCAGTACTGGTTTGGCTATCTACTATATGTAGATGAGTGTCCGGGGGTAAGTAAGTCTTAATTTTTGTGACACTCTAAGCTATCGTTGGGCACTTTATATGTAAAGTTCTAAATATATGTCTTTAAACTTATATTTGCCATGATTCAGGATAATCAGTATTCCTTCATTCAGACGGTCAGTTTCATTATTTGGGATAATGCATATGAATAAATATTTTTTTCTTACCTTGAAAATTTTCAAATTGACTATTTTTCCCTGCGGGCTGTTAGGCTCGCGGGGGCAGAAAATGCTTCGTTTTATTGCGTCATTTTTGGCGCAAAATTGTCATTTCCGGCGTCGTAGTTGACGCCGGAAGTTGTTTGTAGTTGTAGTTTGTAGTCATTTTTTTGACACTTGTGTATTCAGACGTTTTTTTTGTGCCAAAAAATGTGGGCGTCGGTTTCGACGTCAGAGGATGTGGCGTCATACTTGGCGCCAAAAAATATGGGCGTTGTACTTGGCGCCATTAATGTGGGCATTATTCTTGGCGCCAAAAAAATGTGGGCGTCACTCTTGTCTCCACCTTTTTTTCACATTTCAGTCACATTTTTCATTGCTTCTGGTTGCTAGAGGCTTGTTCATTTGGCATTTTTTCCCATTCCTGAAACTGTCATTTAAGGAATTTGATAATTTTGCTTTATATGTTGTTTCTCCTGTTAAGTGTGGTCAGTCCACGGGTCATCATTACTTCTGGGATATTATCTCCTCCCCTACAGGAAGTGCAAGAGGATTCACCCAGCAGAGCTGCTATATAGCTCCTCCCCCCTACGTCACCCCCAGTCATTCTCTTGCACCCAACGAATAGATAGGATGTGTGAGAGGACTGTGGTGATTTAATTAGTTTATTACCTTCAATCAAAAGTTTGTTATTTTATAATAGCACCGGAGTGTGTTATTCATTCTCTGGTAGAATTTGAAGAAGAATCTACCAGAGTTTTTTCTATGATTTTAGCCGGAGTAGTTAAGATCATATTGCTGTTTCTCGGCCATCTGAGGAGAGGTAAACTTCAGATCAGGGGACAGCGGGCAGATTAATCTGCAAAGAGGTATGTAGCAGTTTGTTATTTTCTGACATGGAATTGATGAGAAAATCCTGCCATACCGTTATAATGTAAACTCAGCCTTAAATGCAGTAGATGTAGCTGGTATCAGGCTGTCATGTATGTATATTTTACACTTCAGTATTCTGGGGAATGGTACTTCACTGGATTTATACTGTATGCATAGACTTAACCTAATTTGCAGGGACTTGCAATAGGTTTTAAATAACAATTAATTTATTGAGGTTAAACGTTTTTTTGCTGGCATGTGAAAACGTTTATTTCTTCTGTTATGTGCGATCAGTCCACGGGTCATCATTACTTCTGGGATATAACTCCTCCCCAACAGGAAATGCAAGAGGATTCACCCAGCAGAGCTGATATAGCTCCTCCCCTCTACGTCAGTCCCAGTCATTCTCTTGCACCCAACGACTAGATAGGATGTGTGAGAGGACTATGGTGATTATACTTAGTTTTTATGACTTCAATCAAAAGTTTGTTATTTTACAATAACACCGGAGCGTGTTATTACTTCTCTGGCAGAGTTTGAAGAAGAATCTACCAGAGTTTTTTTTACTATGATTTTAACCGGAGTAGTTAAGATCATATTGCTGTTCTCGGCCATCTGAGGGAGGTAAAGGCTTCAGATCAGGGGACAGCGGGCAGATGAATCTGCATTGAGGTATGTAGCAGTTTTTATTTTCTGAATGGAATTGATGAAAAAATCCTGCTATACCGTTATAATGACATGTATGTATACACTTCAGTATTCTGGGAATGGTTTTTCACCGGAACTACTCTGTTAAAGGTCACTAATCCTTTTAATAAATATTGTCATGTTAAACGTTTTTGCTGGAATGTAGAATCGTTTACATTGCTGAGGTACTGAGTAAATAAATGTTTGGGCATTATTTTCCACTTGGCAGTTGTCTGCTTTAAATTGTGACAGTTTCGTTTCTCCTCACTGCTGTGTGTGAGAGGGAGGGGCCGTTTTTGGCGCTCTTTTGCTACGCATCAAAAAATTCCAGTCAGCTACTATTATATTTCCTGCATGATCCGGTTCACTGACAGATCTCAGGGGTCTTCAAACTTCTTTGAAGGGAGGTACATTCTCTCAGCAGAGCTGTGAGAATTTTTATTGACTGTGAATAAAAACGTTACTCTATAATTTTTTATGTCAAATTTAGTTATTTACTAATGGGAACAAACCTTTGCTAAAAGTTATGTTATTTTAAACTTGATGCTATAACTTTTCAGTTCATTATCTCAACTGTCATTTAATCGTTTAAGTACCTCTTCGAGGCACAGTACGTTTTTTGTTAAAAAAGATTATAACCAGGTTGCAAGTTATTGCTAGTGTGTTAAACATGTCTGACCCAGAGAATGATATCTGTGTCATTTGTTCCAATGCCAAGGTGGAGCCCAATAGAAATTTATGTACTAACTGTATTGATGCTACTTTAAATAAAAGTCAATCTGTACAATGTGAACAAATTTCACCAAACTGCGAGGGGAGAGTTATGCCGACTAACTCGCCTCACGCGGCAGTACCTGCATCTCCCGCCCGGGAGGTGCGTGATATTATGGCGCCTAATACATCTGGGCGGCCATTACAGATAACATTACATGATATGGCTACTGTTATGACTGAAGTTTTGTCTAAATTACCAGAACTAAGAGGCAAGCGTGATCACTCTGGGGTGAGAACAGAGTGCGCTGACAATACTAGGGCCATGTCTGATACTGCGTCACAGCTTGCAGAGCATGAGGACGGAGAGCTTCATTCTGTGGGTGACGGTTCTGATCCAAACAGATTGGATTCAGATATTTCAAATTTTAAATTCAAATTGGAGAACCTCCGTGCATTACTAGGGGAGGTCTTAGCAGCTTTCAATGATTGTAACACCATTGCAATACCAGAGAAAATGTGTAGGTTGGATAAATACTTTGCGGTACCGGCGAGTACTGACGTTTTTCCTATACCTAAGAGATTAACTGAAATTGTTACTAAGGAGTGGGATAGACCCGGTGTGCCGTTCTCACCCCCTCCAATATTTAGAAAGATGTTTCCAATAGACGCCACTACTCGGGACTTATGGCAAACGGTCCCTAAGGTGGAGGGAGCAGTTTCTACTTTAGCTAAGCGTACCACTATCCCGGTGGAGGATAGCTGTGCTTTTTCAGATCCAATGGATAAAAAATTAGAGGGTTACCTTAAGAAAATGTTTGTTCAACAAGGTTTTATATTGCAACCCCTTGCATGTATCGCGCCGATTACGGCTGCGGCAGCATTTTGGATTGAGTCTCTGGAAGAGAACCTTAGTTCATCTACGCTAGACGACATTATGGACAGGCTTAGAGTCCTTAAACTAGCCAATTCATTCATTTCGGAGGCCGTAGTACATTTAACCAAACTTACGGCTAAGAACTCTGGATTCGCCATACAGGCACGTAGAGCACTGTGGCTAAAATCCTGGTCAGCTGATGTTACTTCTAAGTCTAAATTACTTAATATACCTTTCAAGGGGCAGTCTTTATTTGGGCCCGGGTTGAAAGAAATTATCGCTGACATTACAGGAGGTAAGGGCCACGCCCTACCTCAAGACAAAGCCAAATCTAAGGCTAGACAGTCTAATTTTCGTCCCTTTCGGAATTTCAAACCTGGAGCAGCGTCAACCTCCACTGCACCAAAACAGGAAGGAGCTGTTGCTCGTTACAGGCAAGGCTGGAAACCTAACCAGTCCTGGAATAAGGGCAAACAGGCCAGGAAACCTGCTGCTGCCCCAAAGACAGCATGAACCGAGAGCCCCCGATCCGGGACCGGATCTAGTGGGGGGCAGACTTTCGCTCTTCGCTCAGGCCTGGGCAAGAGATGTTCAGGATCCCTGGGCGCTGGAGATCATATCTCAGGGATACCTTCTAGACTTCAAATTATCTCCCCCAAAAGGGAGATTTCATCTGTCAAGGTTGTCAACAAACCAGATAAAGAAAGAAGCGTTTCTACGCTGTGTACAAGATCTGTTATTAATGGGAGTGATCCATCCAGTTCCGCGGTCGGAACAAGGACAAGGGTTCTACTCAAACCTGTTTGTGGTTCCCAAAAAAGAGGGAACTTTCAGGCCAATCTTAGATTTAAAGATTCTAAACAAATTCCTAAGAGTTCCATCGTTCAAAATGGAAACTATTCGGACAATCTTACCTATGATCCAAAAGGGTCAGTACATGACCACAGTGGATTTAAAAGATGCTTACCTTCACATACCGATTCACAAAGATCATCAACGGTATCTACGGTTTGCCTTCCTAGACAGGCACTACCAGTTTGTAGCTCTTCCATTCGGATTGGCTACGGCCCCAAGAATCTTCACAAAGGTTCTGGGTGCACTTCTGGCGGTACTAAGACCGCGAGGGATTTCGGTGGCTCCGTACCTAGACGACATTCTAATACAAGCTTCAAGCTTTCAAACTGCCAAGTCTCATACAGAGTTAGTTCTGGCATTTCTAAGGTCGCATGGATGGAAAGTGAACGAAAAGAAAAGTTCTCTTTTTCCTCTCACAAGAGTTCCATTCTTGGGGACTCTTATAGATTCTGTAGAAATGAAGATTTACCTGACAGAAGACAGGTTAACAAGGCTTCAGGATGCATGCCGTGTCCTTCATTCCATTCAACACCCGTCAGTAGCTCAATGCATGGAGGTGATCGGCTTAATGGTAGCGGCAATGGACATAGTACCTTTTGCACGCCTACACCTCAGACCGCTGCAATTGTGCATGCTAAGTCAGTGGAATGGGGATTACTCAGATTTGTCCCCTACCCTGAATCTGAATCAAGAGACCAGAAATTCTCTTCTATGGTGGCTTTATCGGCCACACCTGTCCAGGGGGATGCCATTCAGCAGGCCAGACTGGACAATCGTAACAACAGACGCCAGCCTGCTAGGTTGGGGCGCTGTCTGGAATTCTCTGAAGACTCAGGGATTATGGAATCAGGAGGAGAGTCTCCTTCCAATAAACATTCTGGAATTGAGGGCAGTTCTCAATGCCCTTCTAGCTTGGCCCCAATTAACAACTCAGGGGTTCATCAGGTTTCAGTCGGACAATATCACGACTGTAGCTTACATCAACCATCAGGGAGGGACAAGAAGCTCCCTAGCAATGGTGGAAGTATCAAAGATAATTCGCTGGGCAGAGTCTCACTCTTGCCACCTGTCAGCAATCCACATCCCGGGAGTGGAGAACTGGGAGGCGGATTTCTTGAGTCGCCAGACTTTTCATCCGGGAGAGTGGGAACTTCATCCGGAGATTTTTGCCCAAATACTTCGACGTTGGGGCAAACCAGAGATAGATCTCATGGCGTCTCGCCAGAACGCCAAGCTTCCTCACTACGGGTCCAGATCCAGGGATCCGGGAGCGGTTCTGATAGATGCTTTGACAGCACCTTGGAACTTCGGGATGGCTTATGTGTTTCCACCCTTCCCGCTGCTTCCTCGATTGATTGCGAAAATCAAACAAGAGAGAGCATCTGTGATTCTAATAGCGCCTGCATGGCCACGCAGGACTTGGTATGCAGATCTAGTGGACATGTCATCCTGTCCACCTTGGTCTCTACCTCTGAGACAGGACCTTCTGACACAGGGTCCATTCAAACATCAAAATCTAACTTCTCTGAAACTGACTGCTTGGAAATTGAACGCTTGATTTTATCAAAGCGTGGTTTTTCTGAGTCGGTTATTGATACCCTGATCCAGGCTAGGAAGCCTGTTACCAGAAAGATTTACCATAAAATATGGCGCAAATACCTATACTGGTGCGAATCCAAACGTTACTCCTGGAGTAAGGTTAGGATCCCTAGGATATTGTCTTTTCTACAAGAAGGTTTAGAAAAGGGTTTATCGGCTAGTTCATTAAAGGGACAGATTTCAGCTCTGTCCATCTTGTTACACAGGCGTCTGTCAGAAAATCCAGACGTCCAGGCCTTTTGTCAAGCTTTAGCTAGGATCAAGCCTGTGTTTAAAGCCGTTGCTCCGCCATGGAGTTTAAACTTAGTTCTTAACGTTTTACAAGGTGTTCCATTTGAACCCCTTCATTCCATTGATATAAAATTGTTATCTTGGAAAGTTCTGTTTTTAATGGCTATTTCCTCGGCTCGAAGAGTCTCTGAGTTATCAGCATTACATTGTGATTCTCCTTATCTGATTTTTCACTCAGATAAGGTAGTTCTGCGTACTAAACCTGGGTTCTTACCTAAGGTAGTTACTAACAGGAATATCAATCAAGAGATTGTTGTTCCATCCTTGTGTCCAAATCCTTCTTCAAAGAAGGAACGTCTTCTACACAATCTGGATGTAGTTCGTGCCCTCAAGTTCTACTTGCAGGCAACTAAAAATTTTCGCCAAACTTCTTCCCTGTTTGTCGTTTATTCTGGACAGAGGAGAGGTCAAAAAGCTTCTGCTACCTCTCTCTCTTTCTGGCTTCGTAGCATAATACGTTTAGCCTATGAGACTGCTGGACAGCAGCCTCCTGAAAGAATTACAGCTCACTCCACTAGAGCTGTGGCTTCCACTTGGGCCTTTAAGAATGAGGCCTCTGTTGAACAGATTTGCAAGGCTGCAACTTGGTCTTCGCTTCATACTTTTTCCAAATTTTACAAATTTGACACTTTTGCTTCTTCGGAGGCTATTTTTGGGAGAAAGGTTCTTCAGGCAGTGGTTCCTTCTGTATAATGAGCCTGCCTATCCCTCCCGTCATCCGTGTACTTTTGCTTTGGTATTGGTATCCCAGAAGTAATGATGACCCGTGGACTGATCGCACATAACAGAAGAAAACATAATTTATGCTTACCTGATAAATTCCTTTCTTCTGTTGTGCGATCAGTCCACGGCCCGCCCTGTTTTTTAAGGCAGGTAAATATCTTTTAAATTATTCTCCAGTCACCACTTCACCCTTGGTTACTCCTTTCTCGTTGATTCTTGGTCGAATGACTGGGACTGACGTAGAGGGGAGGAGCTATATCAGCTCTGCTGGGTGAATCCTCTTGCATTTCCTGTTGGGGAGGAGTTATATCCCAGAAGTAATGATGACCCGTGGACTGATCGCACAACAGAAGAAAGGAATTTATCAGGTAAGCATAAATTGTTTTCTCTGAGGTACTGGGTGAAAAAATGTTTTGGGCACTATTTTTTCCACTTGGCAATAGTTTTGTTTAAATTAAAGCAGTTCACTGATCTCTCTCACTGTTATGTGTGAGGGGGAGGGGCCATTTTTGGCGCTTTTACTACGCATCAAAAAACTCAGTCAGAGGTTCATTTTCTTCCTGCATGATCCGGTTCATCTCTACAGAACTCAGGGATCTCCAAAGCCTTTTTTTGAGGGAGGTAATCATCACAGCAGAGCTGTGAAGATTGTAGTTGACTGTGATAAAAAACGTTTATTTGTGTATTTTTTCTGCTGCCTGGGTTAGTTATCCTTTGCTAATGGGAACAATCCTTTGCTAAAATTGTATATTTCTGACAAAGATTGATGCTATAACTTATTTATTTTCAACTGTCATAATTTTTTCTGTGCTTCTTATAGGCACAGTTCGTTTTCATATTATTGTAAATTACTTGAAAAAGCATTTCCAAGTTGCTAGTTAATTGCTAGTGTGTTAAACATGTCTGATTCAGAGGAAGATACATGTGCTATATGTGCTAATGCCAAAGTGGAGCCCAATAGAAGTTTATGTACTAACTGTATTGATGCTACTTTAAATAAAAGTCAATCTGTACAAATTGAACATATTTCACCAGACAACGAGGGGAGAGTTATGCCGACTAACTCTCCTCACGTGTCAGTACCTGCATCTCCCGCTCGGGAGGTGCGTGATATTGTAGCGCCGAGTACATCTGGGCGGCCATTTCAAATCACATTACAGGATATGGCTACTGTTATGACTGAAGTTTTGGCTAAATTACCAGAACTTAGAGGCAAGCGTGATCACTCTGGGGTGAGAACAGAGTGCGCTGATAATATTAGGGCCATGTCAGACACTGCGTCACAGGCGGCAGAACATGAGGACGGAGAACTTCATTCTGTGGGTGACGGTTCTGATCCAAATAGATTGGATTCAGATATTTCAAATTTTAAATTTAAGCTGGAAAACCTCCGTGTATTACTAGGGGAGGTGTTAGCGGCTCTGAATGATTGTAACACAGTTGCAATACCAGAGAAAATGTGTAGGTTGGATAAATATTTTGCGGTACCGGCGAGTACTGATGTTTTTCCTATACCTAAGAGACTTACTGAAATTGTTACTAAGGAGTGGGATAGGCCCGGTGTGCCGTTCTCACCCCCTCCGATATTTAGAAAAATGTTTCCAATAGACGCCACCACACGGGACTTATGGCAAACGGTCCCTAAGGTGGAGCGAGCAGTTTCTACTTTAGCTAAGCGTACCACTATCCCGGTGGAGGATAGCTGTGCCTTTTCAGATCCAATGGATAAAAAATTAGAGGGTTACCTTAAGAAAATGTTTGTTCAACAAGGTTTTATATTGCAACCTCTTGCATGTATTGCGCCTGTCACGGCTGCAGCAGCATTTTGGTTTGAGTCTCTGGAAGAGACACTTCAATCATCTACACTAGATGAGATTACAGACAAACTTAAAGCCCTTAAGTTAGCTAACTCATTTATTTCAGATGCCGTAGTACATTTAACTAAACTTACGGCTAAGAATTCCGGATTTGCCATTCAGGCACGCAGAGCACTGTGGCTAAAATCCTGGTCAGCTGATGTTACTTCTAAATCTAAATTGCTTAATATACCTTTCAAAGGGCAGACCTTATTTGGGCCCGGGTTGAAAGAGATTATCGCTGACATTACAGGAGGTAAAGGCCATGCCCTGCCTCAGGACAAAGCCAAACCTAGGTCTAGACAGTCTAATTTTCGTTCCTTTCGTAATTTCAAAGCAGGAACTGCATCAACTTCCTCTGCACCAAAACAGGAAGGAGCTGTTGCTCGCTACAGACAAGGCTGGAAACCTAACCAGTCCTGGAACAAGGGCAAGCAGGCCAGGAAACCTGCTGCTGCCCCTAAGACAGCATGAATCGAGGGCCCCCGATCCGGGACCGGATCTAGTAGGGGGCAGACTTTCTCTCTTCGCCCAGGCTTGGGCAAGAGATGTTCAGGATCCCTGGGCGTTAGAGATCATATCTCAGGGATACCTTCTGGACTTCAAATCCTCTCCCCCAAGAGGGAGATTTCATCTGTCAAGGTTGTCAACAAACCAAATAAAGAAAGAAGCGTTCCTACGCTGCGTACAAGATCTTTTATTAATGGGAGTGATCCATCCAGTTCCGCGGTCGGAACAGGGACAAGGGTTTTACTCAAATCTGTTTGTAGTTCCCAAAAAAGAGGGAACTTTCAGGCCAATCTTGGATTTAAAGATCCTTAACAAATTCCTAAGAGTTCCATCGTTCAAGATGGAAACGATTCGGACAATTTTGCCCATGATCCAAGAGGGTCAGTACATGACCACAGTGGATTTAAAGGATGCTTACCTTCACATACCGATTCACAGAAATCATTACCGGTATCTAAGGTTTGCCTTTCTAGACAGGCATTACCAGTTTGTAGCTCTTCCATTCGGACTGGCTACAGCTCCAAGAATCTTCACAAAGGTTCTGGGTACTCTTCTGGCGGTACTAAGACCGCGAGGAATTTCGGTAGCTCCGTACCTAGACGACATTCTGATACAAGCTTCAAGCTTTCAAACTGCCAAGTCTCATACAGAGTTAGTACTGGCATTTCTAAGGTCGCATGGATGGAAGGTGAACGAAAAGAAGAGTTCTCTCTTTCCACTCACAAGAGTTCCTTTCTTGGGGACTCTGATAGATTCTGTAGAAATGAAGATTTACCTGACAGAAGACAGGTTAACAAAGCTTCAAAATGCATGCCGGGTCCTTCATTCCATTCAACACCCGTCAGTAGCTCAATGCATGGAGGTGATCGGCTTAATGGTAGCGGCAATGGACATAGTACCTTTTGCACGCCTACATCTCAGACCGCTGCAATTGTGCATGCTAAATCAGTGGAATGGGGATTACTCAGATTTGTCCCCCACTCTGAATCTGAATCAAGAGACCAGAAATTCTCTTCTATGGTGGCTTTATCGGCCACACCTGTCCAGGGGAATGCCATTCAGCAGGCCAGACTGGACAATTGTAACAACAGACGCCAGCCTTCTAGGTTGGGGTGCTGTCTGGAATTCTCTGAAGGCTCAGGGACTATGGAATAAGGAGGAGAGTCTCCTTCCAATAAACATTCTGGAATTGAGAGCAGTTCTCAATGCCCTTTTGGCTTGGCCCCAGTTAACAACTCGGGGGTTCATCAGGTTTCAGTCGGACAACATCACGACTGTAGCTTACATCAACCATCAGGGAGGGACAAGAAGCTCCCTAGCAATGATGGAAGTATCAAAGATAATTCGCTGGGCAGAGTCTCACTCTTGCCACCTGTCTGCAATCCACATCCCGGGAGTGGAGAACTGGGAGGCGGATTTCTTAAGTCGTCAGACTTTTCATCCGGGGGAGTGGGAACTTCATCCGGAGGTCTTTGCCCAGATACTTCGACGTTGGGGCAAACCAGAGATAGATCTCATGGCGTCTCGTCAGAACGCCAAGCTTCCTCGCTACGGGTCCAGATCCAGGGATCCGGGAGCGGTTCTGATAGATGCTTTGACAGCACCTTGGACCTTCGGGATGGCTTATGTGTTTCCACCCTTCCCGATGCTTCCTCAATTGATTGCCAGAATCAAACAGGAGAGAGCATCAGTGATTCTAATAGCACCTGCATGGCCACGCAGGACTTGGTATGCAGATCTAGTGGACATGTCATCCTGTCCGCCTTGGTCTCTACCTCTGAAACAGGACCTTCTGATCCAGGGTCCATTCAAACATCAAAATCTAACTTCTCTGAAGCTGACTGCTTGGAAATTGAACGCTTGATTTTATCAAAACGTGGTTTTTCTGAGCCAGTTATTGATACCTTAATACAGGCTAGGAAGCCTGTTACCAGAAGGATTTACCATAAAATATGGCGTAAATACTTATATTGGTGCGAATCCAAGAGTTACTCATGGAGTAAGGTTAGGATTCCAAGGATATTGTCTTTTCTACAAGAAGGTTTAGAAAAGGGATTATCTGCTAGTTCTTTAAAGGGACAGATTTCAGCTCTGTCCATTCTCTTACACAAACGTCTGTCAGAAGTTCCGGACGTTCAAGCTTTTTGTCAGGCTTTAGCTAGGATCAAGCCTGTGTTTAAAACTATTGCTCCGCCATGGAGTTTGAACTTAGTTCTTAATGTTTTACAGGGTGTTCCGTTTGAACCCCTTCATTCCATTGATATCAAGTTATTATCTTGGAAAGTTCTGTTTTTAATGGCTATTTCCTCGGCTCGAAGAGTTTCTGAGTTATCTGCTTTACATTGTGATTCTCCTTATCTGATTTTTCATTCAGACAAGGTAGTTCTGCGTACTAAACCTGGGTTCCTACCTAAGGTGGTCACTAATAGGAATATCAATCAAGAGATTGTTGTTCCATCTTTGTGTCCTAATCCTTCCTCGAAGAAGGAACGTCTGCTACACAATCTAGATGTAGTCCGTGCCCTGAAATTTTATCTACAGGCAACTAAGGATTTTCGTCAAACGTCTTCCCTGTTTGTCGTTTATTCTGGTCAGAGGAGAGGTCAAAAAGCTTCGGCTACCTCTCTCTCTTTTTGGCTTCGTAGCATAATACGATTAGCCTATGAGACTGCTGGACAGCAGCCTCCTGAAAGAATTACAGCTCATTCTACTAGAGCTGTGGCTTCCACTTGGGCCTTTAAGAATGAGGCTTCTGTTGAACAGATTTGCAAGGCTGCAACTTGGTCTTCTCTTCATACTTTTTCCAAATTTTACAAATTTGACACTTTTGCTTCTTCGGAGGCTGTTTTTGGGAGAAAGGTTCTTCAGGCAGTGGTTCCCTCCGTATAAAGAGCCTGCCTGTCCCTCCCGTCATCCGTGTACTTTTGCTTTGGTATTGGTATCCCAGAAGTAATGATGACCCGTGGACTGACCACACTTAACAGGAGAAAACAAAATTTATGCTTACCTGATAAATTCATTTCTCCTGTAGTGTGGTCAGTCCACGGCCCGCCCTGTTTTTTATGGCAGGCTAAAAAAAATTTTGGATTATACTCCAGTCACCACTACACCCTTCGGCTTCTCCTTTCTCGTTGGTCCTTTGGTCGAATGACTGGAGGTGACGTAGGGGGGAGGAGCTATATAGCAGCTCTGCTGGGTGAATCCTCTTGCACTTCCTGTAGGGGAGGAGATAATATCCCAGAAGTAATGATGACCCGTGGACTGACAACACTACAGGAGAAATGAATTTATCAGGTAAGCATAAATTTTGTTTTTTTCTATTACATATTGCAAGATGTCTCAACCTGACCCTGGATCAGAATCTACTTCTGGAAAGACGCTGCCTGATGCTGGTTCTACCAAAGTTAAGTGCATTTGTTGTAAACTTTTAGTATCTGTTCCTCCGGCTGTAGTTTGTGATAACTGTCATGATAAACTTTCTAATGCAGATTGTATTTCCATTAGTAATAATCCATTACCTGTTGTTGTTCCTTCAACATCTAATGTTCAGGATGTCCCTGTTAATGTAAAAGAATTTGTTTCTAAATCTATTAGGAAGGCTCTGTCTGTTATTCCTCCTTCCAGTAAACGTAAACGGTCTTTTAAAACTTCTCATATTTCAGATGAATTTTTAAGTGACCGCCATCATTCTGACTTATCTGTTTCTGATGAGGATCTATCTGGTTCAGAAGATTCTGCTTCAGATATTGACACTGATAAATCTTCATATTTATTTAAGATGGAGTTTATTCGTTCTTTACTTAAAGAAGTATTAATTGCATTAGATATGGAGGAGTCTAGTCCTCTTGATACTAAATCTACTAAGCGTTTAAATTCGGTTTTCAAACCTCATGTAGTTATTCCAGAAGTTTTTCCAGTTCCTGATGCTATTTCAGAAGTAATTTCTAGGGAATGGAATAGTCTGGGTACTTCATTTACTCCTTCTCAAAGGTTTAAGAAATTGTACCCTGTGCCATCTGATAGATTAGAATTTTGGGACAAAATCCCTAAAGTTGATGGGGCTATCTCTACTCTTGCTAAACGTACTACTATTCCTAAGGCGGATACTACTTCCTTTAAGGATCCTTTAGATAGGAATCTTGAATCCTTTCTAAGGAGAGCTTATTTATGTTCAGGTAATCTTCTTAGACCTGCTATTTCTTTGGCTGATGTTGCTGCATCTTCCACTTTTTGGTTGGAGGCTTTAGCACAACAAGTGTCAGACCATAATGCTTATAGCATTGTTAAACTTCTTCAACATGCTAATAACTTTATTTGTGATGCCATTTTTGATATCATTAGAATAGATGTCAGGTATATGTCTTTAGCTATTTGTAGCTAGAAGAGCTTTATGGCTTAAATCTTGGAATGCAGATATGACTTCAAAGTCAACCTTGCTTTCTCTTTCTTTCCAAGGTAATAAATTATTTGGTTCACAGTTGGATTCTATTATTTCAACTGTTACTGGGGGGAAAGGAACCTTTTTGCCTCAGGACAAAAAATCTAAAGGTAAATTCAGGGCTGCTAATCGTTTTCGTTTCTTTCGTCAGAATAAGGAACAGAAGCCTGACCCTTCCCCTAAAGGAACGGTTTCCGTTTGGAAACCTTCTCCAGTCTGGAATAAATCCAAGCCTTTTAGAAAGTCAAAACCAGCTCCAAAATCCGCATGAAGGTGCGGCCCTCATTCCAGCTCAGCTGGTAGGGGGCAGGTTACGATTTTTCAAAGATATTTGGATCAATTCGATTCACAGTCTTTGGATTCAGAACATTGTTTCACAAGGGTACAGAATAGGTTTCAAGGTAAGACCACCTGTGAGAAGATTTTTTTCTCTCTCGCATTCCAGTAAACCCAGTAAAGGCTCAGGCATTTCTGAAATGTGTTTCAGATCTAGATTTGGCTGGGGTAATTGTGCCAGTTCCAGTTCTGGAACGGGGTCTGGGGTTTTACTCAAATCTATTCATTGTACCAAAGAAGGAGAATTCCTTCAGACCAGTTCTGGATCTAAAAATATTGAATCGTTATGTAAGGATTCCAACATTCAAAATGGTAACTGTAAGGACTATTCTGCCTTTTGTTCAGCAAGGGCATTATATGTCCACAATAGATTTACAGGATGCATATCTTCATATTCCAATTCATCCAGATCACTATCAGTTTCTGAGATTCTCTTTTCTAGACAAGCATTACCAGTTTGTGGCCCTTCCGTTTGGCCTAGCAACAGCTCCAAGGATCTTTTCAAAGGTTCTCGGTGCCCTTCTCTCTGTAATCAGAGAACAGGGTATTGCAGTATTTCCTTATTTGGACGATATCTTGGTACTTGCTCAGTCTTTACATTCTGCAGAATCTCATACGAATCAACTTGTGTCGTTTCTTCAAAGACATGGTTGGAGGATCAATTTACCAAAGAGTTCTTTGATTCCTCAGACAAAGGTAACCTTTTTGGGCTTTCAAATAGATTCAGTGTCCATGACTTTGTCTCTAACAGAAAAGAGACGTCTGATATTGGTTTCAGCCTGTCAAAACCTTCAGTCTCAATCGTTCCCTTCGGTAGCTTTGTGCATGGAAATTCTAGGTCTCATGACTGCTGCATCGGACGCGATCCCCTTTGCTCGTTTTCACATGAGACCTCTTCAGATTTGTATGCTGAACCAGTGGTGCAGGGATTATACAAACATATCACAAATAATATCCTTAAATCCCAATGTTCGATCTTCTCTGACTTGGTGGTTGAATCACCATCGTCTAATTCAAGGGGCCTCTTTTGTTCGTCCAACCTGGACTGTGATCTCAACAGATGCGAGTCTTTCAGGTTGGGGAGCTGTATGGGGATCTCTGACAGCGCAGGGGGTTTGGGAATCTCAGGAGGCGAGATTACCAATCAACATTTTGGAACTCCGTGCGATTTTCAGAGCTCTTCAGTTCTGGCCTCTTCTGAAGAGAGAATCGTTTATTTGTTTTCAGACAGACAATGTCACAACCGTGGCGTATGTCAATCTTCTGTTGATCAGATTTGCAAAGCAGCAACTTGGTCTTCTTTGCATACTTTTACTAAATTCTACCATTTTGATGTTTTCTCTTCTTCTGAAGCAGTTTTTGGTAGAAAAGTACTTCAGGCAGCTGTTTCAGTTTGATTCTTCTGCGTATAATTTCAGTTTTTTTCATTATTAAGATTAAAACTTTTGATTTGGGTTGTGGATTATTTTTCAGCGGAATTGGCTGTCTTTATGTTATCCCTCCCTCTCTATTGACTCTTGCGTGGAAGTTCCACATCTTGGGTATCTGCTATCCCATACGTCACTAGCTCATGGACTCTTGCTAATTACATGAAAGAAAACATAATTTATGTAAGAACTTACCTGATAAATTCATTTCTTTCATATTAGCAAGAGTCCATGAGGCCCACCCTTTTTGTGGTGGTTATGATTTTTTTGTATAAAGCACAATTATTCCAATTCCTTATTTTTGATGCTTTCGCTCCTTTCTTATCACCCCACTTCTTGGCTATTCGTTAAACTGAATTGTGGGTGTGGTGAGGGGTGTATTTATAGGCATTTTGAGGTTTGGGAAACTTTGCCCCTCCTGGTAGGAATGTATATCCCCTATACGTCACTAGCTCATGGGCTCTTGCTAATATGAAAGAAATGAATTTATCAGGTAAGTTCTTACATAAATTATGTTTCTTCTGTTATGTGTGATCAGTCCACGGGTCATCATTACTTCTGGGATATAACTCCTCCCCAACAGGAAATGCAAGAGGATTCACCCAGCAGAGCCGATATAGCTCCTCCCCTCTACGTCAGTCCCAGTCATTCTCTTGCACCCAACGACTAGATAGGATGTGTGAGAGGACTATGGTGATTATACTTAGTTTTTATGACTTCAATCAAAAGTTTGTTATTTTACAATAGCACCGGAGCGTGTTATTACTTCTCTGGCAGAGTTTGAAGAAGAATCTACCAGAGTTTTTTACTATGATTTTAACCGGAGTAGTTAAGATCATATTGCTGTTCTCGGCCATCTGAGGGAGGTAAAGGCTTCAGATCAGGGGACAGCGGGCAGATGAATCTGCATTGAGGTATGTAGCAGTTTTTATTTTCTGAATGGAATTGATGAGAAAATCCTGCTATACCGCTATAATGACATGTATGTATACACTTCAGTATTCTGGGAATGGTATTTCACCGGAACTACTCTGTTAAAGGTCACTAATCCTTTTAATAAATATTATCATGTTAAACGTTTTTGCTGGAATGTAGAATCGTTTACATTGCTGAGGTACTGAGTGAATAAATGTTTGGGCATTATTTTCCACTTGGCAGTTGTCTGCTTTAAATTGTGACAGTTTCGTTTCTCCTCACTGCTGTGTGTGAGAGGGAGGGGCCGTTTTTGGCGCTCTTTTGCTACGCATCAAAAATTTCCAGTCAGCTACTATTATATTTCCTGCATGATCCGGTTCACTGTCAGATCTCAGGGGTCTTCAAACTTCTTTGAAGGGAGGTACATTCTCTCAGCAGAGCTGTGAGAATTTTATATTGACTGTGAATAAAAACCTTTGCTAAAAGTTGTGTTATTTTAAAGTTGATGCTATAACTGTTTTTCAGTTCATTATCTCAACTGTCATTTAATCGTTTAAGTACCTCTTTGAGGCACAGTACGTTTTTGCTAAAAAAGATTATAACCAGGTTGCAAGTTATTGCTAGTGTGTTAAACATGTCTGACTCAGAGGAAGATATCTGTGTCATTTGTTCCAATGCCAAGGTGGAGCCCAATAGAAATTTATGTACTAACTGTATTGATGCTACTTTAAATAAAAGTCAATCTGTACAATGTGAACAAATTTCACCAAACTGCGAGGGGAGAGTTATGCCGACTAACTCGCCTCACGCGGCAGTACCTGCATCTCCCGCCCGGGAGGTGCGTGATATTATGGCGCCTAATACATCTGGGCGGCCATTACAGATAACATTACATGATATGGCTACTGTTATGACTGAAGTTTTGTCTAAATTACCAGAACTAAGAGGCAAGCGTGATCACTCTGGGGTGAGAACAGAGTGCGCTGACAATACTAGGGCCATGTCTGATACTGCGTCACAGCTTGCAGAGCATGAGGACGGAGAGCTTCATTCTGTGGGTGACGGTTCTGATCCAAACAGATTGGATTCAGATATTTCAAATTTTAAATTTAAATTGGAGAACCTCCGTGTATTACTAGGGGAGGTCTTAGCAGCTCTCAATGATTGTAACACCGTTGCAATACCAGAGAAACTGTGTAGGTTGGATAAATACTTTGCGGTACCGGCGAGTACTGACGTTTTTCCTATACCTAAGAGATTAACTGAAATTGTTACTAAGGAGTGGGATAGACCCGGTGTGCCGTTCTCACCCCCTCCAATATTTAGAAAGATGTTTCCAATAGACGCCACCACTCGGGACTTATGGCAAACGGTCCCTAAGGTGGAGGGAGCAGTTTCTACTTTAGCTAAGCGTACCACTATCCCGGTGGAGGATAGCTGTGCTTTTTCAGATCCAATGGATAAAAAATTAGAGGGTTACCTTAAGAAAATGTTTGTTCAACAAGGTTTTATATTGCAACCCCTTGCATGTATCGCGCCGATTACGGCTGCGGCAGCATTTTGGATTGAGTCTCTGGAAGAGAACCTTAGTTCATCTACGCTAGACGACATTATGGACAGGCTTAGAGTCCTTAAACTAGCTAATTCATTCATTTCGGAGGCCGTAGTACATTTAACCAAACTTACGGCTAAGAACTCTGGATTCGCCATACAGGCACGTAGAGCACTGTGGCTAAAATCCTGGTCAGCTGATGTTACTTCTAAGTCCAAATTACTTAATATACCTTTCAAGGGGCAGTCTTTATTTGGGCCCGGTTTGAAAGAAATTATCGCTGACATTACAGGAGGTAAGGGCCACGCCCTACCTCAAGACAAAGCCAAAGCTAAGGCTAGACAGTCTAATTTTCGTCCCTTTCGGAATTTCAAAACAGGAGCAGCGTCAACCTCCACTGCACCAAAACAGGAAGGAGCTGTTGCTCGTTACAGGCAAGGCTGGAAACCTAACCAGTCCTGGAATAAGGGCAAACAGGCCAGGAAACCTGCTGCTGCCCCAAAGACAGCATGAACCGAGAGCCCCCGATCCGGGACCGGATCTAGTGGGGGGCAGACTTTCTCTCTTCGCCCAGGCCTGGGCAAGAGATGTTCAGGATCCCTGGGCGCTGGAGATCATATCTCAGGGATACCTTCTAGACTTCAAATTATCTCCCCCAAAAGGGAGATTTCATCTGTCAAGGTTGTCAACAAACCAGATAAAGAAAGAAGCGTTTCTACGCTGTGTACAAGATCTGTTATTAATGGGAGTGATCCATCCAGTTCCGCGGTCGGAACAAGGACAAGGGTTCTACTCAAACCTGTTTGTGGTTTCCAAAAAAGAGGGAACTTTCAGGCCAATCTTAGATTTAAAGATTCTAAACAAATTCCTAAGAGTTCCATCGTTCAAAATGGAAACTATTCGGACAATCTTACCTATGATCCAAAGGGGTCAGTACATGACCACAGTGGATTTAAAAGATGCTTATCTTCACATACCGATTCACAAAGATCATCAACGGTATCTACGGTTTGCCTTCCTAGACAGGCACTACCAGTTTGTAGCTCTTCCATTCGGATTGGCTACGGCCCCAAGAATCTTCACAAAGGTTCTGGGTGCCCTTCTGGCGGTACTAAGACCGCGAGGGATTTCGGTAGCTCCGTACCTAGACGACATTCTAATACAAGCTTCAAGCTTTCAAACTGCCAAGTCTCATACAGAGTTAGTTCTGGCATTTCTAAGGTCGCATGGATGGAAAGTGAACGAAAAGAAGAGTTCTCTTTTTCCTCTCACAAGAGTTCCATTCTTGGGGACTCTTATAGATTCTGTAGAAATGAAGATTTACCTGACAGAAGACAGGTTAACAAAGCTTCAAGATGCATGCCGTGTCCTTCATTCCATTCAACACCCGTCAGTAGCTCAATGCATGGAGGTGATCGGCTTAATGGTAGCGGCAATGGACATAGTACCTTTTGCACGCCTACACCTCAGACCGCTGCAATTGTGCATGCTAAGTCAGTGGAATGGGGATTACTCAGATTTGTCCCCTACCCTGAATCTGAATCAAGAGACCAGAAATTCTCTTCTATGGTGGCTTTATCGGCCACACCTGTCCAGGGGGATGCCATTCAGCAGGCCAGACTGGACAATCGTAACAACAGACGCCAGCCTGCTAGGTTGGGGCGCTGTCTGGAATTCTCTGAAGACTCAGGGATTATGGAATCAGGAGGAGAGTCTCCTTCCAATAAACATTCTGGAATTGAGGGCAGTTCTCAATGCCCTTCTGGCTTGGCCCCAATTAACAACTCAGGGGTTCATCAGGTTTCAGTCGGACAATATCACGACTGTAGCTTACATCAACCATCAGGGAGGGACAAGAAGCTCCCTAGCAATGATGGAAGTATCAAAGATAATTCGCTGGGCAGAGTCTCACTCTTGCCACCTGTCAGCAATCCACATCCCGGGAGTGGAGAACTGGGAGGCGGATTTCTTGAGTCGCCAGACTTTTCATCCGGGAGAGTGGGAACTTCATCCGGAGATCTTTGCCCAAATACTTCGACGTTGGGGCAAACCAGAGATAGATCTCATGGCGTCTCGCCAGAACGCCAAACTTCCTCACTACGGGTCCAGATCCAGGGATCCGGGAGCGGTTCTGATAGATGCTTTGACAGCACCTTGGAACTTCGGGATGGCTTATGTGTTTCCACCCTTCCCGCTGCTTCCTCGATTGATTGCGAAAATCAAACAGGAGAGAGCATCAGTGATTCTAATAGCACCTGCATGGCCACGCAGGACTTGGTATGCAGATCTAGTGGACATGTCATCCTGTCCACCTTGGTCTCTACCTCTAAGACAGGACCTTCTGATACAGGGTCCATTCAAACATCAAAATCTAACTTCTCTGAAACTGACTGCTTGGAAATTGAACGCTTGATTTTATCAAAGCGTGGTTTTTCTGAGTCGGTTATTGATACCCTGATCCAGGCTAGGAAGCCTGTTACCAGAAAGATTTACCATAAAATATGGCGTAAATACCTATACTGGTGCGAATCCAAACGTTACTCCTGGAGTAAGGTTAGGATCCCTAGGATATTGTCTTTTCTACAAGAAGGTTTAGAAAAGGGTTTATCGGCTAGTTCATTAAAGGGACAGATTTCAGCTCTGTCCATCTTGTTACACAGGCGTCTGTCAGAAAATCCAGACGTCCAGGCCTTTTGTCAGGCTTTAGCTAGGATCAAGCCTGTGTTTAAAGCCGTTGCTCCGCCATGGAGTTTAAACTTAGTTCTTAACGTTTTACAAGGTGTTCCATTTGAACCCCTTCATTCCATTGATATAAAATTGTTATCTTGGAAAGTTCTGTTTTTAATGGCTATTTCCTCGGCTCGAAGAGTCTCTGAGTTATCAGCATTACATTGTGATTCTCCTTATCTGATTTTTCACTCAGACAAGGTAGTTCTGCGTACTAAACCTGGGTTCTTACCTAAGGTAGTTACTAACAGGAATATCAATCAAGAGATTGTCGTTCCATCCTTGTGTCCAAATCCTTCTTCAAAGAAGGAACGTCTTCTACACAATCTGGATGTAGTTCGTGCCCTCAAGTTCTACTTGCAGGCAACTAAAGATTTTCGCCAAACTTCTTCCCTGTTTGTCGTTTATTCTGGACAGAGGAGAGGTCAAAAAGCTTCTACTACCTCTCTCTCGTTTTGGCTTCGTAGCATAATACGTTTAGCCTATGAGACTGCTGGACAGCAGCCTCCTGAAAGAATTACAGCTCACTCCACTAGAGCTGTGGCTTCCACTTGGGCCTTTAAGAATGAGGCCTCTGTTGAACAGATTTGCAAGGCTGCAACTTGGTCTTCGCTTCATACTTTTTCCAAATTTTACAAATTTGACATTTTTGCTTCTTCGGAGGCTATTTTTGGGAGAAAGGTTCTTCAGGCAGTGGTTCCTTCTGTATAATGAGCCTGCCTATCCCTCCCGTCATCCGTGTACTTTTGCTTTGGTATTGGTATCCCAGAAGTAATGATGACCCGTGGACTGATCACACATAACAGAAGAAAACATAATTTATGCTTACCTTATAAATTCCTTTCTTCTGTTGTGTGATCAGTCCACGGCCCGCCCTGTTTTTAAGGCAGGTAAATATCTTTTAAATTATACTCCAGTCACCACTTCACCCTTGGTTACTCCTTTCTCGTTGATTCTTGGTCGAATGACTGGGACTGACGTAGAGGGGAGGAGCTATATCGGCTCTGCTGGGTGAATCCTCTTGCATTTCCTGTTGGGGAGGAGTTATATCCCAGAAGTAATGATGACCCGTGGACTGATCACACAACAGAAGAAAGGAATTTATCAGGTAAGCATAAATTATGTTTTTTGTAGATGATCAATTTATATAGCCTATACAGCTTTTTTTTTCTTTTTTTTTTAAATGTATAGTTTTGCTTATTTCTTTTACAAGATATGACGAGTCCACGGATTTCATCCTTATGGGATTACGCCTCCTGGTCAGCAGGAAGTGGCAAAGAGCACCACAGCAGAGGTGTATGTATATATATATATATATATATATATATATATATATATATATATATATATATATATATATATATATATCTCCTCCCTTCCCTCCCACCCCAGTCATTCTCTTTGCCTGAGTTAGTGATAGGAAGAGGCAGAGTGAGGTGTTATAGATTCTTCAATCAAGTGTTTTTTATTTTTAAAAGTGGTGCCACTGTGTGCTACTTTGTTCTGGGGTTTAGCCTAGACCAGATCAGTCTCTTCAGTGCTAAAAGAGAAGAATTTGGTGGCTTCAAAGCAATGGGAACTTGTGGGACATAATTCTCACTGTGCCTCCCATATACTGTTGCTGCCCTATCTGGGAAAAAATCTGTATTTTTCTTGTATCCTTCAGGTCCATGTGAGAAGTGGGATTTCACACGCCTGAGTGCTGCCTTTGCTGTCGGCAGCTTGTGCCATTTTTGTTTCTGAAGAATAGCAGAAGACATTAGAAGGATTTGGCCTGTCACGTTATATTTGAGCAGCCCTTTACCTGTTATATGGGCTCTTTCCAGGTATGCATTCTCTTGTCCCTTTAGGAGAATATACTGACAGAAAATGTTTTTATTTCTCAACTCTCTGGCATGGCAACTGTTAATTATTGTTGTTAGTACACATGGGGCATGTTCTCCCGGCAGTTATGTACTAATCAAGCCGACCGGGAGTTTGCTATATCTTGCTTTTGAGACAGAGGTTTGTGACATATGATATTATGTTATTCACACATGGGGCATGTTCTCCCGGCTGTTCTTATATACAAAGACAAGCCGCCTGGGAGTTTACGGTACTTTGTCTGTGGCACAGCGACCGTTTTTATTGTAGCGTTGTGAATTGACCATGGGGCATGTTCTCCCTGGGGTTATTTATAAAAAGACTTTTTAAGCAGACAGATGTTTCATCCGGGGGAGTGGGAACTCCATCCGGAGGTCTTTGCCACCCTGATTCTCAGATGGGGCAGACCGGAATTGGATCTGATGGCTTCTCGTCAGAATGCCAAGCTCCCAAGATACGGATCCAGGTCAAGGGATCCTCAGGCCGAACTGATAGATGCCTTGGTCGTTCAACCTAGCTTATGTGTTTCCAATGTTTGCTCTCCTTCCCCAAGTGATTGCACGGATCAAACAGGAGAGGGCTTTGCTAATTCTAATTGCACCTGCGTGGCCTCGCAGGACTTGGTATGCCGATCTGGTGGACATGTCCTCTCTGCCGCCATGGAAGCTTCCATTGAGGCAGGACCTTCTCATTCAGGGACCCTTCCATCATCCGAATTTAATTTCTCTGCAGCTGACTGCTTGCAGATTGAACGCTTGATTTTATCTAAGCAGGGGTTCTCTGATTTGGTCATCGATACTTTGATTCAGGCACGTAAGCCTGTCACTAGAAAGATCTACCATAAGATATGGCGTAAATATCTTCATTGGTGCGAATCCAAGGGCTACTCATGAAGTAGAGTTAGGATTCCCAGGATTTTATCTTTTCTCCAAGAAGGATTGGAG
The DNA here is from genome assembly GCF_027579735.1 of Bombina bombina. NCBI lineage: Eukaryota > Metazoa > Chordata > Amphibia > Anura > Bombinatoridae > Bombina > Bombina bombina. The sequence continues at coordinate 1,079,761,323 of NC_069504.1, forward strand.
AAAGGGTTATCAGCAAGTTCCTTAAAGGGACAAATTTCTGCTTTGTCGGTTTTACTACACAAGCGTTGGGCAGATGTTCCAGACGTTCAGTCTTTTTGTCAGGCTCTGACTAGAATCAAGCCTGTGTTTAGACCAATTGCTCCACCCTGGAGTTTGAATTTAGTTCTTAATGTTCTTCAAGGGGTTCCGTTTGAACCCATGCATTCCATAGATATTAAGTTGTTATCTTGGAAGGTTTTATTTTTGGTTGCTATTTCTTCTGCTCGTAGAGTTTCTGAGCTTTCAGCGTTACAATGTGACTCTCCTTATCTTATTTTCCATTCTGATAAGGTGGTTTTACGTACTAAACCTGGTTTTCTTCCTAAGGTTTTTTCTAATAAGAATATTAATTAGTAAATTGTTGTTCCTTCATTGTGTCCTAATCCTTCTTCTAAGAAGTTGCGTTTGTTGCATAACTTGGACGTGGTCCGTGCCCTGAAGTTTTACTTGCAGGCGACTAAAGAATTTTGTCAATCATCCTCTTTATTGTTTTTTCTGGAAAGCGTAGAGGCCAGAAAGCTACGGCTACCTCTCTTTCTTTTTGGCTGAAGAGTATCATCCGTCTGGCATATGAGACTGCTGGCCAGCAGCCTCCTGAAAGAATTACAGATCATTCCACTAGGGCTGTGGCTTCTTCATGGGCATTTAAAAACGATGCTTCTGTTGAACAGATTTGCAAGGCTGCAACTTGGTCGTCTCTTCACACTTTTCCAATTTTTACAAATTTGATACTTTTGCTTCATCTGAGGCTTCAAGCAGTGGTGCCTTACGTTTAGGTTCCTGTCTTGTCCCTCCCTTTCATCCGTGTCCTATAGCTTTGGTATTGTATCCCATAAGTAAGGATGAAATACGTGGACTCGTCATATCTTGTAAAAGAAAAGGAAATTTATGCTTACCTTTTACGATATGACGAGTCCACGGCCCACCCTGTCATTTCTAAGACGGGTATTTACTTATTTTTGTTAAACTTCAGTCACCTCTGCGCCTTTGGCTTTTCCTTTCTCTTCCTAACTTCGGTCGAATGACTGGAGTGGGAGGGAAGGGAGGAGCTATATATACAGCTCTGCTGTGGTGCTCTTTGCCACTTCCTGCTGACCAGGAGGCGTAATCCCATAAGTAAGGATGAAATCCTTGGACTCGTCATATTGTAAAATAAATAAATTTATCAGGTAAGCATACATTTCCTTTTTTAAATAACATTACGCTGATTTTCAGACTCCTAACCAAGCCCCAAAGTTTTTTTTAGAAGAATACTGATGTATACCTACTCCAGCTTGCTCCTGTTTGTGTAAAGAGTCTTTTCATATGCAGAGGAAGTGGGAAGGGGGGTCTGATCTTTTTGCTATAGAAACACTTTAAGTGGGTGTTCCAGCTATCCTTTTCAACAGAGCTGAACTGGTAGCTTCTAAGTAAGTTTTATACTGGATTTTTAGATCATTATCTTTGCATATTATTCTTTATTGTAGTGCCTATTACATGCAGTTATATGAAAATTGGTGTATACTGTCCCTTTAATTCAAAATGGTACCAAAGAGGTAGTAGGTGAAAGGAATTAAAACTAGCAATTAGTTTCCTTGTGTTTATCTCTCTCTCTCTCTCTCTCTCTCAGGCATTCCTAACACGGGTTGCTAAAAGTCAGCAGGGAGCTCTCGAGTTACTTAGATGCGGGGTCATTGTAAGGCTGGCACAGTGCCAGGTGTATGATATGCGTCCAGAAACAGATCCTCATGGGTAAGTGACCCGTTTTTATTCAATCATAAATTATAAGTGATAGACCATTCTTTAATGCTGAAACTGCCAGATCTGATTGCAGTATTGTTTCATATTGTTTACTGTTTATGACAAATTTCTCGGAGTACTGTTAAGGCTTTTTTTGTATAGTGGGTGCAATTTTAATAGACTTCTCATCAAGTTTCACCACACATCATCAAATCACTGACTCTACTAAAATCTGTATCTCTACAACCTATACAACTTTAAATAATAATAAAGATAGGAAAATTTGGTCTGTGGTGTCACAAAAAAGTCCAGCATGAAGGCCACAGTTTCTGATTTCCTTTGTGACAACCCATAGCTTCTACACCCAAATTCATTTTTTTTAACGTGCCTGACACACAAGGAATCTAATAGTTTTTCAATATAATGTGTCTTAATATTGTTAGTTCATTGTCAAATTATTTTATTTTAGGTAGTATATTAGCTTATAAGGATCAATTTTGTGCACTTAACATTTATGTACAAGTGTAATGCTAAATAATGTTTCTTTCCTATGACATGGAGAGTCCACAACATCATTCCAATTACTAGTGGGATATTTGACTCCTGGCCAGCAGGAGGAGGCAAAAAAACACCCCAGCAAACCTGTTAAGTGTAACTTCCCTTACCCATAATCCCCAGTAATTCTCTTTGCCTCTGTCAAAGGAGGATGTGCAAAGTCGGTGTCTGAAGATATTTAATCCTTTTATAGGTACTTTTCCCTGCAAGCAAGAATTGGGTTCTAGCTGTTTCTGTCAATCTCTTTAGTAATGGTGGCTGTTAGCAGTTAGAAAGTGTCGAAGTTGTCTTTGCTTTATCTCTAACATTATTGCTACCCCGTATATAGTAAGCCAGGGTTGGTTACTCTGTTCTTTCTTTTACATTCAGCTCCCTGTCAGCGGCCGGATGAGGCTGACAGAGCTGCAGCTGCTGTAATGCCCCACAGCAGAAGACTCTGGAGGGTAAGTCCTTTCTTATTATTTATTCTCAGAGTGAAGGAGGAAGAACTGGGAAGTCAGGGACCTGGTGGGTCCTGCTACCCTCAGGAAGAGTATGTATGTATAATATTTATATCCACAGGTTTGGAATATTTTTCTGCGGGGCACATTGATGAAAATCGGTGACAAAGATTTATGCTGCCTTATAGCCTACCTATAAGTCTTTTAGTGGTCGGACTCAGGCTATTCAGTGTGTGGGATCCAGAGTTATTGAGGGACCTTATCATGGGCTTAATTATCCCTCAGCGGCTGTCTCTTTAATAAATACAGAAGACGACAATGCCCGTATTAAGGGTTTGCCTTTTTAAATTTCTTTATGGGAATTTCCAAGATATTTAGGCGACTGTGAATACTACCTTTGTTAATATTAAAGGGACACTGAACCCCAATTTTTTCTTTCGTGATTCAGATAGAGCATTGAATTTTAAGCAACTTTCTAATTTACTCCTATTATCAAATTTTCTTCATTCTCTTGGTATCTTTATTTGAAAAGCAAGAATGTAAGTTTAGATGCCGGCCCATGTTTGGTGAATAACCTGGTTTGTTCCTGCTGATTGCTGGATTAATTCACCCACCAATAAACAAGTGCTATCCAGGGTGCTAAACCAAAAATTGGCTGCCTCCTTAGCTTAGATGCCTTCTTTTTCAAATAAAGATAGCAAGAGAACAAAGAGAATTTGATTATAGGAGTAAATTAGAAAGTTTCTTAAAATTGCATGCTCTATCTGAATCACAAAAGAAAAAATTTGGGTTCAGTGTCCCTTTAAGGGTTCCTTTCATACGATCACAGTTTCAGTTTTCCTGGGCAGTCAGGGACTCTTATTCTGTGTAAACCCCTACAGCCTATTTATGCTAGGTCAGAAGGAGAGGACTCCAGCCATATTTAGGATCGGTACAATAAAGTACTGTAATGTCCCTAATTTTACAGAGTATAACGACAGAACCGCCACTAGGCGGAGGCAAAATTTTAAAACTGAAAGTGATTGTAAAGTCAGCCTCCTGTCTAAACAGCTGTGTAACAGTTATCCCAAAATAACCTGAGTTTCATTCATCAAATTTTACGTTTTCTAATGGATACCTGTATTTTCTTAATCTTATATTAATTTTCGGCAAAATCATCCTCCTCCCGGCATTCGCGCTGCGTTGCTGCCTTTTTTGATTGACGTCTTAATAGCCAATAACGGCTCTAACCACGGGGGGACCCACCCCCTTACCATGACGTAATACGTCCTTATTGCGCATGCGTTCGTTTGCGGTGCAGAGCTAATCTATTGTAAGCTCGTGCACATTTCGCGCATGCGCAATAGAAGTAAACACGGCGTCGCAATAGGATTATATACCGAGTCCTGTCATTTCCTCTGTATTGTAACGCTAGGATTAGTGGATCTGAAAGGGCTCCGTATATACGTTTTATTTATTTTAGCTATGTCACCAACTATGTTTATGAAGAGAATGCAATATAGGAGTAACGCATGCGCAATGCAAAATATACACGGGAGCGCGCAGTGCCGATACGTAAACAGCGGGTGGGACCGCTGTTTACGTAATATGGAGGAAAACTAGCAAACAGTGAGTGGGAGGAGCGGGTAAGTGAATGATCGATATTAAATATATATCATAAAAACTAAATCATAGATTATATTAAAAATGTATTGTGGCGGTATGCTTAATCGGATGATTCCCTACCAAACTATATTATACAAACCTGAAAAATTTACATTCACTTGAAATTTTGGAGCTGGCAATGTAAAGCGGGCTAAACAGGTACTCGGTGTGTATGGACTCTACTGTGTGTTTTTGGCATGATTAAACGTGCGCTGTAAGTACTATGCAGTTCCCTGTGATTCGTGTATCCTAGTAAGCATAGCAGAATATGGTGGTGAATATGGCTGCATATTGCATTACTGAGAGAGCGCAATAGAGCGAAGGATAGTAGCCAAGTCCTATTCAGCGGCTTTTCTCTCCGGTACGGTTATAGGTTTATAACAGGCAATCGCATTCGCGCCTTAAGCCTTTTTAGCCCTGCTCTCCCACACCTGCTTTAGGCTGATTTGTAAATAGGGGGTGTTCTATTTTAACTCTGTGGTGTCAGTGTTTCGGAGAGAGCTGGGAGTATTTTGTTTAATACTTTATTAAGCTGTGTTTTGCCTTTGGGGTCATGTGACCATGCACTTTTAGGGCGTGTATTTGTGGTCTCCTTTCACAGTCTACACAGCTCCGTATAAAAAATGTGTATTGTTTTACATTTTAATCTGCCGTCATCTAGTGGCGACAGGAGATTTTTGATAATTTTTCCTCATTGCTTGCCATTAGTCCATTGCTAGTACAGTGGTCTGTTTAATTTGCCAATGTGGCGGCATAATCGTATGTACTCTGGGTTGAGTTTGTTCTATATTGTATAACTCAGTAGGCTAGGAACCTTTGACCATTAGTTTTATGGTTTTGCTTCCTAGTACTGCTTATTTATACTTGATTTATTATTGGGTAGGGCCAGTAGGATAGCCTTTTAATTTTTTTTATGGTAACCTAATAGGAATTCCAATATTGGTGGAATTTTAGGTATCTTAATTTTTTTATGTTAGTACAGTTTATTTTTCTGTACCCTACAGAAACTATCTGTGATTTCTTAGCCATGGCTGCCATCTTATGTGCAGTTTAAGGTAATTTTGGCTTCTGCAGATATTATTCTTTCTTTACTGGAAAGAATAATTTTATCCTTTTTTCTACTTCCCCACAGATAGAATGCTTTCCTCTGGTTTAGAGGTTAATCCTGGGAATGGTATCAATTTAAGCCTTTTGCCTGATGTTTACCACCATTTAGTGGTAGTTTAAGTGTTAACTTAAGTTTTTTCTTGTTTCTTACCTTGTCTATATGTTTATAGGTATTATGTAACACGCTTTCACTATACTTAGTTTTCTAAGTAACTTAAGACGCTTCCATATTTTACTTATATATGGGCTCAATATAAGGATTTTTTTATTATACGATAACATTTATAGAGGACAAGATAATGGTATCTTATTTTTGTATAGGGACTGTATTTTATCCCTCTTATTTGGGATGATTTTTACCTGAGGTCTGTGACATTCTTTGTCCTTGAGGACTCATTTTGGTATGAGGCTTTATTATTTGTCCGATTATAATATATCATATGTGTGTGTGTGTGTGTGTGTGTGTGTGTATATGTGTATATATATATATATATATATATATATATGTGTGTGTATGTATATGTGTATATATATATATATATATATATATATATATATATATATATATATATATATATATATGTATATGTATATATATATATACACCTAGTCATTTTTGGGGCTCTAGGAGAATTTCTTAAAGTGATGGTAAATTCACTTCCATAACTTCACATAGTATGAAAACTCTTCTCCTAACTAGCATATTGATATGTTTATTTTGTTCCAATGTCAAATCTACTTTTAATACTGAGCGTTTTTGTCAGGCTCCGTTATCTAATTCAATGCAGCCTCTCTGAATAATTTTCTCTTAGGCTTCTTTGACTGGAAGCAATTTCAGCCAATCAGAGCCTCACCATGTGCCCCATGTAAGATAATAACAGCACGCTCCCGTGCTTGGAACTCGGGCTGGAAGTTGAACTGCGCAAACGCAACTGCTACGCAATTTGCGCAACAAAAACAGTGAGGCTTCTTACAGTATGTTAACAGTAAGCAGCCTCACTGTTCTTCCATAAGGCAGGGAGAGTCCACGACTTCATTCCTTACTGTTGGGAAATACAACACCTGGCCACCAGGAGGAGGCAAAGACATTCCAGCCAAAGGCTTAAATATCCCTCCCACTTCCTCATTACTCCAGTCATTCTTTGCCTTTCGTCACTATTGGAGGTGGCAGAGAAGTGTCAGAAGATTTGGATAGTTCTGTATGGGTATGTTCCCTTCGCGAAAGGACTGAAGTTTTAGGTAATCATGTCAACCTCTCAGTGAGAGTGTTGATGAAAGTTAGAGTCTGGAGATGCAGGGAAAGTTTTTCTGCGAAACCATCCAGACTGTTGCTAACAGCTTCTGAGCACTGCTTGCTGCTGCACACTCAAGTACATGTCAGAAGCGCTGCTGCAAGACTGTCTCACTTGAGAGGCTGTGCCTGTTCCACAGCATGGATTCTGGAGGGTAAGACCGTTTTTTATATATACATTGTAAAACGCTATACATGGTCACAGTGTGGCTCCTTTATACCTCAGGATCAAGGGTTAATATCTACTTCAGGGAGATTATTTGAACAGTTTGGGGATTTATATCTGCTTAATGTGTTGTTGTTTTTTTAAGCCCATAATAGCTTGGCGCCCATTTTCATAGCAGGTGAAGTCCTGTCTTACGTACCACGTGACCGGGTGCGGTCTCTTTCATTTCCTAAGATCCTGCTGCAGACATCACTCTTGAGAAGAGCGTTTCACTGTTGACTGTCTGGGTCTAGGAGGTGGTGAGTGCCCCAGTCATTGGGAGTATTAAGGTGCCGTTTTTTAAATTAAAGCGGTTCTTTTTGATTGTCCTTCTGTGGGTATATACAAAGCTATGGAGGACTCTGATACTACATTAGAAGGTTCCGCTCCTTCTGTACTGATCAATAATTCCTGTTTATATTGTGAGGCGGCTGTAGTTTGCCCGCCTGCTCAATTTTGTTCCATTTGCCTAAACACTGTTCTAAAGTCTAAGAAGGGAGACAAGCCTGCTAATACTCATAGCACTATTAGCCCTTCTGAGCCGTCTACTTCTCAGGAATCTGGGTACCGAGAAATTACTACCCTCTCTATTTTACCCGCTCCACATGCAGTTCCCGCGGCTCAACTAATTCTCTATCTGGAGGGGGCTTTTTTCCAGCGGACTTTATCACGCAGTTACAATCGGCGGTGTCCGAGTGCCTTACCTCGCTCTAACAAGCGCAAGAGAGAGGTTAAACATAGGTCTCCTGACCTTGGGTCATCTAAATTTCCTTCTTAAACGGAAAGAGTCCACAGCTGCATTCATTACTTTTGGGAAATAAGAACCTGGACACCAGAAGGAGGCAAAGACACCCCAGCTGTCCCTTTATGGTTCATGTCATCCATGTGGTGCTGGTATACTAGTTACCCTGTCAGGTGCTGAGTTTTTCACTTTGCTACTTGTTGGTTTCTTGTTGCCTTCTTGTTAGAAGATGGAGGGCTGCTTAGCAGGACTTAAGTGGCCTAAGGGATAACTACCATGCTTTGCAAGGATCCACCTCCCGGTTTTCTACCTTTTGAGGGGTTTTTTTTCCTGTGGTAGCATGCCTGTTTATTACGCTCTTGATAGGAGTTTGAATACATCCCCATGTGCTACTCTTTAGGGTTTCCCAGGATCGAACCCTTCTGAGGCTCATCGTGAGAGGCCTTTGGCCTGGGGACTGAGGTTTTTTTTATTCCCATTTTTTTTTATTGGCCGTTGGATGACCTCTAGGCGTCAGGGGTACAAGTTGGATATCGCTCTTTCGTTTTCCCTCTTGTTAGCTCTGGATGTCTAATTTTTGAGGCTAGTGTCATGCGCCTCTCGTAGGTTGCCTTGGTTGACTTGTCTGTCAGGGGTTGGGCGGCTCCCATGTAGTTTCCTGTGAGGTACAGGTTTTCTGGAAGACTGATTCTGCAAGGATCTTTAAAGATATTGTCAACCTTCATCCTTCGGACTGGTTTGGTGCCTGTCCCTTGTACATCATGCTCGATAGAGGGGGTGTCCGCTTTGACTCTCTAAGAAACCTTACTCTGTGAGTTTCAGCAAGGGGTCCGGAATTAGGTGGCACCTTCAGGTACTGGTTGCCCTCTTACTTGTCCTGTTAGGATGTCTCCTTAGTCACTTTGGATATCTCTTTTGAGAAGACCATGATTCATGGTCATTGGGATACAAGAGTGCTTGTTGGGTGCTCTCCTCCGTCTGAGATCACTGGATGGTCTTCAGGGGGTTAATTCTTCGACTGATTTCGGGTCCTGGGGGTCTGGCTTAGGGCCATGGCCTAGTCTGTGTTTTCAGATCCAGTTCTGGATCGTTCCTAGGGAAACCAGCTGCAGCTCTTTACACCTCAAATGTGTGTTCCATGCTGTTTAAGGTTAATGCCTGGGGGTTTGTAACCTCCGCTTGTTCCTCCAGGGACGAGTTGGTATTTGTCTGAGGGCTAGTTTTGCTGCCTCTCAGCCGAGATTTACGGTTGTTGTCAGGCGACAACTATTGCACCTTGATGTGGGCTCGTGGTGGTTGTTTTCACATGAGCTGTCGGGATTTTATCTATTGTTTTACCATTTTCCCCTTCTCTTCGGCAAGTCTAGGGCTGGGGAAGCGGTTCCTTTGCGTTTGACTCCCTTTGGGGAGGTCTTTGAAGGGATACCTTTCCTTGAGGCCTCATAGGTCCTTCTCTTCTCGTCTCCGAGGTTTTCTGTCCTCCTAGCATGAAAGAGGGGCTGGGTTCTGGTACTGGGACACTGTAGTTCAGTGTCCTATCTCCCTTGTTTTGGAGTGGTCCTTCTTAGGAAGGGCGCTGCGTAGGTGTTCTAGATCCTGAGCACTCTGTTTGCCCTGACAAGCTATTTTAGATGCCAGTCAGAGTTGTTCTCCCATGGGTTCGTTCCATCAGCCCCCCCCCCCCTTTGTTTTTGTCCTTGAGAGAATTGGGAGAATTTTGTATTCTTAATTCGAATGTTGCCAATTCTTTGAACTGGGCCTGTTACCTCAGGGGGGGGGGGGGGGGGTCGGCTCAGGGATCTAGCTGCTCTGTTGAGTTTTGACTTGTGCTCCAGTTGATACAGGTCTAAAGTGGCCTATGGGTTCTCTCCCAGTCTAATAGCTGAGGGTTGACAGTTCAAATCCTACTGTGGCAGCTCTCCGACCTTGTTCCTACCTTCGGTGGGGCGTCACGGTCCTCTATTGGTTACATAGGCTGCTGGTGTGGGACAACATTCTCTAAGCTTTGCTGGCTTGAGGCTGAGTTTGTGTGTTCAGAGGGGGCTACGTATTTTCATGTGTTAGCCTTTTTTTCTCTGATAGGATAATCCATCCTTGTCTGCAAGAGGTTCCCTACCTATGTTGTCTACTTTAGCTACTGTGTTGCTAGACTAGGGTACAGGGGAAGCTTGTAGCACCATAAGTCGTAGGGTGTTTTGTCAGAGATCTGAGGATAAACCTTTGGGGTTCTCGTGGCTCCTTTCGGTGTAGTGTTGATCTAAGCTCCTGATCCTCCTCTGGGTGGTCGTCTTTCGCAACCTCGCTTTAGGCGTGTTGTTTCTTCCTTAGTCAGCCTTGGATTCTTTGGGTCCTCCGTTTTTTTTCCCTTGGGGGTAGCTGAGTGGGGGTAGCTGAAGGTTCTTCCTTCGGGTCGGGGGTTAGTTTGGGTGCTCGAAAGTCCCGCGGGACTTGGCTCCTGGGGGTTTTATTTTTTCTCAATGGATCTAGGGATCTGAGTGGTCTCTAGTTCTACCTTGTGGGTTATTTAACTGATGGGCAGTTACTGGGTCCTTTCAGGTTTTTAACCCCTTGTTCTAAGTGTTAAAAAATTTTTGTAGGGTGTTGGGTTTTTTCAGGCTGTGGTGCCTTTTGAAGGGACCACCTTCTGTTCCCACCCTTTTTGTTTGCATTCAGTGTCCTCTATAACTTGGGTATTGTTTTCCCAAAAGTAATGAATGCAGCTGTGGACTCTTCCCATTTTAGAAGAAAAATTTAAACTATGCTTACCTGATTAAAAAAATTTCTTCTGACGGGAAGAGTCCACAGCTCCCCGTCCGTGTTTTATCTATGAGGCGGCAGTTTTTAATTTTTGTTCTTCTGGCACCTTTTTTCACCCTGATATTTCTCCTACTGTTCCTTGTTCCCTTTGTCAGAATGACTGGGGTATGAGAGAAGTGAGGGAGGTATTTAAGCCTTTGGCTGGGGTGTCTTTGCCTCCTCCTGGTGGCCAGGTTCTTATTTCCCAAAAGTAATGTATGCAGCTGTGGACTCTTCTGTCAGGAGAAAAGAAAATTATCAGGTGTAGCATAATTTAAATGGCCACTGTAAGTAAATATTTTCTATGCCTGTTACTAACTAACTACCCCAAATACGCTTTTTATCAATAGCATTTCATTATCATATCTCTACCGTATATTAGAAATCTTGTCTGCAAATGTAATTGTTTTCCAAACCCACTCCGTGGGTATCCTTTGCTCTGTACCAATCCGTTTACAATACCTAGGTTTCAAAATGGCGCTTTAAACACAAAGTTATTGGTTTAAGTATTTTGAACTTGCAGTGCTGAAAATAGTGGGCAGGATAACGTGACATCATCGGCGAATTAAAGATATAACTTTTAGAACACTATGAAATTTCGTTTTGGAGAAAATATAGGTCAGTAGGTTTTAATTAATGTTTATTAACTTTAATATGTTAGTTGTTTAGCTTAAAAATTATAACAGAAAGTAATCCTTTAAGTTATTTGTCGGATTTAGCTATTTTATCCCAGCTATCCGAGAATGAGTTAACCTCTGTAGCTTCAGAGGGTGAACTTTCTGAGTCGGAGACTTCAGTTATTAAATCTCCTTCATCGGATGTACCCTTCTTTAGATTTAAAATTGAGCACCTGCATTTTGTATTAAAGGAAGTTCTGTCTACTCTAGAGGTTCCAGAGTCTACACTCCCTGAGAAGCCTAAGATCCCTAAATTAGACAGGGTTTATGAAGATAGGAATGTCCCTCTGACTTTTCCTGTGCCAGTTAAGACGGCGAACATTATTAGTAATGAATGGGAAAGAGTAGCAACTTCTTTTTTTTTTTAAAAAAAAATTATTATTCCCTGTCTCTCAATTAGATTTGTGGGGATCCATCCCAAATGTGGATGGCGCTATTTCCACGCTGGCTAAGCATACTACTAGAGAGAGCCTATGGATAAAATAATGCAAATTTTTCTGAGGAAGATGTTTCAAAATACGGGGTTTTTATTTCAACCGGCAGGAGCTGTAGCCTCAGTTGCCGGAGCAGCTACCTACTGGTGCGACACTCTGTCGGAGTTCATTGAGGTGGAGACTCCCCTTGAGGATATTCAGGAGAGAATTGCTAACTCCTTCATCTGTGACGCGAATATATAGATTATTCACATGAATGCAAAGGCTGCTGGCTTTGCGGTTCTAGCCTGCCGGGCTCTCTGGTTGTATTCTTGGTCTTCGGATATGACTTCTAAATCCAGACTCCTTTCTCTTCCCTTCAAGGGGAAGATTTTATTCGGTCCAGGGCTGGACTCCATTATCTCTACGGTTACTGGAGGGAAAGGTGCCTTCCTACCCCAAGATAAGAAGAATAGGCCTAAGGGACGGCAACTGTCTAATTTTCATTCCTTTCATGCCAGTCCCAACGACAGCAATCCTCTTCCAAATCCGAGCAGCCCAAGAGTACTTGGATGACCGCTTACTCCTGGAATAAGTCCAAACAGACTAAGAAGCCCGCTGAGAACAAATCGGCATGAAGGGGCACCCCCGATCCGGGATCAAATCGAGTAGGGGGCAGACTGTCTCTTTTTTTTTTTTTAGGGGCTTCGTTCCAGGATGTACAGGATCCTTGGTCTCTCGAGGTTGTATCTTAAGGATACAGGATAGGATTCAAGTCTCATCCACCCAGGGGCAGATTCCTACTCTCCAGTCTTTCGACAAGACCAGAAAAGAGGGCTGCCTTCTTAGGTTGCATACAGGATCTCTCCTCTCTAGGAGTAATTGTTCCGGTACCTACAGCAGAAAGTGGTTTAGGGTTTTATTCAAACATTTTTGTGGTTTCAAAGAAGGAGGGAACTTTCCATCCAATTCTGGACTTAAAGTGCCTAAACAAGTTTCTTTGTGTTCCCTCTTTCAAGATGGAAACAATTCGGTCACTCCTGCCTCTGGTTCAGGAAGGACAGTTTATGACCACTATAGACCTGAAGGATGCATACCTTCACGTCCTGATTCACAGGGAACATTTTCACTTCCTGAGGTTTGCTTTTCTGGATCAACACTTCCAGTTCATAGATCTTCCGTTTGGCCTAGCTACTGCTCCAAGGGTATTTACAAAGGTTCTGGGTGCTCTTCTAGCCGTTGCCAGAACACAAGGTATTGCAGTAGCTCCTTACCTGGACGATATCTTGGTACAGGTACCATCTTTTCGTCTAGCGGAAGAACATTCAGCGCCCCTTCTAAATCTTCTTTGATCACATGGATGGAAGATAAACTTGGAAAAGAATTATTTTACTCCAAGTACAAGGGTGAATTTTCTGGGAACTATAATAGACTCCATATTCATGAGAATATTCCTTACGGATCCAGAGACGTTGCAAGCTAACTTCTGCATGTCTTGCCCTCCAGGCCTCCTCGAGACCCTCAGTGTATGGAGGTAATCTGATTTATGGTGTACTGCATGGATATAATTCCTTTCTCCAACATAGGTGTGTCCGGTCCACGGCGTCATCCTTACTTGTGGGATATTCTCTTCCCCAACAGGAAATGGCAAAGAGCCCAGCAAAGCTGGTCACATGATCCCTCCTAGGCTCCGCCTTCCCCAGTCATTCTCTTTGCCGTTGTACAGGCAACATCTCCACGGAGATGGCTTAGAGTTTTTTAGTGTTTAACTGTAGTTTTTATTATTCAAAGAAGAGTTTCAGAATTATCTGCTCTGCAGTGTTCTCCTCCTTATCTGGTGTTCCATGCAGATAAGGTGGTTTTGCGTACTAAACCTGGTTTTCTTCCGAAAGTTGTTTCTAACAAAAACATTAACCAGGAGATAGTCGTGCCTTCTTTGTGTCCGAATCCAGTTTCAAAGAAGGAACGTTTGTTGCACAATTTGGATGTTGTTCGTGCTCTAAAATTCTATTTAGATGCTACAAAGGATTTTAGACAAACATCTTCCTTGTTTGTTGTTTATTCTGGTAAAAGGAGAGGTCAAAAAGCAACTTCTACCTCTCTCTCTTTTTGGATTAAAAGCATCATCAGATTGGCTTACGAGACTGCCGGACGGCAGCCTCCTGAAAGAATCACAGCTCATTCCACTAGGGCTGTGGCTTCCACATGGGCCTTCAAGAACGAGGCTTCTGTTGATCAGATATGTAAGGCAGCGACTTGGTCTTCACTGCACACTTTTACTAAATTTTACAAGTTTGATACTTTTGCTTCTTCTGAGGCTATTTTTGGGAGAAAGGTTTTGCAAGCCGTGGTGCCTTCCATCTAGGTGACCTGATTTGCTCCCTCCCTTCATCCGTGTCCTAAAGCTTTGGTATTGGTTCCCACAAGTAAGGATGACGCCGTGGACCGGACACACCTATGTTGGAGAAAACAGAATTTATGTTTACCTGATAAATTACTTTCTCCAACGGTGTGTCCGGTCCACGGCCCGCCCTGGTTTTTTAATCAGGTCTGATAATTTATTTTCTTTAACTACAGTCACCACGGTATCATATGGTTTCTCCTATGCAAATATTCCTCCTTTACGTCGGTCGAATGACTGGGGAAGGCGGAGCCTAGGAGGGATCATGTGACCAGCTTTGCTGGGCTCTTTGCCATTTCCTGTTGGGGAAGAGAATATCCCACAAGTAAGGATGACGCCGTGGACCAGACACACCGTTGGAGAAAGTAATTTATCAGGTAAACATAAATTCTGTTTTTGCCAGATTCCATCTCAGGCCCTTACAACTATGCATGCTGAGACAATGGAACGGCTACCATTCAGATCTGTCTCAACAGATTGTGCTGGTCAGCCTGTCGAGAGACTCGCCCTCCTGGTGGCTCTGTCCAGATCATCTGTCCCAAGGCACATGCTTTTTGAGACTGTCCTGGGAGATTGTGACTATGGACGCAAACCTTTCTGGCTGGGGAGCCGTTTGGGGTGCCAAGAAGGCACAAGGTCTGTGGACTCTGGAGGAGTCCTCCCTTTCGATCAATATTTTGGAACTCCGGGCAATCTTCAATGCCTTGAAGGCTTGGCCCCTTCTGGGTTTGTCCCAGTTTATCAGATTCCAATTCCAGATTCCAATCAGACAATATAAACTCAGTTGCATATATCAACCTTCAAGGGGGAACGAGAAGTTCCTTGCCGATGAGAGAAGTATCTCAGATACTAGAGTGGGAGGAGACTCACAAATGTATGCTGTCAGCGATAGACATTCCGGGTGTGGACAACTGGGAAGCAGACTTTCTCAGCAGGCAATCCTTTTACCGAGAGGAATGGTCTCTTCACCCCAAGGTGCTATGCAGCAAGTGGTAGACGCCGGAGATGGATCTCATGGCATCCCGCCTCAATACCAAGATACCCAGGTACGGGTCAAGGTCGAGGGATCCTCAGGCGGAATTGATAGATGCCCTATCATTACCATGGAGGTTCAGTCTCATATATCTTTTTCCTCCATTACTGCTTCTCCCTCGTGTGGTGGCTCGCATCAAGCAGGAGCAAGCATCTGTGATTCTGATTGCTCCATCTTGGCCGCGAAGGACGTGGTTTGCGGATCTGGTGGGGATGTCCTCATCTCCTCAGTGGAGGTTACCTTGTCGCAGACATCTGCTGATACAGGGTCCCTTCCGTCTTCAAAATCTAGATTCTGAGGCTTACTGCGTGGAGATTGAACGCTTAGTCTTAGCCAAAAGAGGGTTCTCTGAGAGGGTTATCGACACACTTTTTCAAGCTCGTAAGCCATTTATTCATCGTATCTACCATAAGGTGTGGAGGACTTACTTGTACTGGTGTGAGGAGCGTGGCTTTTCCTGGCATAAGGTTAAGGTTTGCCAGAATTTTAGCTTTCCTCTAGGAGGGACTGGAAAAGGGCCTATCTGCTAGTTCCATGAAGGGACAGATATCGGCCCTGTCGGTGTTGCTGCACAAAAGGTTGGCTGAGCTTCCGGACATGCAGTCCTTTATTAAGGCTCTGGCTAGGATCAGACCCGTGTTTAGATCTGGGGCTTCACCTTGGAGCCTCAAACTTGTTCTTAGTGTTTTGCAGCAGGCTCCGTCTGAGCCTATACATACTGTTGACATTAAATTGTTATCTTGGAATGTTCTTTTTTTGTTGGCTAATGCCTCTGCGCGCAGAGTTTCTGAGGTTTCTGCTTTGCAATGTGATCCCCCTTATCTGTTTTTTCATGCTGATAAGGCGGTTTTACGCACTAAACTAGGGTTCCTCCCTAAGGTGGTATAGAATCGTAACATTGATCAAGAAATTGTTGTTCCTTACTTGTGTCCTAATCCTCCTTCAGCGAAGAAACGTTTGCTTCATAATGTAGATGTGGTTCGTATCTTGAAGTTCTATCTTCAGGCTACTAAGGAATTCAGACAATCTTCCTCTTTGTTTGTCATCTATATGAGGAAGCGTAAGGGGCAGAAGGCTGCTTTCTGGTTGAGGCGTGTCATCCATTTAGCTTATGAGACAGCGGGACGACAGTCTCCTGAGAGGGTAACTGCTCATTCCACTAGAGCAGTGGCGTCGTCCTTATACACTTTTTCAAATTTTTACAAGTTTGATGTGTTTGCTTCGGCTGAAGCAGCTTTCGGGAGAAAAGTTTTGCAGGCTGTGGCGCCTCTTTTTTCTGTTCCCACCCGTTATTCATTCAGTGTCCTCTGGTGCTTGGGTATAGTTTTACCAACAGTAAGCAATGAAGTTGTGGACTCTCCCTGCCTTATGGAAGGAAAACATAAAAATGCTCGTAATTTATTTTTTTGATGGGCTACTCCCTTTTTATATTTCTTCTGGCACCTTTTATACCCTGATGTTTCTCCTACTTTTCCTTGTTTCCTTGTTCCCTCTGCAGAATGACTGGGGGATAGGGGATGTGGGAGAGATATTTAAGCCTTGGCTGGGGTGTCGTTGCCTCCTCCTCGTATAGAATGAAGTCGTGGACTCTCCCTGCCAGGAAGGAAAGGAATTTATCTGGTAAGCATAAATTATGTTTTCTTTCATGTAATTGGCAAGAGTCCATGCGCTAGTGAGGTATATGAGATATACAATCCTACCAGGAGGGGAAAAGTTTCCCGAACCTCAAAATGCCTATTAATACACCTCCCACCACACCCACAACTCAGTTTTACAAACTTTGCCTCCTATGGAGGTGGTGAAGTAAGTTTGTGCTTGAATCTTTTTTTTGTTTTCTTCTATGATAAGCGCTTCTAAGCATTCTGAAGCCCAATTCCTCTCACAGAGAGGAATGTAAAGAGCGTATCGCCTATTGATTTTTATGGTTTCTCTCACGGAAAATCATTTCAAGGGTTCTCTGTTATCAGTCATAGGGATTCATCTCCTCTTATACCATTACCTCTGCTGATAGTTTTCAGTACGGGTTTGGCTATCTGCTATATGTGGATGGGTGTCTTTCAATAAGTATGTATCATTATTTAAGACGCACTCAGCTATGGTTGGCTCATTATGCATTTATATAAAGTTCTAAATATATGTATTTACTTATATTTGCCATGAGTCAGTTCTATGTATATTTCCCTTTGCAGTCTAGCCGTTTCAGTATGGGAATCATGTTTTAGGAAGTTTTTTTTCTTACCTGGGGTATAGTCTTTTTTTCCAATTTGACTTGTTTTTCTTTCAATTCTGCGAGCAAATTAGGCTTGCAAGGGCGCAAAATGCTGTTATTTATTGCGTCATTCTTGGCGCGAGAATTTTTTGGTGTTTTATTTTACCCCACTTCCTATATGCTCCTTGCCTTCTTTATGCTCAGAGGGCTATGCTATTTGCTTTTTTGCCTTTTTTAGCATTTGCATTTTTTTCCCATTCCTGAAACTGCTATATGAGGAAATAAGATATTTTTGTTTAAATTTTATTTTTTATTTTACCTTTTACAAGATGTCTCAATCTGATCCTGTCTCAGAAGCTATGGTAGGAACCATGCTGCCTGAACACAGTTCTACCAAAGCTAAGTGTATCTGTTGTAAACTAGCAGAGATTATATCTCCGGCTGTAGTATGTAACAGTTGTCATAAGCTTTTGCATGCCGAAAATGTTTCCATTAGTACTAGTACAGTATATGTTGTTCCCTCAACATCGAATGTACATGATATACCTGTTGATATGAAAAATTATTTTGCTGATGCAATACAGAAGGCTATGTCTGCTATTCCGCTTTCTAATAAACATAAAAGGTCTTTTAAAACTTCTCATGATACTATTGAATTTTGTAATGACCGAAAACATACTGATACATCCACCTCTGATGAGGATCTCTCTCAGAAGATCCTACTTCAGACATTGACATTAATAAATCAACTTATCTTTTTAAGATTGAGTATATTTGTTCTTTGTTGAAAGAAGTGTTGGTTACTTTGGATATTGAGGAGTCTGGTCCTCTTGATAACAAATCCAGTAAACGTTTAAATTCTGTTTATAAACCTCCTGTGATTACTCCTGAGGTTTACCCTGTTCCTGATGCTATTTCTGATGTGATTGCTAAGAAATGGTCTAAGCCTGGTACTTCTTTTGTTCCTTCTTCTAGGTTTAAAAGGCTGTACCCTTTCCCAGTGGCTAATTTAGAGTTTTGGAAAATGTCCCTAAGGTTGATAGGGCTATTTCTTTTCTTGCCAAGCGTACTACTATTCCTATGGAAGATAGTACTTCTTTTAAGGATCCTATAGATAGGAAAATTGAATCTTATCTAAGAAAAGCTTATTTACAGTATGGCTATATTCTCAGGCCTGCCATTTCTATGACTGATGTTGTGGCTGCATCAACATTTTGGTTGGATAGCTTAGCACAACGGGAAAAAGATCCTGATTTGTCTAGCATTTTTTGTTTGCTTCAACATGCTAATCATTTTATCTGTGATGCTATTTTTGATATCATCAAGATTGATGTTAAATATATGTAGTTGGCTATTTTAGCTAAAAGCGCTTTATGGCTCAAATATTGGAATGCTGACATGGTATCTAAATCTGGGTTACTATCTATCATTCCAGGGTAATAATTTATTTGGTTCTCAGTTGGATTCTATTATTTCCACTATTACTGGGGGGGGGGGAGGGAGTTTTTTTTTGCCCCAAGATAAAGTCTTAGGGTAAATCTAAAGCTTCTAATTGGTTTTGTTCCTTTCGTCAGAATAGAGAACAGAAAACCACTCCTTCCCCTAAGGATTCTGGCTCCAATTAGAATCCATCTTCGAGTTGGAATAAATCCAAGCCTTATAAGAAACCAAAGCCAACCCCCGAGACTGCATGAAAGTGCGGCCCTCAATCCAGTTCTTCTGGTGTTGGGCAGATTGAAATTATTTCAAAACGTTTGGGCAGGTTCCGTTCAGAATTATTGGATTCAGAATATTGTCTCTCAGGGGTATCGAATAGGTTTCAGAATAATAGCTGTGAAGATTTTTTCTCTCTCACGTTCCAACACATCCTGTGAAAGCTCAGGCCTTTCTGAAGTGTGTTTCAGATCTGGAGCTTTCAGGGCTAATTGTACCAGTTCCACTTCTGGAACAGGGTCTGGGTTTTTATTCAAATCTATTCATTGTCCCGAAGAAGGAAAATTCATTCAGACCAGTTCTGGATCTCAAGTTTTTTAATCACTTTGAATCACTTTGTAAGGGTCCCAACTTTCAAGTTGGTGACTATTCTGCCTTTTGTTCAGCAAGGTCATTACATGTCCACAATAGACTTATAGGATGCATATCTTCACATTATTATTATTATTATTATTCTTTATTTATAAAGCGCCAACAGATTCCGCAGCGCTGCCCATGGGTACAAGGAGAACAGTACAATGGAGAAACAATACGATAAAAGACAAAATTTTACAGACAAATACAGGGGGAATTGAGGGCCCTATTCCCGTGGGAACTTACAATCTAGATGGGTAGGAGGATGGGGAACAGGAGGTGGGGGCTGCAAAGGTGAGAATGATAGTGAGGAGATAGAGGGCAACTGTTAAGTGAAGTTAGTTTGTTAATAACAGTCGGGTGATAAGCTTCCCTGAACAGAAAGGTCTTTAGGGAACGTTTAAAGGAGGAGAGGTTAGGGGCAAGTCTGATAGCTCGTGGAAGTGCGTTCCAGAGTTGGTGCCTCACGAGAGAAGTCCTGTAGTCTAGCATGAGAGGAGGTGATGGTAGAGGACGCAAGAAGCAGGTCATTGTTGGATCTTAGGGGGCGGGCAGGAGTATATTTGTTGATGAGTGAGGACAGGTAGTGTGGGGCAGCATTGGTGAGGGCTTTGTAGGTCAGGGTGAGAATTTTGAATTTAACTCTGTTGTGAATGGGGAGCCAGTGAAGGGACTCAGAGAGGTGCAGCAGAAACTGAGTGTCGAGAGAGATGAATTAGCCTGGCAGATGCATTTAGGATGGATTGGATTGGAGAGAGGCGGGAGATAGGGAGGCCAGTTAGTAAGTTGTTACAGTAGTCAAGTCGGGAAATTACCAGGGAGTGGATTAGCTGTTTAGTAGTTTCAGCACTCAGAAACGGACGAATTTTGGAGATATTGCGTAGGTGGCTGCGGCAGGATGAAGAGAGCAATTGGATGTGGGGAATGAAGGACAGATTTAGAGGGGGCGAATTAGAAGTAGTTCGGTCTTGGACATGTTTATTTTTAGGTGGTGAGAGACCATCCAGGAGGAAATGCCAGATAAGCAGTCGCTGATGTGAGAATTGACAGAAGGAGAGAGTGCAGGGGTGGAAAGGTAGATCTGGGTATCATCAGCATAGAGGTGATAGCTGAAGCCATAGCTGTTGATAAGTTTACCCAGTGAAGAAGTGTAAATAGAGCGACATTCCGATTCATCCAGACCACTATTGGTTTCTGAGATTCTCTTTTCTAGACGAGCATTACCAATTTGTCGCTCTTCCATTTGGCCTATCGACAGCTCCACGAATCTTTTTGAAGGTTCTTGGTGCCCTTCTATCTGTAATAAGAGAGCAGGGTATTGTGGTGTTTCCTTATTTGGACGATATCTTGGTACTGGCTCAATCTTTTCATTTAGCAGAATCTCACACAAATCAACTTGTGGTGTTTCTTCAAAGACATGGTTGGAGGATCAAATTACCAAAGAGTTTATTAATTTCTAAGACAAGGGTCACCTTTTTAGGTTTCCAGATAGATTCAGTGTCCATGACTCTGTCCTTAACAGACAAGAGACGAATGAAATTTGGTTCTGCCTGTCAAAACCTTCAGTCTCAATCATTCCCTTCAGTCTCAATCATTCCCTTCAGTGGCTATGTGCATGGAAGTTTTATGTCTCATGACTGCAGCATCGGACGCGATCCCCTTTGCTCGTTTTCATATGAGACCTCTGCAGCTTTGCATGCATCCGATTATACTCGGATATCACAATTGATATTCTTAAATCCCAATACTCAACTCTCTGACCATCATCAGATTTTTCAAGGGGCCTCTTTTGTTTGTCCTTCCTGGACACTGATTTCAACAGATGCAAGTCTCACAGGTTGGGGATCTGTCTGTGGGTCTCTGACAGCACAAGGGGTTTGGAATCCTCAAGAGGCGAGGTTACCAATCAATATTTTAGAACTCTGTGCTATTTTCAGGGCTCTTCAGGCTTGGCCTCTATTAAAGAGAGAATCATTCATTCGTTTTCAGACAGACAATATCACAACTGTGGCATATGTCAATCATCAGGGTGGGACTCACAGTCCTTTAGCGATGAAAGAAATATCTCAAATACTTTCTTGGGTGGAATCCAACTCCTGTCTAATTTCTGCAATACATATCCCAGGTGTAGACAATTGTGAAGCGGATTATCTCAGCCATCAGACTTTACATCTAGGGGAGTGGTCTCTCCATCCAGATGTATTTTGTCACTTTGTACACGTGTGGGGTCTTCCCGAAATAGATTGGATGGCTTCCCATCTAAACAAGAAACTTCCCAGGTACCTTTCCATGTCCAGGAATCCTCAGGCGGAGATGGTGGATGCGTTAGCAGATCCTTGGTTTTACCAACCTGCTTACATCTTTCCGCTTCTAGTTCTTTTTCCAAGGGTGATCTCCAAGATCATAATAGAACATTCGCATGTGCTTCTCATAGCACCAGCATGGCCTCGCAGATTTTGGTTTGCGGATCTTGTCTGGATGTCAAGTTGCCATCCTTGGCCACTTCCGTTAAGACCAGACCTTCTGTCTCAAGGGCTGTTTTTCCATCAGGATCTCAAATCGCTAAATTTGAAGGTATGGAAATTGAACGCTTAGTCATAGAGGTTTCTCTGACTCAGTGATTAATACTTTGCTATAGGCTCTTAAGTCTGTTTCAAGGAAGATTTATTATCGGGTTTGAAAACCTATATTTCATGGTGGTGTTCTCATAAATTCTCTTGGCATTCTTTTAGAATTCCTAGAATTTTGCAGTTTCTTCAGGATGGTTTGGATAAAGGTTTGTCTGCAAGTACTTTGAAGGGACAAATCTCTGCTCTTTCTGTTTTATTTCATAGAAAAATTGCTATTCTTCCTGACATTCACTGTTTTGTTCAGGCTTTGGTTCTTATCGAGCCTGTTATTAAATCAACTTCTCCTCCTTGGAGTCTTTATTTGGTTTTAAAGGCTTTGCACGCTCCTCCGTTTGAGCCTATGCATTCTTTGGATATTAAACTACTTTCTTGGAAAGTATTGTTCCTTTTGGCTATCTCTTCAGCTAGCAGCTAGAAGAGTTTCTGAATTGTCTGCTCTCTCTTGTGAGTCTCCTTTTCTGATTTTCCATCAGGATAAAGCTGTTTTACGGACTTCGTTTAAATTTCTTCCTAAGGTTGTGAATTCTAACAACATTAGTAGGGAAATTGTTGTTCCTTCTTTGTGTCCTAATCCTAAGAATACTCTTGAACGATATTTACAGTCTTTGGATGTTGTAAGAGCTTTGAAATATTATGTTGAAGCTACTAAAGATTTCAGGAAGACTTCTAGTCTATTTGTTGTTTTTCTTCTGTTAAGTGTGATCAGTCCACGGGTCATCATTACTTGTGGGATATTAACTGCTCCCCTACAGGAAGTGCAAGAGGATTCACCCAGCAGAGTTGCTATATAGCTCCTCCCCTCTACGTCACCCCCAGTCATTCTCTTGCACCCAACGACTAGATAGGATGTGTGAGAGGACTATGGTGATATATTTAGTTTTTATATCTTCAATCAAAAGTTTGTTATTTTATAATAGCACCGGAGTGTGTTATTCCTTCTCTGGTAGAATTTGAAGAAGAATCTACCTGAGTTTTTCTATGATTTTAGCCGGAGTAGTTAAGATCATATTGCTGTTTCTCGGCCATCTGAGGAGAGGTAAACTTCAGATCAGGGGACAGCAGGCAGATTAATCTGCAAAGAGGTATGTAGCAGTTTATTATTTTCTGACATGGAATTGATGAGAAAATCCTGCCATACCGTTATAATGTAAACTCAGCCTTGAATGCAGTAGATGTAGCTGATATCAGGCTGTCATGTATGTATATTTTACACTTCAGTTTTCTGGGAAATGGTACTTCTCTGGCTTTTAAACTGTATACATAGACTTAACCTATTTTGCAGGGACTTGCAATAGGTTTTAAATGACAATTAATTTATTGAGGTAAAACGTTTTTTTGCTGGCATGTAAAAACGTTTTTTTTCTCTGAGGTACTGGGTGAAAAAATGTTTTGGGCACTTTTTTTCCACTTGGCAATAGTTTTGATTTAAATTAGAGCAGTTCACTGATCCCTCTCACTGTTATGTGTGTGGGGGAGGGGCCATTTTGGTGCTTTCACTATGCATCAGAAAAACTCAGTCAGAGGTTCATTTTCTTCCTGCATGATCCGGTTCATCTCTACAGAGTTCAGGGATCTCAAGAGTCTTTTTTGAGAGAAGTAATCATTCACAGCAGAGCTGTGCTGATTGTATTGACTGTGATATAAAAAACGTTTATTTGTGTATTTTTTTCTGCTGCCTGGGTTAGTTATCATTTGCTGAGGGGAACAATCCTTTGCTAAAACTGTATATTCTGACAAAGATTGATGCTATAACTTAATTATTTTATCTGTTATAATATTTTCTGTGCTTCTTAAAGGCACAGTTCGTTTTCATATTATTTGTAAATTACTTTGAAAAGTATTTCCAAGTTGCTGTTTATTTGCTAGTGTGTTAAACATGTCTGATTCAGAGGAATATCTCTGTGCTATATGTGTTAATGCCAAAGTGGAGCCCAATAGAAATTTATGTACTAAATGTATTGATGCTACTTTAAAAAATAGTCAATCTGTACAAATTGAACATATTTCACCAAACAACGAGGGGAGAGTTATGCCGACTAACTCGCCTCACGTGTCAGTACCTGCATCTCCCGCTCAGGAGGTGCGTGATATTGTAGCGCCGAGTGCATCTGGGCGGCCATTACAAATCACATTACAAGATATGGCTACTGTTATGACTGAAGTTTTGGCTAAACTACCAGAACTAAGAGGTAAACGTGATCACTCTGGGATGAGAACAGAGTGCGCTGATAATGCAAGGGCCATGTCTGATACTGCGTCACAGTTTGCAGAACGTGAAGACGGAGAGCTTCATTCTGTGGGTGACGGTTCTGATCCAAATAAACTGGACTCAGACATTTCAAATTTTAAATTTAAGCTTGAGAACCTCCGTGTGTTACTAGGGGAGGTATTAGCGGCTCTGAATGATTGTAACACAGTTGCAATCCCAGAAAAAATGTGTAGGTTGGATAAATATTTTGCGGTACCGACGAGTACTGACGTTTTTCCTATACCTAAGAGACTTACTGACATTGTTACTAAGGAGTGGGATAGACCCGGTGTGCCTTTCTCACCCCCTCCTATATTCAGAAAAATGTTTCCAATAGACGCCGCCACACGGGACTTATGGCAAATGGTCCCTAAGGTGGAGGGAGCAGTTTCTACTTTAGCTAAGCGTACCACTATCCCAGTGGAGGATAGCTGTGCTTTTTCAGATCCAATGGATAAAAAATTAGAGGGTTACCTTAAGAAAATGTTTGTTCAACAAGGGTTTATATTGCAACCTCTTGCATGTATTGCGCCTGTCACGGCTGCAGCAGCATTTTGGTTTGAGTCTCTGGAAGAGACACTTCAATCATCCACACTAGATGACATCACACACAAACTTAAATTCCTTAAGTTAGCTAATTCATTTATTTCAGATGCCGTAGTACATTTAACTAAACTTGCGGCTAAAAATTCAGGATTCGCCATTCAGGCACGCAGAGCTCTGTGGCTAAAATCCTGGTCAGCTGATGTTACGTCTAAATCTAAATTGCTTAATATTCCTTTCAAAGGGCAGACCTTATTCGGGCCCGGCTTGAAAGAGATTATTGATGACATTACAGGAGGTAAAGGTCATGCCCTGCCTCAGGACAAGGCCAAAGCCAAGGCTAGACAGTCCAATTTTCGTTCCTTTCGTAATTTCAAAGCAGGAGCAGCATCAACTTCCTCTGCACCAAAACAGGAAGGAGCTGTTGCTCGCTACAGACAAGGCTGGAAACCTAACCAGTCCTGGAACAGGGGCAAACAGGCCAGAAAACCTGCTGCTGCCCCTAAGACAGCATGAATTGAGGGCCCCCGATCCGGGACCGGATCTAGTGGGGGGCAGACTTTCCCTCTTCGCCCAGGCTTGGGCAAGAGATGTTCAGGATCCCTGGGCGTTAGAGATCATATCTCAGGGATACCTTCTGGACTTCAAATCCTCTCCCCCAAGAGGGAGATTTCATCTGTCAAGGTTGTCAACAAACCTAACAAAGAAGGAAGCGTTTCTACGCTGCGTACAAGATCTTTTATTAATGGGAGTGATCCATCCAGTTCCGCGGTTGGAACAAGGACAAGGGTTTTACTCAAATCTGTTTGTAGTTCCCAAAAAGAGGGAACCTTCAGGCCAATCTTGGATTTAAAGATCCTAAACAAATTCCTAAGAGTTCCATCGTTCAAGATGGAAACTATTCAAACAATTTTGCCCATGATCCAAGAGGGTCAGTACTTGACCACAGTGGATTTAAAGGATGCTTACCTTCACATACCGATTCACAGAAGTCATTACCGGTATCTAAGGTTTGCCTTTTTAGACAGGCATTACCAGTTTGTAGCTCTTCCATTCGGACTGGCTACGGCTCCAAGAATCTTCACAAAGGTTCTGGGCACTCTTCTGGCGGTACTAAGACCGCGAGGAATTTCAGTAGCTCCGTACTTAGACGACATACTGATACAAGCTTCAAGCTTTCAAACTGCCAAATCTCATACAGAGATAGTACTGGCATTTCTAAGGTCGCATGGATGGAAAGTGAACGAAGAGAAAAGTTCTCTCTTTCCACTCACAAGAGTTCCCTTCCTGGGGACTCTGATAGATTCTGTAGAAATGAAGATTTACCTGACAGAGGACAGGTTAACAAAACTTCAAAATGCATGCCGTGTCCTTCATTCCATTCAAGAGACCAGAAATTCTCTTCTATGGTGGCTTTATCGGCCACATCTGTCCAGGGGAATGCCATTCAGCAGGCCAGACTGGTCAATTGTAACAACAGACGCCAGCCTACTAGGTTGGGGCGCTGTCTGGAATTCTCTGAAGGCTCAGGGACTATGGAATCAGGAGGAGAGTCTTCTTCCAATAAACATTCTGGAATTGAGAGCAGTCCTCAATGCTCTTCTGGCTTGGCCCCAGTTAGCAACTCGGGGGTTCATCAGGTTCCAGTCGGACAACATCACGACTGTAGCTTATATCAACCATCAGGGAGGGACAAGAAGCTCCCTAGCAATGATGGAAGTATCGAAGATAATTCGCTGGGCAGAGTCTCACTCTTGCCACCTGTCTGCAATCCACATCCCGGGAGTGGAGAACTGGGAGGCGGATTTCTTAAGTCGTCAGACTTTTCATCCGGGGGAGTGGGAACTTCATCCAGAGGTCTTTGCCCAAATACTTCCACGTTGGGGCAAACCAGAGATAGATCTCATGGCGTCTCGACAGAACGCCAAGCTTCCGCGCTACGGGTCCAGATCCAGGGATCCGGGAGCGGTCCTGATAGATGCCTTGACAGCACCATGGACCTTCAGGATGGCTTATGTGTTTCCACCTTTCCCGATGCTTCCTCGATTGATTGCCAGAATCAAACAGGAGAAAGCATCAGTGATTCTAATAGCGCCTGCATGGCCACGCAGGACTTGGTATACAGATCTGGTGGACATGTCATTCTGTCCACCTTGGTCGTTACCTCTGAAACAGGACCTTCTGATTCAGGGTCCTTTCAAACATCAAAATCTAACTTCTCTGAAGCTGACTGCTTGGAAATTGAACGCTTGATCTTATCAAAGCGTGGTTTTTCTGAGTCAGTTATTGATACCTTAATACAGGCTAGGAAGCCTGTCACCAGAAAGATTTACCATAAAATATGGCGTAAATACCTATATTGGTGCGAATCCAAAGGTTACTCTTGGAGTAAGGTTAGGATTCCTAGGATATTGTCTTTTCTACAAGAAGGTTTAGAAAAGGGGTTATCCGCTAGTTCCTTAAAGGGACAGATCTCAGCTCTGTCCATTCTGTTACACAAGCGTCTGTCAGAAGTTCCAGACGTTCAGGCTTTTTGTCAGGCTTTGGCCAGGATTAAACCTGTGTTTAAAGCTGTGGCTCCACCATGGAGTTTAAACCTTGTTCTTAACGTTTTACAGGGTGTTCCGTTTGAACCCCTTCATTCCATTGATATAAAGTTGTTATCTTGGAAAGTTCTATTTTTAATGGCTATTTCCTCGGCTCGAAGAGTCTCTGAGTTATCAGCCTTACATTGTGATTCTCCTTATTTGATTTTTCACTCGGATAAGGTAGTTCTGCGTACTAAGCCTGGGTTCTTACCTAAGGTAGTCACTAACAGGAATATCAATCAGGAGATTGTTGTTCCATCCTTGTGCCCAAATCCTTCTTCGAGGAAGGAACGTCTTTTGCACAATCTGGATGTAGTTCGTGCCCTTAAATTTTATTTACAGGCAACTAAAGATTTTCCACAAACGTCTTCCCTGTTTGTCGTTTACTCTGGTCAGAGGAGAGGTCAAAAAGCTTCTGCTACCTCTCTCTCTTTTTGGCTTCGTAGCATAATTCGTTTAGCTTATGAGACTGCTGGACAGCAGCCTCCTGAAAGAATTACAGCTCATTCCACTAGAGCTGTGGCTTCCACTTGGGCCTTTAAGAATGAGGCCTCTGTTGAACAGATTTGCAAGGCTGCAACTTGGTCTTCGCTTCATACTTTTTCCAAATTTTACAAATTTGACACTTTTGCTTCCTCGGAGGCTATTTTTGGGAGAAAGGTTCTTCAGGCAGTGGTTCCTTCTGTATAAAGAGCCTGCCTATCCCTCCCGTCATCCGTGTACTTTTGCTTTGGTATTGGTATCCCACAAGTAATGATGACCCGTGGACTGATCACACTTAACAGAAGAAAACATAATTTATGCTTACCTGATAAATTCCTTTCTTCTGTAGTGTGATCAGTCCACGGCCCGCCCTGTTTTTTAAGGCAGGTAAATATTTTTTAAATTATACTCCAGTCACCACTACACCCTTGGCTTCTCCTTTCTCGTTGGTCCTTGGTCGAATGACTGGAGGTGACGTAGAGGGGAGGAGCTATATAGCAACTCTGCTGGGTGAATCCTCTTGCACTTCCTGTAGGGGAGCAGTTAATATCCCACAAGTAATGATGACCCGTGGACTGATCACACTACAGAAGAAAGGAATTTATCAGGTAAGCATAAATTATGTTTTTTTCTGGTCCTAGGAAAGGTCAGAAAGCCTCTGCCATTTATTTGGCATCTTGGTTAAAGCGTTTGATTCACAAGGCTTATTTTGAGGCGGGACAGTCTCCGCCTCAGAGAATTACAGCTCATTCTACTCGATCAGTCGCCACTTCTTGGGCTTTTAAGAATGAAGCTTCGGTTGATCAAATTTGCAAAGCAGCAACTTGGTCTTCTTTGCATACATTTACAAAATTTTACCATTTTGATGTATTTGCTTCTTCTGAAGCAGTCTTTGGTAGAAAAATTCTTCAGGCAGCTGTATTAGTTTGATTCTTCTGGTTATGATTTAAGGTTTTTTCTTGAAATTTATAAGGACGACTTATTTTTTTTGTATGGAATTAATTTTTCAACGGAAATAGCTGTTTTTATTTTATCCCTCCCTCTCTAGTGACTCTTCTGTGGACTTCCACTTCTTGGGTATTTCTATCCCATATGTCACTAGCTTATGGACTCTTGCCAATTACATGAAAGAAAACCTAATTTTTGAAAGAACTTGCCTGATAAATTCATTTCTTTCATATTGGCAAGAGTCCATGAGACCCACCCTTTTCTTATGGTGGTTATGATTTTTTGTATTAAAGCACAATTATATTTCCAGTTCCTCTCTTTGTATGCTTTTTTACTCCTTATTTTATCACCTCACTACTTGGCTATTCGTTAAATTGAGTTGTGGGTGTGGTGGGAGGTGTATTTATATGCATTTTGAGGCTTGGGAAACTTTGCCCCTCCTGGTAGGATTGTATATTCCATACGTCACTAGCTAATGGACTCTTGCCAATATGAAAGAAATGAGATGATCAGGTAAGTTCTTACATAAATTATGTTTTTCTCCCTAAGGTGGTGTCGGATCGAAACATTATTCAGGAATTTATAGTTCATTCTTTTTGTCTTAATCCTTCTTCTCATGAGGAACGTCTTTTGCATAACTTGGATGTTGTGCATGCTCTAAAGCTTCCAAAGATTTTAGGCAATCTTCTGCCCTGTTTGTTGTTTTCTCTGGAAAGCGTAAAGGTCAGAAGACCTCTTCTTCTACTCTTTCCCTCTGGTTAAGAAGTTAGATTTGTTTGGTTTATGAGACTGCTGAGAGAATTACGGCTCTTTCCACTAGGACTGTCTTCTCCTCTTGGGCTTTCAAAAATGAAGCTTCTGTGGAGCAGATTTGCAAGGCTGCAACATGGTCCTCTTTGCATTATTTTTCCAAATTCTACAATTTTTTTTATTTTGCCTCGGCTGAGGCTTCTTTTGGGTCTTTAAGCGGTGGTGCCTTCTGTTTAGGTCCTCCTGCCTTTTTCTCCCTCCCTGTTCATTCTGTGTCCTCTAGGTTGGGTATTGGTTCCCACTAGTAATTGGAATGATGTTGTGGACTCTCCATGTCATAGGAAAGAAAACAAAATGTATGCTTACCTGATAAATTTCTTTCTTTCCGGACATAGAGATTCCACGACCCCGCCCTCTTTTAATTATAATTCGGTAGTTGTTTTTTTTGGGGGGGGTTTTTTGAGTAAATCTTACCCTTGTGTTTCTTCTTTTTCCATTTTCCTTCGGCTGAATGACTGGGGATTATGGGTAAGGGAAGTTACACTTAACAGCTTTGCTGGGGTGCTCTTTGCCTCCTCCTGCTGGCCTGGAGTTAAATATCCTACTAGTAATTGGAATGACGTTGTGGACTCTCCATGTCCGGAAAGAAAGAAATTTATCAGGTTAGCATACATTTAGTTTCCCCCCTCATAGTTGGCTTTACCTTACAGATTATCCTTTGTTTTTGTTATTTATAAATGTTACTTAAGCTATCCAAAGCACAAATTAATTTAACATAAAATGATTTACCAAACGTGAAGAAAAAAAAATTGTATTATCTAAGTTTAGCTTAATATTGTTTAACATTTTAATTGTGTGGTCAGTAAAATCAACCAAGTGGTTTTCCTATTAAATAGGTCCTAGGGAGAACACTGCTGCCCTTAGTGAAAGTCACACTTCTATTTACTTTTGGAGCAAAAGAAACAGATTTTGAGCATTAGAGGAGGATTAACTTATTCCCCTAATTGTCACTTTTGGTTCTTCTTTTTGTGAAGCCACCTAAAAGCGAATGATTCTAACTCTGCATAAGTGCATTTAGTTCTGCAAGACTTGTCTGGCACATGGCATGAGAAGTAGCAGTATAGACAGGAGATTGTCAGCTCATTGGATGATGTACACAATATTTGCACCAAGGATCCCTAAGATTTGTCTCTCTAGTAGAGAGTAAGATCACTGCCACTTCCTCAAGGAATTGACTCTGTGGATGATATATATCTGCGTCTGTACTGTGAGCAAGGTGCAGTGGCCTCTAATAAAATCTGTATTGCTTAACGCTGAGATTATTGTATATTGAACTAATTATTGTTTGTATTTAGATAATATTTTATAATTTCACTGTTTTTTTTTTTTTTATAACCGTGTTTTTCTATTGAGAGAGATACTATAGTGACCTCCTATTCAATCAAATGTTCTAACAAAAAGTAGCAGCTAATGGCATTCTTTTATATAAAGATGTCATTTGGCAGCACATATTCTAATACTGAGGATTGGAAGAGTGCACTACAGGTCTCATAAACCTAACCCTGCCCCATATTATTCCCTTATTGGTCTCAGCAGAGCTTGTCAGACAAGAAACTGCAAAACAATGCAACATTTGCTAACAAAATGACAGTGTCTACCTGTTTCTACTCCAGTAACTAGTCCTGATTGACTCCTTCAAATAAGGCAATTGTTGGTGGAGCTTGGCAATTTAAAACAATTGCAGCAAACAAGGTGTCAATCCATTAAACTTTTCTACACAATCATCTAGTATTTTAATTTATTGGAAGACCGAAAAATCATCTAAATACAAGGGATTCTACCGTACGTTTAAAACCATTAATGGTTTATATTTTCTCAGCAATAGATTAATATATTGTTACCAGAATTTCTTTTCTTTCATGTAATTAGCAAGAGTCCATGAGCTAGTGACGTATGGGATATACATTCCTACCAGGAGGGGCAAAGTTTCCCAAACCTCAAAATGCCTATAAATACACCCCTCACCACACCCACAATTCAGTTTTACAAACTTTGCCTCCTATGGAGGTGGTGAAGTAAGTTTGTGCTAGATTCTACGTTGATATGCGCTCCGCAGCAAGTTGGAGCCCGGTTTTCCTCTCAGCGTGCAGTGAATGTCAGAGGGATGTGAGGAGAGTATTGCCTATTTGAATGCAGTGATCTCCTTCTACGGGGTCTATTTCATAGGTTCTCTGTTATCGGTCATAGAGATTGATCTCTTAACTCCCTTTTCAGATCGACGATATACTCTTATTTATATACCATTACCTCTGCTGATTTTCGTTTCAGTACTGGTTTGGCTTTCTACAAACGTGTAGATGAGTGTCCTGGGGTAAGTAAATCTTATTTTCTGTGACACTCTAAGCTATGGTTGGGCACTTTATTTATAAAGTTCTAAATATATGTATTCAAACATTTATTTGCCTTGACTCAGAATGTTCAACATTCCTGATTTTCAGACAGTCAGTTTCATATTTGGGATAATGCGTTTGAATCAATCATTTTTTCTTACCTTAAAAATTTGACTTTTTTTCCCTGTGGGCTGTTAGGCTCGCGGGGGCTGAAAATGCTTCATTTTATTGCGTCATTCTTGGCGCGGACTTTTTTGGCGCAAAAAAAAAAAATCTTTTCTGTTTCCGGCGTCATACGTGTCGCCGGAAGTTGCGTCATTTTTTGACGTCCTTTTGCGCCAAAAATGTCGGCGTTCCGGATGTGGCGTCATTTTTGTCTCCACATTATTTCAGTCTGATTTTTTCTTTGCTTCTGGTTACTAGAAGCTTGTTTATTGGCATTTTTTCCCATTCCTGAAACTGTCATTTAAGGAATTTGATCAATTTTGCTTTATATGTTGTTTTTTCTCTTACATATTGCAAGATGTCTCACGTTGCATCTGAGTCAGAAGATACTTCAGGAAAATTGCTGTCTAGTGCTGGAACTACCAAAGCTAAGTGTATCTGCTGTAAACTTTTGGTAGCTATTCCTCCGGCTGTTGTTTGTATTAATTGTCATGACAAACTTGTTAAAGCAGATATTTCCTTTAGTAATGTACCATTGCCTGTTGCAGTTCCCTCAACATCTAAGGTGCAGAATGTTCCTGATAACATAAGAGATTTTGTTTCTGAATCCATCAAGAAGGCTATGTCTGTTATTTCTCCTTCTAGTAAACATAAAAAATCTTTTAAAACTTCTCTCTCTACAGATGAATTTTTAAATGAACATCATCATTCTGATTCTGATGACTCTTCTGGTTCAGAGGATTCTGTCTCAGAGATTGATGCTGATAAATCTTCATATTTATTTAAAATGGAATTTATTCGTTCTTTACTTAAAGAAGTACTAATTGCTTTAGAAATAGAGGATTCTGGTCCTCTTGATACTAATTCTAAACGTTTAGATAAGGTGTTTAAATCTCCTGTGGTTATTCCAGAAGTTTTTCCTGTTCCTAATGCTATTTCTGAAGTAATTTCCAGAGAATGGGATAAATTGGGTAATTCATTTACTCCTTCTAAACGTTTTAAGCAATTATATCCTGTGCCGTCTGACAGATTAGAATTTTGGGACAAAATCCCTAAAGTTGATGGGGCTATTTCTACCCTTGCTAAACGTACTACTATTCCTACGTCAGATGGTACTTCGTTTAAAGATCCTTTAGATAGGAAAATTGAATCCTTTCTAAGAAAAGCTTATCTGTGTTCAGGTAATCTTCTTAGACCTGCTATATCTTTGGCTGATGTTGCTGCAGCTTCAACTTTTTGGTTGGAGACTTTAGCGCAACAAGTAACAGATCATGATTCTCATAATATTATTATTCTTCTTCAGCATGCTAATAATTTTATCTGTGATGCCATTTTTGATATTATCAGGTTTATGTCTCTAGCTATTTTAGCTAGAAGAGCTTTATGGCTTAAAACTTGGAATGCTGATATGGCTTCTAAATCAACTCTACTTTCCATTTCTTTCCAGGGTAACAAATTATTTGGTTCTCAGTTGGATTCCATTATCTCAACTGTTACTGGTGGGAAAGGAACTTTTTTACCACAGGATAAAAAATCTAAGGGTAAAAACAGGGCTAATAATCGTTTTCGTTCCTTTCATTTCAACAAAGAACAAAAGCCTGATCTTTCATCCTCAGGAGCAGTTTCAGTTTGGAAACCATCTCCAGTCTGGAATAAATCCAAGCCTTCTAGAAAGGCAAAGCCTGCTTCTAAGTCCACATGAAGGTGCGGCCCTCATTCCAGCTCAGCTGGTAGGGGGCAGGTTACGTTTTTTCAAAGAAATTTGGATCAATTCTGTTCACAATCTTTGGATTCAGAACATTGTTTCAGAAGGGTACAGAATTGGTTTCAAGATGAGACCTCCTGCAAAGAGATTTTTTCTTTCCCGTGTCCCAGTAAATCCAGTGAAAGCTCAAGCATTTCTGAATTGTGTTTCAGATCTAGAGTTGGCTGGAGTAATTATGCCAGTTCCAGTTCTGGAACAGGGGATGGGGTTTTATTCAAATCTCTTCATTGTACCAAAGAAGGAGAATTCCTTCAGACCAGTTCTGGATCTAAAAATATTGAATCGTTATGTAAGGATACCAACGTTCAAAATGGTAACTGTAAGGACTATCTTGCCTTTTGTTCAGCAAGGGCATTATATGTCCACAATAGATTTACAGGATGCTTATCTGCATATTCCGATTCATCCAGATCATTATCAGTTCCTGAGATTCTCTTTTCTGGACAAGCATTACCAGTTTGTGGCTCTGCCGTTTGGCCTAGCTACAGCTCCAAGAATTTTTACAAAAGTTCTCGGTGCCCTTCTGTCTGTAATCAGAGAACAGGGTATTGTGGTATTTCCTTATTTGGACGATATCTTGGTACTTGCTCAGTCTTTACATTTAGCAGAATCTCATACGAATCGACTTGTGTTGTTTCTTCAAGATCATGGTTGGAGGATCAATTTACCAAAAAGTTCATTGATTCCTCAGACAAGGGTAACTTTTCTGGGTTTCCAGATAGATTCAGTGTCCATGACTCTGTCTTTAACAGACAAGAGACGTCTAAAATTGATTTCAGCTTGTCGAAACCTTCAGTCACAATCATTCCCTTCGATAGCCTTATGCATGGAAATTCTAGGTCTTATGACTGCTGCATCGGACGCGATCCCCTTTGCTCGTTTTCACATGCGACCTCTTCAGCTCTGTATGCTGAATCAGTGGTGCAGGGATTACACAAAGATATCTCAATTAATATCTTTAAAACCGATTGTACGACACTCTCTAACGTGGTGGACAGATCACCATCGTTTAATTCAGGGGGCTTCTTTTGTGCTTCCGACCTGGACTGTAATTTCAACAGATGCAAGTCTCACAGGTTGGGGAGCTGTGTGGGGATCTCTGACGGCACAAGGAGTTTGGGAATCTCAGGAGGTGAGATTACCGATCAATATTTTGGAACTCCGTGCAATTTTCAGAGCTCTTCAGTCTTGGCGTCTTCTGAAGAGAGAATCGTTCATTTGTTTTCAGACAGACAATGTCACAACTGTGGCATACATCAATCATCAAGGAGGGACTCACAGTCCTCTGGCTATGAAAGAAGTATCTCGAATTCTGGTTTGGGCGGAATCCAGCTCCTGTCTAATCTCTGCGGTTCATATCCCAGGTATAGACAATTGGGAAGCGGATTATCTCAGTCGCCAAACGTTACATCCGGGCGAATGGTCTCTTCACCCAGAGGTATTTCTTCAGATTGTTCAAATGTGGGGACTTCCAGAAATAGATCTGATGGCCTCTCATCTAAACAAGAAACTTCCCAGGTATCTGTCCAGATCCAGGGATCCTAAAGCGGAAGCAGTGGATGCATTGTCACTTCCTTGGAAGTATCATCCTGCCTATATCTTTCCGCCTCTAGTTCTTCTTCCAAGAGTAATCTCCAAGATTCTGAAGGAATGCTCGTTTGTTCTGCTGGTAGCTCCGGCATGGCCTCACAGGTTTTGGTATGCGGATCTTGTCCGGATGGCCTCTTGCCTTCCGTGGACTCTTCCGCTACGACCAGACCTTCTGTCGCAAGGTCCTTTTTTCCATCAGGATCTCAAATCCTTAAATTTAAAGGTATGGAGATTGAACGCTTGATTCTTAGTCAAAGAGGTTTCTCTGACTCTGTGATTAATACTATGTTACAGGCTCGTAAATCTGTATCCAGAGAGATATATTATAGAGTCTGGAAGACTTATATTTCTTGGTATCTTTCTCATCATTTTTCTTGGCATTCTTTTAGAATTCCAAGAATTTTACAGTTTCTTCAGGATGGTTTAGATAAAGGTTTGTCCGCAAGTTCCTTGAAAGGACAAATCTCTGCTCTTTCTGTTCTTTTTCACAGAAAGATTGCTAATCTTCCTGATATTCATTGTTTTGTACAAGCTTTGGTTCGTATAAAACCTGTCATTAAGTCAATTTCTCCTCCTTGGAGTTTGAATTTGGTTCTAGGGGCTCTTCAAGCTCCTCCGTTTGAACCTATGCATTCATTGGACATTAAATTACTTTCTTGGAAAGTTTTGTTCCTTTTGGCAATCTCTTCTGCCAGAAGAGTTTCTGAATTATCTGCTCTTTCTTGTGAGTCTCCTTTTCTGATTTTTCATCAGGATAAGGCAGTGTTGCGAACTTCTTTTGAATTTTTACCTAAAGTTGTGAATTTCAACAACATTAGTAGAGAAATTGTGGTTCCTTCATTATGTCCTAATCCTAAGAATTCTAAGGAGAAATCGTTACATTCTTTGGATGTTGTTAGAGCTTTGAAATATTATGTTGAAGCTACTAAGTCTTTCCGAAAGACTTCTAGTTTATTTGTTATCTTTTCCGGTTCTAGAAAAGGCCAGAAAGCTTCTGCCATTTCTTTGGCATCTTGGTTGAAATCTTTAATTCATCTTGCCTATGTTGAGTCGGGTAAAACTCCGCCTCAAAGGATTACAGCTCATTCTACTAGGTCAGTTTCTACTTCCTGGGCGTTTAGGAATGAAGCTTCGATTGATCAGATTTGCAAAGCAGCAACTTGGTCCTCTTTGCATACTTTTACTAAATTCTACCATTTTGATGTATTTTCTTCTTCTGAAGCAGTTTTTGGTAGAAAAGTACTTCAGGCAGCGGTTTCAGTTTGAATCTTCTGCTTATGTTTTTCATTAAACTTTATTTTGGGTGTGGATTATTTTCAGCAGGAATTGGCTGTCTTTATTTTATCCCTCCCCCTCTAGTGACTCTTGCGTGGAAAGATCCACATCTTAGGTAATCATTATCCCATACGTCACTAGCTCATGGACTCTTGCTAATTACATGAAAGAAAACATAATTTATGTAAGAACTTACCTGATAAATTCATTTCTTTCATATTAGCAAGAGTCCATGAGGCCCACCCTTTTTTGTGGTGGTTATGATTTTTGTATAAAGCACAATTATTCCAATTCCTTATTTTATATGCTTTCGCACTTTTTTATCACCCCACTTCTTGGCTATTCGTTAAACTGAATTGTGGGTGTGGTGAGGGGTGTATTTATATGCATTTTGAGGTTTGGGAAACTTTGCCCCTCCTGGTAGGAATGTATATCCCATACGTCACTAGCTCATGGACTCTTGCTAATATGAAAGAAATGAATTTATCAGGTAAGTTCTTACATAAATTATGTTTTTACTATTTTTTTTTTCTTTTCAGTGCTCAAATGTGAACGTCAGTATCTGATACATAATCTACATTGCCTGCAACAGTTAAAACAATTTGTAGAGCACAGTTCTGTTTAGTTAGGGTGGTGGTAACATGTTGAAAGAGTTTCTGGCATAGGTACAGTTTCTAAAGTTCTTAAAATGTATATTTCCCCTCAGGGTGTTTGGAATGAGAGAGGCTCCTGTATTTATCCCAGCACCAGTGGAGAGATATAGACAAATCCTGTTACCTGCCCTCCAGCTTTGCCAAGTGATCCTTACGTCTAGCACTGCTCAGCACTTACAGGCAGGAGGACAAGTAAGGCAACACATTACTATTTTTATTACAGGTCTCTCATTTGCCAACAAAACTGGAATTCTGTGTTCTGTAAATAAAATAACAATGATCCAGTGTGTCGCTGCAAATTCTTTCTTTTTTATTTTCTGGATGGGTGTTATCCGCTTTCATGTGTAGCGTATGTTGCCATCCAAATTTTAAGGACTCTAATATAACAATGAGATACCTAAATATATATTCACAGACTTTTTATGCAAAAAACTCAACTCTCTTAGATAACTTCAAATCCTTGATCCCCCCCCCCCCCCATTGCTGCTCCCTTTATTTTAATTGACTGCTGCCTGTTGCAATTTCCATTGCTTTTCAAATGTATAACCATGTATATCTGTTGGACATCAAAAGTAAATTTTGTTGTATTTTGGGTTAAAGGACCATAATACCCAAATGTTGAAACACTTGAAAGTGATGCAGTATAGCTGTAAAAAACTGACTAGAAAATATCACATGAACATCTCTATGTAAAAAAGAAAGATATTTCTCTTTTTGAGTGTGTTCAGTCCACGGGTCATCCATTACTTATGGGATATATTCTCCTTCCCAACAGGAAGTTGCAAGAGGATCACCCAAGCAGAGCTGCTATATAACTCCTCCCCTCACATGTCATATCCAGTCATTCTCTTGCAAGTCTCAACAAAGAAGGTGGTCGTGAGAGGAGTTGGAGTTTTTTTACTTAATTATTCTTCAATCAAAAGTTTGTTATTTTAAATTGCACCGGAGTGTGCTGTTTTTTCTCTCAGGCAGTATGTAGAAGAAGAATCTGCCTGCGTTTTCTATGATCTTAGCAGACGTAACTAAGATCCACTGGCTGTTCTCGCACATTCTGAGGAGTGGGTTAACTTCAGAAAAGGGAATAGCATGCGGGGTCCCCTGCAAATGAGGTATGTGCAGTAAAATATTTTCTAGGAATGGAATTGACTAAGAAAACACTGCCGATACCCATATGATGTAAGTACAGCCTAAAATGCAGTAGTAGCGACTGGTATCAGGCTGGTAAATGTATGCACAGTAGAGTTATTTTCTAGGGAATAGAATTTGACTGAAAAAATACTGTTAATACTGAAATAATGTATGAGCCTTAACTGCAGTAGAAGCGACTGGTAGCAGGCTTAGTGATAACTTTACACAACATCTGAAATATTGTTTTTTAAAACGTTTACTGGCATGTTAATCGTTTTGTGAGGTACTTTGGTGATAAATCTCTTGGGGCATGATTTTTTCCACATGGCTAACGTATTTTTCTGCATAGAAACCGTTATAGCTGGTCTCCCACTGTTGTAATATGAGTGGGAGGGGCTTTTTGTTAGCGCCTTGTTGCGCAGTTAAAATTCAATCATAGTCTTCCTGTTTCTTCCTCCTTGATCCAGGACGTCTCCAGAGAGCTCAGGGGTCTTCAAAATTTATATTTGAGGGAGGTAATCAGTCACAGCAGACCTGTGACAGTGTGTTTGACTGTGATAAAAACGTTAACTGTTAAATTGATTATCCGTTTTTTGGGTATTAAGGGGTTAATCATCCTTTTGCTAGTGGGTGCAATCCTCTGCTAATTTCATACATTTAATGTAAAGATTTGGTTGCTATAACTGAATTAGTTCATTGTTATTTCAACTGTAATTGTTTTTTTGGTGTTTTTAAAAGCGCAGCAGCGTTTTTACTTTGCTTGAAAATTTTCTGAAAGTAATTTCCAAGCTTGCTAGCCTCATTGCTAGTCTGTTTAAACATGTCTGATACAGATGAATCTGCTTGTTCATTATGTTTAAAAGCCAATGTGGAGCCCAATAGAAATATGTGTACCAATTGTATTGATATTACTTTAAATAAAGGTCAGTCTTTACCGGTAAAGAAATTATCACCAGACATCGAGGGGGAAGTTATGCCGCCTAACTCTCCTCACGTGTCAGTACCTGCGCCTCCCGCTCAGGAGGTGCATGATGTTGTGGCGCCAAGTACATCAAGGCCCTTACAAATCACTTTACAAGATATGGCTAATGTTATGAAAGAAGTATTATCTAATTTGCCTGAGTTAAGAGGCAAGCGCGATAGCTCTGGGTTACGGACAGAGCGCGCTGATGACACGAGAGCCATGTCTGATACTGCGTCACAATTTGCAGAACATGAGGACAGAGAGCTTCATTCTGTGGGTGACGGATCTGATCCAGGGAGACCAGATTCAGAAATTTCACATTTTAAATTTAAGCTTGAGAACCTCCGTGTATTGCTAGGGGAGGTGTTAGCGGCTCTGAATGATTGTGACATGGTCGCAATCCCAGAGAAGTTATGTAGGCTGGATAAATACTATGCGGTGCCGGTGTGTACTGACGTTTTTCCTATACCTAAAAGGCTTACAGAGATTATTAGCAAGGAGTGGGATAGACCCGGTGTGCCCTTTTCCCCTAGAAAAATGTTCCCAATAGACGCTACCACACGAGACTTATGGCAGACGGTCCCTAAGGTGGAGGGAGCAGTTTCTACTTTAGCTAAGCGCACCACTATCCCGGTGGAGGATAGTTGTGCTTTCTCAGATCCAATGGATAAAAAATTAGAAGGTTACCTTAAGAAAATGTTTGTTCAACAAGGTTTTATTTTACAGCCCCTTGCATGCATTGCGCCCGTCACTGCTGCGGCGGCTTTCTGGTTTGAGTCTCTAGAAGAGGCTATTCGCACAGCACCATTGGATGAGATCATGAACAAGCTTAAAACACTTAAGCTAGCTAATGCATTTGTTTCGGACGCCGTTGTGCACTTAACCAAACTAACGGCTAAGAACTCCGGTTTTGCCATCCAGGCGCGCAGAGCGCTATGGCTTAAATCCTGGTCAGCAGATGTGACTTCTAAATCTAAATTGCTTAATATTCCTTTCAAAGGGCAAACCTTATTCGGGCCCGGCTTGAAAGAAATTATTGCTGACATTACTGGAGGTAAGGGTCACTCCCTTCCTCAGGATAGGGCCAAATCAAAGGCCAAACAGTCTAATTTTCGTGCCTTTCGTAATTTCAAGGCAGGAGCAGCATCAACTTCCTCCGCTCCAAAACAGGAAGGAACTGCTGCTCGTTACAGACAGGGTTGGAAAAGCAACCAGTCCTGGAACAAGGGCAAGCAGGCCAGAAAGCCTACTTCTGCCCCTAAGACAGCATGAAGGAAGGGCCCCCTATCCGGAAACGGATCTAGTGGGGGGCAGACTCTCTCTCTTCGCCCAGGCTTGGGCAAGAGATGTCCAGGATCCCTGGATGTTGGAGATCATATCTCAGGGATACCTTCTGGACTTCAAAGCTTCTCCTCCACAAGGGAGATTTCATCTGTCAAGGTTATCAACAAACCTAATAAAGAAAGAGGCATTTCTGAAATGTGTACAAGACCTCTTAGTAATGGGAGTGATCCACCCAGTTCTGCGAACGGAACAAGG
Source organism: Bombina bombina (assembly GCF_027579735.1). Classification (NCBI taxonomy): domain Eukaryota; kingdom Metazoa; phylum Chordata; class Amphibia; order Anura; family Bombinatoridae; genus Bombina; species Bombina bombina. The sequence continues at coordinate 1,079,802,320 of NC_069504.1, forward strand.
GCAAGGGTTTTACTCAAATCTGTTTGTGGTTCCCAAAAAAGAGGGAACCTTCAGACCAATCTTGGACCTAAAGATCTTAAACAAGTTCCTAAGGGTTCCATCGTTCAAAATGGAAACTATTCGAACCATCCTACCCATGATCCAAAAGGGTCAGTATATGACCACAGTGGACTTAAAGGATGCCTACCTTCACATACCGATTCACAAAGACCATTATCGGTACCTAAGGTTTGCCTTTCTAGACAGGCATTACCAGTTTGTAGCTCTTCCCTTCGGGTTAGCTACGGCCCCGAGAATTTTTATAAAGGTTCTGGGCTCACTTCTGGCGGTACTAAGACCACGAGGCATAGCGGTGGCTCCGTACCTAGACGACATTCTGATACAAGCGTCGAGTTTTCAAAATGCAAAGTCTCATACAGAGATAGTTCTTGCATTTCTGAGGTCGCATGGGTGGAAAGTGAACGTGGAAAAGAGTTCTCTGTTACCACTCACAAGGGTTCCTTTTCTAGGGACTCTGATAGATTCTGTAGAGATGAAGATTTACCTGACTGAGTCCAGGTTATCAAAGATTCTAAATGCTTGCCGTGTCCTTCATTCCATTCCAAGGCCATCAGTAGCTCAGTGCATGGAAGTAATCGGCTTAATGGTCGCGGCAATGGACATAGTGCCATTTGCGCGCCTGCATCTCAGACCGCTGCAATTATGCATGCTAAGTCAGTGGAATGGGGATTATTCAGATCTGTCCCCTCTACTGAATCTGGACAAGGAGGCCAGAGATTCTCTTCTCTGGTGGTTGTCGCGGGTTCATCTGTCCAAAGGAATGACTTTTCGCAGGCCAGATTGGATGATTGTAACAACAGATGCCAGCCTACTAGGCTGGGGCGCAGTCTGGAACTCCCTGAAGGCTCAGGGATCGTGGACTCAGGAGGAGAAACTCCTCCCAATAAATATTCTGGAATTAAGAGCAATATTCAATGCTCTTCTAGCTTGGCCTCAGTTAGCAACACTGAGGTTCATCAGATTTCAGTCGGACAACATCACGACTGTGGCTTACATCAACCATCAAGGGGGAACCAGGAGTTCCCTAGCGATGTTAGAAGTCTCCAAGATAATTCGCTGGGCAGAGTCTCACTCTTGCCACCTGTCAGCGATCCACATCCCAGGCGTGGAGAACTGGGAGGCGGACTTTCTAAGTCGCCAGACTTTTCATCCGGGGGAGTGGGAACTTCATCCGGAGGTCTTTGCTCAACTGATTCATCGTTGGGGCAAACCAGAACTGGATCTCATGGCGTCTCGCCAGAACGCCAAGCTTCCTTGTTACGGATCCAGATCCAGGGACCCGGGAGCGGTGCTGATAGATGCTCTAGCAGCCCCTTGGGGTTTCAAGATGGCTTATGTGTTTCCTCCGTTTCCGTTGCTGCCTCGATTGATTGCCAGGATCAAACAGGCGAGAGCATCGGTGATTTTGATAGCGCCTGCGTGGCCACGCAGGACCTGGTATGCAGACCTAGTGGACATGTCGTCCTGTCCACGATGGTCTCTACCTCTGAGGCAGGACCTTCTAATTCAGGGTCCTTTCAACCATCCAAGCCTAATTTCTCTGAGGCTGACTGCATGGAGATTGAACGCCTGATTCTATCAAAGCGTGGTTTCTCGGAGTCGGTTATTGATACATTAATACAGGCTCGGAAACCAGTTACCAGAAAAATTTACCATAAGATATGGCGTAAATATTTATATTGGTGTGAATCCAAGAGTTACTCATGGAGTAAGGTCAGGATTCCTAGGATATTGTCTTTTCTACAAGAGGGTTTAGAAAAGGGTTTATCTGCTAGTTCGTTAAAGGGACAGATTTCTGCTCTGTCTATTCTTTTACACAAACGCCTGGCAGAAGTTCCAGACGTTCAGGCTTTTTATCAGGCTTTAGCTAGGATTAAGCCTGTGTTTAAGACTGTTGCTCCGCCGTGGAGCTTAAACTTAGTTCTTAAAGTTCTTCAAGGTGTTCCGTTTGAACCCCTTCATTCCATTGATATTAAGCTGTTATCTTGGAAAGTTCTGTTTTTGATGGCTATTTCCTCGGCTCGAAGAGTCTCTGAGTTATCTGCCTTACATTGTGATTCTTCTTATCTGATTTTTCATTCAGACAAGGTAGTTCTGCGTACTAAACCTGGGTTTTTACCTAAGGTAGTTTCTAACAGGAATATCAATCAAGAGATTGTTGTTCCATCATTATGTCCTAATCCTTCTTCAAAGAAGGAACGTCTTTTGCATAATCTGGATGTAGTCCGTGCCCTGAAGTTCTACTTACAGGCAACTAAAGATTTTCGGCAAACTTCTTCTCTGTTTGTCGTTTATTCTGGACAGAGGAGAGGTCAAAAGGCTTCGGCCACCTCTCTCTCTTTTTGGCTTCGTAGGATAATTTGTTTAGCCTATGAGACTGCTGGACAGCAGCCCCCTGAAAGAATTACAGCTCATTCCACTAGAGCTGTGGCTTCCACCTGGGCCTTTAAGAATGAGGCCTCTGTTGAACAGATTTGCAAGGCTGCAACTTGGTCTTCACTTCATACCTTTTCAAAATTTTACAAATTTGACACTTTTGCTTCTTCGGAGGCTGTTTTTGGGAGAAAGGTTCTACAGGCAGTGGTTCCTTCTGTTTAATGTTCCTCCCATCATCCGTGTACTTTAGCTTTGGTATTGGTATCCCATAAGTAATGGATGACCCGTGGACTGAACACACTTAACAAGAGAAAACATAATTTATGCTTACCTGATAAATTTATTTCTCTTGTAGTGTGTTCAGTCCACGGCCCGCCCTGTCTTTTTGAGGCAGTTCTAAATTTAAATTAAAACTCCAGTCACCACTGCACCCTATAGTTTCTCCTTTCTCGTCTTGTTTCGGTCGAATGACTGGATATGACATGTGAGGGGAGGAGCTATATAGCAGCTCTGCTTGGGTGATCCTCTTGCAACTTCCTGTTGGGAAGGAGAATATATCCCATAAGTAATGGATGACCCGTGGACTGAACACACTACAAGAGAAATAAATTTATCAGGTAAGCATAAATTATGTTTTCTTTCATGTAATTGGAAAGAGTCCATGAGCTAGTGACGTATGGGATATACATTCCTACCAGGAGGGGCAAAGCTTCCCAAACCTCAAAATGCCTATAAATACACCCCTCACCACACCCACAATTCAGTTTTACAAACTTTGCCTCTCATGGAGGTGGTGAAGTAAGTTTGTGCTAGATTTCTACGTTGATATGCGCTTCGCAGCAGGCTGAAGCCCGGTTTTCCTCTCAGAGTGCAGTGAATGTTAGAGGGATGTGAAGAGAATATTGCCTATTTGAATACCATGGTCTTCCTCTAGGGGATCTATTTCATAGGTTCTCTGTTATCGGTCGTAGAGATTTCTTCTCCTACCTCCCTTTTCAGATCGACGATATACTCTTATATACCATTACCTCTACTGATTCTCGTTTCAGTACTGGTTTGGCTATCTACTATATGTAGATGAGTGTCTTAGGGTAAGTAAGTCTTATTTCTATTTATGACACTCTAAGTTATGGTTGGGCACTTTTTATGTAAAGTTCTAAATATATGTGTTAAACTTATATTTGCCATGATTCAGGATAATCAGTATTCCTTCTTTCAGACTGTCAGTTTCATTTTTTTGGGAAAATGCATATGAATTATATTTTTTCTTACCTTAAAAATTTCAATTTTCAATTGACTTTTTTCTAAATTGCGGGCTGTTAGGCTCGCGGGTGCAGAAAATGGCACAAGACTTTTTTGGCGCCAAAAATTTGTCATTTTCACGTGATTGCGTCATTTTTGACGTATGTGTGTTGCGGACGTTTTTGGCGCCAAAAAATGTGGGCGTTATACTTGGCGCCAAAAAATGTGGGCGTCATACTTTTTTCACATTATTTCAGTCTCACTTTTTAGTTGCTTCTGGTTTCTAGAGGCTTGTTTTGTTTTCCATTTTTTCCCATTCCTGAAACTGCCATTTAAGGAATTTGATAATTTTGCTTTATATGTTGTTTTTTCTATTACATATTGCAAGATGTCACTACCTGACCCTGGATAAGAATCTACTTCTGGAAAGACGCTGCCTGATGTCGGTTCTACCAAAGCTAAGTGCATTTGTTGTAAACTTTTGGTAACTGTTCCTCCGGCTGTAGTTTGTGTTAGTTGTCATGATAAACTATCAAACGCAGATAATATTTCCATTAGTAATAATCCATTACCTGTTGTTGTTCCTTCAACATCTAATGTTCAGGATGCTCCTGTTAATGTAAAAGAATTTGTTTCTAATTCTATTCGGAAGGCTCTGTCTGTTATTCCTCCTTCTAGTAAACGTAAGAGGTCTTTTAAAACTTCTCATATTTCAGATGAATTTTTAAATGACCGCCATCATTCTGACTTATCTATTTCTGATGAGGATCTATCTGATTCAGAAGATTCTGCCTCAGATATTGACACTGATAAATCTTCATAGTTGTTTAAGATGGAGTTTATTCGTTCTTTACTTAAAGAAGTGTTGATTGCATTAGATATGGAGGAGTCTAGTCCTCTTGATATTAAAACTAATAAGCGTTTAAATTCAGTTTTTAAACCTCATGTAGTTATTCCAGAAGTTTTTCCAGTTCCTGATGCTATTTCAGAAGTAATTTCTAGGGAATGGAATAGTCTGGGTACTTCATTTACTACTCCTCCAAGGTTTAAGAAATTGTACCCTTTGCCATCTGATAGATTTGAGTTTTGGGAAAAAATCCCCAAAGTTGATGGGGCTATCTCTACTCTTCCTAAATGTACTGCTATTCCTACGGCAGATAGTACTTCTTTTAAGGATCCTTTAGATAGGAAGCTTGAATCCTTTCTAAGGAAGGCTTATTTATGTTCAGGTAATCTTCTTAGACCTGCTATTTCTTTGGCTGATGTTGCTGCAGCTTCCACTTTCTGGTTGGAGGCTTTAGCGCAACAAGTGTCAGGCCATAATGCTTATAGCATTGTTGAACTTCTTCAACATGCTAATAACTTTGTGATGCCATTTTCGATATCATTAGAATTGATGTCAGGTATATGTCTTAAGCCATAAAGCTCTTCTAGCTAAAATAGCTAAAGTCTTGGAATGCAGATATGACTTCTAAGTCAACGTTGCTTTCTCTTTCTTTCCAAGGTAATAAATTATTTGGTTCTCAGTTAGATTCAATAATTTCAACTGTTACTGGGGGGAAGGGAGCCCTTTTGCCTCAGGACAAAAAATCTAAAGGTAAATATAGGGCTGCTAATCGTTTTCGTTCCTTTCGTCAGAATAAGGAACAGAAGCCTGACCCTTCCCCTAAAGGAACAGTTTCCGTTTGGAAACCTTCTCCAGTCTGGAATAAATCCAAGCCTTTTAGAAAGTCAAAACCAGCTCCCAAATCCGCATGAAGGTGTGGCCCTCATTCCAGCACAGCTGGTAGGGGGCAGGTTACGATTTTTCAAAGATGTTTGGATCAATTTGATTCAAAGTCTTTGGATTCAGAACATTGTTTCACAAGGGTTCAGAATAGGTTTCAAGGTAAGACCGCCTGTGAGAAGCTTTTTTCTCTCACTCATTCCAGTAAACCCAGTAAAGGCTCAGGCGTTTCTGAAATGTGTTTCAGACCTAGAGTCGGCTGGGGTAATTGTTCCAGTTCTGGAACGGGGTCTGGGGTTTTACGCAAATCTGTTCATTGTACCAAAGGAGGAGAATTCCTTCAGACCAGTTCTGGAACTTAAAATATTGAATCGTTATGTAAGGATACCAATATTCAAAATGGTGACTATAAGGACTATTCTGCCTTTTGTTCAGCAAGGGCATTATATGTCTACAATAGACTTACAGGATGCATATCTTCATATTCCTATCCATCCAGATCACTATCAGTTTCTGAGATTCTCTTTTCTAGACAAGCATAACCAGTTTGTTGCTCTTCCGTTTCGCCTAGCAACACAAGGATCTTTTCAAAGGTTCTCGGTGCCCTTCTCTCTGTAATCAGAGAACAGGGTATTGTGGTATTTCCTTATTTGGACGATATCTTGGTACTTGCTCAGTCTTTACATTCTGCAGAATCTCATACGAATCAACTTGTGTTGCTTCTTCAAAGTCATGGTTGGAGGATCAATTTACCAAAGAGTTCCTTGATTCCTCAAACAAGGGTAACCTTTTTGGGTTTCCAAATAGATTCAGTGTCCATGACTTTGTCTCTAACAGAAAAGAGACGTCTGAAATTGGTTTCAGCTTGTCGAAACCTTCAGTCTCAATCATTCCCTTCGGTAGCTTTGTGCATGGAAATTCTAGGTCTCATGACTGCTGCATCGGACGCGATCCCTTTTGCTCGTTTTCACATGAGACCTCTCCAGCTTTGTATGCTGAACCAATGGTGCAGGGATTATACAAAGATATCACAATTAATATCCTTAAATCCCAATGTTCGATCTTCTCTGACTTGGTGGTTGGATCACCATCGTTTAATTCAAGCGGCCTCTTTTGTTCGTCCAACCTGGACTGTGATCTCAACAGATGCGAGTCTTTCGGGTTGGGGAGCTGTATGGGGATCTCTGACAGCGCAGGGGGTTTCGGAATCTCAGGAGGCGAGATTACCAATCAACATTTTGGAACTCCGTGCGATTTTCAGAGCTTTTCAGTTCTGGCCTCTTCTGAAGAGAGAATCGTTTATTTGTTTTCAGACAAACAATGTCACAACCGTGGCATATGTCAATCATCAAGGGGGGACTCACAGTCCTCAGGCTATGAAAGAAGTATCTCGGATACTTGTATGGGCGGAATCCAGCTCCTGTCTAATTTCTGCGGTTCACATCCCAGGTATAGACAATTGGGAAGCGGATTATCTCCGTCGCCAGACGTTACATCCGGGCGAATGGACTCTTCACCCAGAGGTTTTTCTTCAGATTGTTCAAATCTGGGGACTTCCAGAAATAGATCTGATGGCCTCTCATCTAAACAAGAAACTTCCCAGGTATCTGTCCAGATCCAGGGATCCTCAGGCGGAAGCGGTGGACGCGTTGTCACTTCCTTGGAATTATCAACTTGCTTATATCTTTCCGCCTCTAGTTCTTCCAAAAGTGATTTCCAAAATCCTAATGGAGCGTTTGTTTGTACTGCTGGTGGCTCCAGCATGGCCACACAGGTTTTGGTATGCGGATCTCGTTCGGATGGCCAGTTGCCAACCTTGGACACTTCCATTAAGGCCAGACCTTCTATCTCAAGGCCCATTTTTCCATCAGGATCTCAAATCATTAAATTTGAAGGTATGGAGATTGAACGCTTAATACTTAGTCATAGAGGTTTCTTTGATTCAGTGATTAATACTATGTTACAGGCTCGTAAATCTGTGTCTAGAAAGATCTATTACCGAGTTTGGAAGACTTACATTTCTTGGTGTTCTTCACATAAATTCTCTTGGCATTCTTTTAGAATTCCTAGAATTTTACAGTTTCTTCAGGATGGTTTGGATAATGGTTTGTCTGCAAGTTCCTTGAAAGGACAAATCTCTGCTCTTTCTGTACTTTTTCACAGAAAGATTGCTAATCATCCTGATATTCATTGTTTTGTACAGGCTTTGGTTCGTATTAAGCCTGTCATTAAGTCAATTTCTCCTCCTTGGAGTCTTAATTTGGTTCTGAGGGCTTTACAGGCTCCTCCGTTTGAACCTATGCATTCTCTGGATATTAAATTACTTTCTTGGAAAGTTTTATTCCTTTTGGCCATCTCTTCTGCTAGAAGAGTTTCTGAGTTATCTGCTCTTTCTTGTGAATCTCCTTTTCCGATTTTTCATCAGGATAAGGCGGTGTTGCGGACTTCATTTAATTTTTTACCTAAAGTTGTGAATTCTAACAACATTAGTAGAGAAATTGTTGTCCCTTCATTGTGTCCTAATCCTAAGAATTCTCTGGAGAGATCTTTACATTCTTTGGATGTAGTTAGAGCTTTGAAATATTATGTTGAAGCTACTAAAGATTTCAGGAAGACTTCTAGTCTATTTGTTGTCTTTTCTGGTTCCAGGAAAGGTCAGAAGGCTTCTGCCATTTCTTTGTCATCTTGGTTAAAGTCTTTGATTCATCATGCTTATGTGGAGTCGGGTAAATCCCCGCCTCAAAGGATTACGGCTCATTCTACTAGGTCAGTTTCTACTTCCTGGGCTTTTAATAATGAAGCTTCTGTTGATCAGATTTGCAAAGCAGCAACTTGATCTTCTTTGCATACTTTTACAATATTCTACCATTTTGATGTTTTTTCTTCTTCTGAAGCAGTTTTTGGTAGAAAAGTACTTCAGGCAGCTGTTTCAGTTTGATTCTTCTGCTTATAATTTCAGTTTTTTCATTTTAAGATTAAAACTTTTTGATTTGGGTTATGGATTATTTTTTCAGCGGAATTGGCTGTCTTTATTGAATCCCTCCCTCTCTAGTTCCACACCTTGGGTATCTGCTATCCCATACATCACTAGCTCATGGACTCTTGCCAATTACATGAAAGAAAACATAATTTATGTAAGAACTTACCTGATAAATTAATTTCTTTCATATTGGCAAGAGTCCATGAGGCCCACCCTTTTTGTGGTGGTTATGATTTTTTTGTATAAAGCACAATTATTCCAATTCCTTGTTTGATGCTTTCGCTCCTTTCTTATCACCCCACTTCTTGGCTATTCGTTAAACTGAATTGTGGGTGTGGTGAGGGGTATATTTATAGGCATTTTGAGGTTTGGGAAACTTTGCCCCTCCTGGTAGGAATGTATATCCCATACGTCACTAGCGCATGGACTCTTGCCAATATGAAAGAAATGAATTTATCAGGTAAGTTCTTATATAAATTATGTTTTTACCTCAAAAGTTTCTCAGTTGCCACATCCCATTGTTTTGGACTTCTAAGCAGCAAATCAGTATGTCTGTCCCGGGACAGCGGAAGGAGCGAGCTTACGTGCACACTCATCTTATTTCCCTATTCAGTGTAAGGAAGTTTACAATGAAATTTCATGAGAGTTCATTGAAATCTCATGAGATCACAGTAAAAGAGTTCATGACCTCAGTACTGCTGATGCTGATTGGCTGCTGTTCATTTCTTCATTTTTTTTTTTTTTACCTGCAGCTGGACAGCAGCTGAGTATAACTTTTTACACGGCACTTGCTCTGCTGAGCTGAGGAAATTGTGAGGTAAAATATCTTCCTTTTTTACATAGAGATGCTCAGGTGATATTTTCCTGTCAGCTTTTTACTGTTCTACTGCATCAGTTTCAAGTGATTTAGCATATGAGTATTATGTCCCTTTAATACTGTAGAAAAAATGTAATTATCATTTATTTGTATAGTGCCCCAAAATTCTGTAGAGCTGATTGGTCTTACAACACAGTCTGTGCTCAGAAATGAAGAAAACAATCTCTACAAATTATATAACTTTCCTTGTGTTGCTTCAAGTCTTAGGGGAGTGGGGGGAGGAGTAATGCCATCAGTTTAGCCTGGATGACTACTCATATTTTAGCAATTACAACTCAAGAGATGACATTGGTTTAATTTTTGTTATTATGTTTTACACTTATATGAAGTAGAAATAAAATACATATTTGTTTATTTTTTCCCTCCCAGGTTTTACAATTCCTCATTGCACATTCTGATACCACCCAGGCCATCCTTAGAAGCCAAGAGGGAAGTCTGGGCTCTTTGCAAGAGCTAGCTTTACTTACAGGCATCATCAGCAAAGCTGCTCTACCAGGTAACCGTTAAGAAATAAACTGAGTACTTTTCATGTTTCCCAAAATACAGTTCAGATATTTTCCTAAACAAACAAATATATATATATATATATATATATATATATATATATATATATATATATATATATATATATATATATATATATATTCACACTGTGTGGCCACTTTATGCTGAGCCTCCTTTTAGCCTTCAAACAACCTTAATTTGTCTAGGCATGAATTCAACAAGATGCTGGAAACGTTGTGCAGCTATTGTGTACCATGCAGAAATGAGTGTGTCACTCAACTGCTGGAGATTCCACGGCACGAAACATGTTTGTGTGTTTGACTACTTGTTAGGCTGGGTCTCTGGCTGTGATGTTTCTTACAAGGCTTTGAGCTTACATGGCATTGTACCCTTTTCTCCAACATAGGTGTGTCCGGTCCACGGCGTCATCCTTACTTGTGGGATATTCTCTTCCCCAACAGGAAATGGCAAAGAGCCCAGCAAAGCTGGTCACATGATCCCTCCTAGGCTCCGCCTACCCCAGTCATTCTCTTTGCCGTTGTACAGGCAACATCTCCACGGAGATGGCTTAGAGTTTTTTAGTGTTTAACTGTAGTTTTTATTATTCAATCAAGAGTTTGTTATTTTAAAATAGTGCTGGTATGTACTATTTACTCTGAAACAGAAAAGAGATGAAGATTTCTGTTTGTATGAGGAAAATGATTTTAGCAACCGTTACTAAAATCCATGGCTGTTCCACACAGGACTGTTGAGAGGAATTAACTTCAGTTGGGGGAACAGTGAGCAGTCTTTTGCTGCTTGAGGTATGACACATTCTAACAAGACGATGTAATGCTGGAAGCTGTCATTTTCCCTATGGGATCCGGTAAGCCATTTTTATTCACACAGTAAATAAGGGCTTCACAAGGGCTTATTAAGACTGTAGACATTTTCTGGGCTAAATCGATCATATTTGCACATATTTAGCCTTGAGGAATCATTTAATCTGGGTATTTTTTGTAAAATAATATCGGCAGGCACTGTTTTAGACACTTTATTCTATTGGGGCTTTCCCTAATCATAGTCAGAGCCTCATTTTTGCGCCGGTATGGCGCACTTGTTTTTGAGAACAGCATGACATGCAGCTGCATGTGTGTGGAGCTCTGATACATAGAAAAGTCTTTCTGAAGGCATTATTTGGTATCGTATTCCCCTTTGGGCTTGGTTGGGTCTCAGCAAAGCAGATTCCAGGGACTGTAAAGGGGTTAAATATAAAAACGGCTCCGGTTCCGTTATTTTAAGGGTTAAAGCTTCCAAATTTGGTGTGCAATACTTTTAAGGCTTTAAGACACTGTGGTGAAATTTTGGTGAATTTTGAACAATTCCTTCATACTTTTTCGCAATTGCAGTAATAAAGTGTGTTCAGTTTAAAATTTAAAGTGACAGTAACGGTTTTATTTTAAAACGTTTTTTGTGCTTTGTTATCAAGTTTATGCCTGTTTAACATGTCTGAACTACCAGATAGATTGTGTTCTGACTGTGGGGAAGCCAAGGTTCCTTCTCATTTAAATAATAATTTAGTAAAAATGATGCCCAAGATGATTCCTCAAGCGAGGGGAGTAAGCATGGTACTGCATCATCCCCTCCTTCGTCTACACCAGTTTTGCCCATACAGGAGGCCCCTAGTACATCTAGCGCGCCAATACTCCTTACTATGCAACAATTAACGGCTGTAATGGATAATTCTATCAAAAACATTTTAGCCAATATGCCCACTTATCAGCGAAAGCGCGACTGCTCTGTTTTAGAAAATACTGAAGAGCATGAGGCCGCTGATGATATTGTTTCTGAAGGGCCCCTACACCAGTCTTAGGGGGCCAGGGAGGTTTTGTCTGAGGGAGAAATTTCAGATTCAGGAAAAATTTCTCAACAAGCTGAACCTGATGTGATTACTTTTAAATTTAAGTTGGAACATCTCCGCGCTCTGCTTAAGGAGGTGTTATCCAATTTGGATGATTGTGATTATCTGGTCATTCCAGAAACACTATGTAAAATGGACAAGTTCCTAGAGGCCCCGGGGCCCCCCGAAGCTTTTCCTATACTCAAGCGGGTGGCGTACATTGTTAATAAAGAATGGGACAGGCCCGGTGTACCTTTCGTACCTCCCCCCATATTTAAAAAATTGTTTCCTATAGTCGACCCCAGAAAGGACTTATGGCAGACAGTCCCCAAGGTCGAGGGGGCGGTTTCTACTCTAAACAAGCGCACCACTATACCCATAGAAGATAGTTGTGCTTTCCAAGATCCTATGGATAAAAAATTAGAAGGTTTGCTAAAAAAGATGTTTGTTCAGCAAGGTTACCTTCTACAACCAATTGCATGCATTGTCCCTGTCACTACAGCCGCGTGTTTCTGGTGCGATGAGCTAGAAAAGGCGATTATTAGTAATTCTTCTTCTTATGAGGAGATTATGGACAGAATTTGTGCTCTTAAATTGGCTAATTCTTTCACCCTAGACGCCACCTTGCAATTGGCTAGGTTAGCGGCGAAAAATTCTGGGTTTGCTATTGTGGCGCGCAGAGCGCTTTGGTTAAAATCTTGGTCAGCGGATGCGTCTTCCAAGAACAAATTGTTTGACATTCCTTTCAAGGGGAAAACACTGTTTGGCCCTGACTTGAAAGAGTTTATCTCTGATATCACTGGGGGCAAGGGCCACGCCCTTCCTCAGAATAGGTCTTTCAAGGCCAAAAATAAACCTAATTTTCGTCCCTTTCGCAGAAACGGACCAGCCCCAAGTGCTACGTCCTCTAAGCAGGAGGGTAATACTTCTCAAGCCAATCCAGCCTGGAGACCAAGGCAAGGCTGGAACAAAGGAAAGCAGGCCAAGAAACCTGCCACTGCTCCCAAGACAGCATGAGATGCGGGCCCCCGATCCGGGACCGGATTTGGTGGGGGGCAGACTCTCTTCACTCAGGCTTGGGCAAGAGATGTTCTGGATCCTTGGGCGCTAGAAATAGTCTTCCAAGGTTATCTTCTGGAAGTGATTCATCCTGTTCCATTAAAAGAACGAGGGATGGGGTTCTACTCCAATCTGTTCGTAGTTCCCAAAAAAGAGGGAACGTTCAGACCAATCTTAGATCTCAAGATCCTAAACAAGTTTCTCAAGGTTCCATCGTCCAAAATGGAAACCATTCGAACAATCCTTCCATCCAGAAAGGTCAATTCTTGACCACGGTGGATTTAAAGGATGCGTATCTACATATTCCTGTCCACAAGGAACATCATCGGTTCCTAAGGTTCGCATTCCTGGACAAGCATTACCAGTTCGTGGCGCTTCCTTTCGGATTAGCCACTGTTCCAAGGATTTTCACAAAGGTACTAGGGTCCCTTCTGGCGGTGCTAAGACCAAGGGGCATTGCTGTAGTACCTTACTTGGACGACATTCTGATTCAAGCGTCGTCCCTTCCTCAAGCAAAGGCTCACACGGACATAGTCCTGGCCTTTCTCAGATCTCACGGATGGTAAGTGAACGTGGAAAAGAGTTCTCTATCTCCGTCGACAAGAGTTCCCTTCTTGGGAACAATAATAGACTCCTTAGAAATGAGGATTTTTCTGACAGAGACCAGAAAAACAAAACTTCTAAACTCTTGTCGGATACTTCCTTCCGTTCCTCTTCCTTCCATAGCACAGTGCATGGAAGTGATAGGTTTGATGGTAGCGGCAATGGACATAGTTCCTTTTGCGCGCATTCATCTAAGACCATTTCAATTGTGTATGCTCAGTCAGTGGAATGGGGACTATACAGACTTGTCTCCGAAGATACAAGTAAACCAGAGGACCAGAGACTCACTCCGTTGGTGGCTGTCCCTGGACAACCTGTCGCTAGGGGTGACCTCCCGCAGACCAGAGTGGGTCATTGTCACGACCGACGCCAGTCTGATGGGCTGGGGCGCGGTCTGGGGATCCCTGAAAGCTCAGGGTCTTTGGTCTCGGGAAGAATCTCTTCTACCGATAAATATTCTGGAACTGAGAGCGATATTCAATGCTCTCAAGGCTTGGCCTCAGCTAGCGAGGGCCAAGTTCATACGGTTTCAATCAGATCATTCAATGGGCGGAGACTCGCTCCTGCCACCTGTCTGCAATCCACATCCCAGGAGTGGAAACTTGGGAAGCGGATTTTCTGATTCGTCAGACATTGCATCCGGGGGTGTGGGAACTCCATCCGGAAATCTTTGCCCAAATCACTCAACTGTGGGGCATTCCAGACATGGATCTGATGGCCTCTCGTCAGAACTTCAAGGTTCCTTGCTACGGGTCCAGATCCAGGGATCCCAAGGCGACTCTAGTAGATGCACTAGTAGCACCTTGGACCTTCAACCTAGCTTATGTATTCCCGCCGTTTCCTCTCATCCCCAGGCTGGTAGCCAGGATCAATCAGGAGAGGGCGTAGGTGATCTTGATAGCTCCTGCGTAACCACGCAGGACTTGGTAGGCAGATCTGGTGAATATGTCATCGGCTTCACCATGGAAGCTACCTTTGAGACGAGACCTTCTTGTTCAAGGTCCGTTCGAACATCCGAATCTGGTCCTACTCCAGCTGACTGCTTGGAGATTGAACGCTTGATCTTATCAAAGCGAGGGTTCTCAGATTCTGTTATTGATACTCTTGTTCAGGCCAGAAAGCCTGTAACTAGAAAAATTTACCACAAAATATGGAAAAAATATATCTGTTGGTGTGAATCTAAAGGATTCCCTTGGGACAAGGTAAAGATTCCTAGGATTCTATCCTTTCTTCCAGAAGGATTGGAGAAAGGATTATCTGCAAGTTCCTTGAAGGGACAGATTTCTGCCTTGTCTGTGTTACTTCACAAAGAGCTGGCAGCTGTGCCAGATGTTCAAGCCTTTGTTCAGGCTCTGGTTAGAATCAAGCCTGTTTACAAACCTTTGACTCCTCCTTGGAGTCTCAACTTAGTTCTTTCAGTTCTTCAGGGGGTTCCGTTTGAACCCTTACATTCCGTTGATATTAAGTTATTATCTTGGAAAGTTTTGTTTTTGGCTGCAATTTCTTCCGCTAGAAGAGTTTCAGAATTATCTGCTCTGCAGTGTTCTCCTCCTTATCTGGTGTTCCATGCAGATAAGGTGGTTTTACGTACTAAACCTGGTTTTCTTCCAAAAGTTGTTTCTAACAAAAACATTAACCAGGAGATAGTCGTGCCTTCTTTGGGTCCGAAACCAGTTTCGAAGAAGGAACGTTTGTTGCACAATTTGGATGTTGTTCGCGCTCTAAAAGTCTATTTAGATGCTACAAAGGATTTTAGACAAACATCTTCCTTGTTTGTTGTTTATTCTGGTAACAGGAGAGGTCAAAAAGCAACTTCTACCTCTCTCTCTTTTTGGATTAAAAGCATCATCAGATTGGCTTACGAGACTGCCGGACGGCAGCCTCCTGAAAGAATCACAGCTCATTCCACTAGGGCTGTGGCTTCCACATGGGCCTTCAAGAACGAGGCTTCTGTTGATCAGATATGTAGGGCAGCGACTTGGTCTTCACTGCACACTTTTACCAAATTTTACAAGTTTGATACTTTTGCTTCTTCTGAGGCTATTTTTTGGGAGAAAGGTTTTGCAAGCCGTGGTGCCTTCCATTTAGGTGACCCGATTTGCTCCCTCCCTTCATCCGTGTCCTAAAGCTTTGGTATTGGTTCCCACAAGTAAGGATGACGCCGTGGACCGGACACACCTATGTTGGAGAAAACAGAATTTATGTTTACCTGATAAATTACTTTCTCCAACGGTGTGTCCGGTCCACGGCCCGCCCTGGTTTTTTAATCAGGTCTGATGATTTATTTTCTTTAACTACAGTCACCACGGTATCATATGGTTTCTCCTATGCAAATATTCCTCCTTAACGTCGGTCGAATGACTGGGGTAGGCGGAGCCTAGGAGGGATCATGTGACCAGCTTTGCTGGGCTCTTTGCCATTTCCTGTTGGGGAAGAGAATATCCCACAAGTAAGGATGACGCCGTGGACCGGACACACCGTTGGAGAAAGTAATTTATCAGGTAAACATAAATTCTGTTTTTTTAAAATACAATGTGAATACAAAATAAAAAGGGACGTCTCCCTATACTGTAAATGTAGACAAGTGAACTATAGCTATTAAAAGCGGAATAGAGGGATAAAAGCAAATAAAAAGTTATTATTCTTTGAACGTTCATAAAGCTTTAGAGGAATAAGAGCCAAGCAATCTTGCACAGTTCCTGCTAGATTATTGCTAGATCATGGGTCTGATAATCGTGCACAGTGTCCTGTTTGTGCAGCGTGTGTATCTTATACAGGGCGGTAATGGTATGAAGGCAAGGAGGAACACTCGTAGGTAAACCACTTAGGCACTTTATGAAATATAATAACCAGAGTTCATATACGGCATCTAGCAATAATCTAGCAGGAACTGTGCAAGATTGCTTGGCTCTTATTCCTCTAAAGCTTTATGAACGTTCAAAGAATAATAACTTTTTATTTGCTTTTATCCCTCTATTCCGCTTTTAATAGCTATAGTTCACTTGTCTACATTTACAGTATAGGGAGACGTCCCTTTTTATTTTGTATTCACATTGCATTTTATTAAATATATATGGTTATTTTTATATTGGTGTTGCAATACTTTTAGCCTTTACGGGCGCACTTCTCTATCTTTAAGCTTAGCTTAAAAATTTGTATGTATGGTTCCTTGACACATAACAGGAATTGTGTCTTTAGATAAGTGTTTAGTACCCTCTCCTAGCGCATCTAATCTTTTAATTGTAATTGTACCCTTTTTGTCAATAAAAGTTATATTTTATACCAATCCGGTCCATTGACACCTGGGACTTTTTTCTTTTTTATACTTATATTCATTATAAGATTGAACCTCCTGTGGGTGTAGCTAAAGAAAATTGTACGAATAACACTGATAGTATAAGGTTCCTCAGTGTACAACAGTTTAATATAAATACTTTGTCATTGACGTATGTTGTAGATCTGTGGCTTTGAACTACATTTTGTTTTACAGGTATTCTAAGTGAGCTTGATATCAGTTTGAACGAAGGTTCCATAATGGAGTTGCAAGGACATATTGGCCGCTTCCAGGTAATGCCTCCTGTAGTTGGATTGTTACTTATTTGGCTTGTCAAACTCCATTCAGTGCTATATTATTATTATTTTTTCCTGATAACTTATCACAAAGCTTTTTTTTCTATATTGGGATGTATAACTTTAAAACAATAAATATGGTGACATAGCTGATGGTGATGAATATATATATTTATAGTTTTATATAACAAACATCAAAGTAGAAAGTCTGTGTTGCTACAACAAAGGCACTTTCTTTATGTGCTTACACTACCGTTCACTCTGAGCATAATGGAAATAATGGTGAGAGTCCATCCACCCTGTGCATTTGTCTGTGGGTCAGGTTGTGCGTTTCAGACTAAGGCTATACATCAGATGCAATATGTGTATAAGTGCTGGGGACCGGGCCCCGTGCAGCCTATGGCCGCTTGCAACTCACGATTACTGTCGTGGCCTCTCGGTCTGATGCAGCAGTCCTCCTGCCTCTCTCCTTCGGTCTCCCAACGTGCAGCTTCAGGGCTGTCTGAGACGTCTGTAGCGTCGGGAGTCCTCCGTGTCCACGTGGTAGAGTGACGTCAAATCCTTGCGCCGGATGTCTGGTACTGGCGCCGAAGTAGTTCCGTAGTGTAAGCACTGGTGCCTGTATCCTTTAGGAAGAAAGTTGCCGAGCTTGGTGACCCCGGATCCTGGCCATAGATACACAAAAAATGAAGAAAGAATTCGATCCGTAGGTCAAATGAGTGAGTTAAAAACAACTTTATTTGTTATCCATTAAAAAGTCCCTGGAGGGGTCCTACAGCAAAGAAACATAGAGCACTGTGTACTCAAGCTGACATGTTTCGGCTGTGTGCCGTAATCATAGCTTGATTGAGTGCATCAGTGCTAACCATTTAAAAGACAATGTTAATTCTGATTGGTTAAAACATGATTACACATTTTCAATGTTAGAACTAAAGTGCTGTGTTAACCTATTCCCTGCCTGATTATTTTATGCTGCTGACCAACTACTAACTTTTGTTGAAAAATTACATTCTTGTATTTGTATGTAAGTGTAGATATGGGAAACTGTGAAAAATTATTTGAAGATTTGGACCTAATGCACTATATGACCATCATTAAAGTGGGTGAAATAAATTAGGTATTCTATTTTGCGTTGTTTTTAAACATTCTGTTTAGCGCATTATTTCTGTTTTGTGTATTAATTATGTACCTAAGTTGTAACACTAACTGATTGAGGACTGTACCTATAGTGAATAAAATTCTTGTTGTAGTTTTTATCTATCTACTTGGAAGACCTCTGATAAGTTTCACTGGACTGGTGACTTATTATACATTATGCTTACTAATCAATATCATTATGTAAGTGCATAACCGAGACACTTCTTTTTCTTCTCTAGTGATTTATTCTATTTACTGCTAAGGTACGAAAGAGTGTATGTATTCCACATTTATCTAAATGTTCTGTCTAACAATCAAAGCTTTTTCCCAATAGTATGTTATGAGATTTTTGGGAATTTGAAAATCTGAGGTACTTAGTGTTTGCTTAGTAATGTTGTGTGAATATGAATATAATTCTACAATACTGTTTATTAATTTGTTACTATTGCCAATAGTTTATTAGATCATATTCGGAGTTCAGACCCCTTGGCACTCTTGTTTGGAGTTTAAAGATCCAATACATCTCTCTTTTTCCCAAAATTAGATTCCTGTCCCCACCTCTTAAAGGGGTTTTGATTCTTTCAATGGCTTGCCATCTCAGAGTGGTACTGCTTTTATTGTGTGAATCTTTGAAATGTCTGACCAAGGGGGTAGTTGCCTCTCCCATTTTGATGGTAGACAAATGATTTCGTATTCGGACATTAACCTCAGTTGAGGTGAGTCCTACATATTGCAGCTTACATTCCACACAGGATAGAACATATATGACATAGGAGGATGTACAGTTTAGGCAGGAGGTTATTTTAAACACTTCACCTGTGACTCCTGAACGAAATTCATTCGAGATAATGGCTTTGTCACACGGTTTACATCTGGCCCTACCACATCTGTACATCCCTCTATGCCTTAGCCAAGAGCTTTCTTCTGTGCCTGTTATCCTGGGCAATTCAGAGGGTGCCAAATAATTTCCTATAGTTTTGCTTTTCCGATAAGAACATCTGAGGCCCCTATCCACACTGTCTACAAGTCTGTCATCAGCTTTAAGTAGATGGAAGTGTTTATTTATTATACCACAGATGTTCTTATAATCTGTGCTATAATCTGTTACAAATGTAACTTTTCCTTCCTGAGTGGATGGATTGGAGGATCTTAATGATCCCTGTAAAAGTGCCTTCCTATCCAGTCTGTCTACCTGTGACTTTGCTTGCTTGACAGTATATTTGGGATAGCCCCTTTGCAAGAGTCTCTTCTCCAGATCTCTGCTTTGTGCCTGATAAGTGCTCTCATCTGTACAGTTTCTTTTTGTTCTGATGAGTTCACCTTTAGCCACTGCCAGTGGAACTTGCTTAGGATGGCAACTCTTTGCGTGAAGCAAAGTGTTTTTTGTAATCGGTTTCCGATAAGTACTTGTTCTGACTCTGCCCTTTTCAGCAACTGTTAGGGTAAGGTCTAGAAAATGTATCTGACTAGTATTTGTCTCATGAGTAAATCTGAGACCTATACTGTTGTTATTCAGTTTGGTCATAAAGTCAGACATTTCATTGTCTGTACCCTGCCAGACAAACAAGAGATCATCTATGTATCGCCTATAAAAGGCGATACATAGTTTATGATCATTTTCTTCTCCATAGATGTGGGACAGCTCCCACCAACCCATAAAAAGGTTGGCGTATGAGGGCGCAAATTTGGCCCCCATTGCTGTCCCACACCTCTGGAGAAAAAAATCCTCATTGAACCTGAAATAATTGTGATTGAGGAGAAAGTTGGTGACTCTCAGAATATACCTGATAAATGTTTCATCAAAATAGGAAAATTCCTCTAGAAAGAAGGTTATAGCTTTTAAGCCTTCTCCATGTGGAATGGAAGAGTACAGAGCCGTGACATCAATTGTCAGCCACTTAAACTGGCTTTCCCAATTGAAGTCTTCCATAAGATTCAGTAAATCTTTCGTATCTCTTATGTGGCTCTGTAAGCGGACCACAAACGGATAGAGGATTGCATCAAGCCATTGTGACAGATGCTCAAGGAGGGACCCTATGCCACTCACAATGGGCCGTCCCTGAACATCCGTCAGGCTCTTATGCACTTTTGGAAGATGGTGGAAGATGGGCACAACAGGATTCTTTACAAAAAGAAAATCATGTGTGTTTAAATTCAGGTGCCCATCCTCCAGACCATCATCCAAAAGTGATCTCAGTTCCTTTTGAAAGGGAACGGTGGGATCCCTTGTAAGTCTCACATAATTGTTAGTATCATTGAGTTGTCGCTCTGCTTCACTAATGTAGGCACTTCTGTCCTGGACTACCACCGACCCCCCCTTTATCCGCTGAGTGGATAATGAGGTTTTTGTTTTTCTGTAACTCTAATAGAGCTTGTTTCTCTTTGTGGGACAAATTAGCTTTGTGCTCACCTCTATCCGTCATATGTGACAGTTGTGTGAGATCTTGTTCTATCCTGTTATAGAAAGTTTCCAGGATGGGGCCCCTAGACTGTATGGGATAGAATGTTGATTTATTCCTAAAGCCATTGAAATTCTTAACCGTGTGTGTGGGATTTTCATTTTCTCCTACAGTTGCCAAGTTTTGTATTGTGATCAGATCACAAGTTTCTGAAAAGTCCAAGAGCTGTGAATTTTCAGGGCCGTGCTGGAATGATGTTATGATCTCAGGGTCCTCAGCCCTCATCTCATTACTCCCCTGAAAGTGTTTTCTGAGGGTGAGATTTCTGATTAGTCTGTTTACATCCAGCATGGTCCTGAAAAGATCAAATGAGCAAGAAGGGGCAAAATTTAAGCCCAGACTGAGTACTTTTAATTGTGTGTGTGTTAAAGTAATTGAGGAGAGATTGATAACATTATACTCTTTTATTGGTATTTCGTTGCTCTGTTTCCTCTTTTGGGATACCTGTTCTGTTTGTGCTGGCCTATTCCAGTTTTGTCCTGGGCTTGGTGAAAAACCTGCTCGAACTACCTGCGGTCTTCCCCCACATTGGAAATATTGCTAATTATCTGTTGACTGGTACTGCCCACATACTTGGATACTGTGCCACTTTTCTGTGTGCTGTGTGGGTGGGGATTATTTTTTGGATTGCTTTTGCTCTGTTTTGCTTGTATTATCTCTGGGGCACTTTCTTGAAGTGTAACCTGCTTGTGTGTATTTTTTAGTATCCCCTTGGGTGCAATCTCCTGCTCTTCCCCACTTGAGGCTCCCATTTCTCCTCCTGACTCAAATTCACTATCTGTAGTTCTGCCTGGGCCTGTATGAGTACTGTTAGAGTTAGATTTAATCCCTCTCCCTCTTCCTCTGTTCCTGCTCCGTGATCTCCCTCTCCTACTATTAGACCTCCCACCTTGTCTCCTATTGGTGTGACTCCATATATAAACTGATTGTGTATCATAATCAAGTTGATCTCTTTGATACTTTATATGTTTACGGTTGAGGATAATGTTTTTAGACTCTGTGAGTGCAGATCTTAAAATGCAATTGGATTTGAGATAATCTATCTCCATTCTTTTGCTATTCAATACTTGTTGCAACTCATCTATTTCTTGCCTAATATTTTCAAGCATTTTACTTTTGTAATTAATTAGCAAATTCATTAATCTTAGTGAGCATTCTGTTAATACAAAGTTCCATTTGGTAATACATTCAGAGTCCTGTGTTTCGAATGTTGGAAACTTGCTTATCCTCAAACCCCTTGGTATGATAAGTTTTATGTACTTTTCAAAAGTCCATATATCGAACTGGAGCTTGTGTTCCCTAACAAGTAGTTGCTCCATTCTGTCAAATAATTCACTTAATGAGTATGTGGAAATGTCCAAAGAAAATACTGTATCAAAGTCCTGGTCTCCATATCCCCTCTCAGCAGCCGGTAGTAGGGAATAAAAGTTAACTACGGACCCCTCCATTTTGTAAGTGAGCTCTTAATGTTGTGCTACACAGTAATGCTGCCAGATAGCATTAAATTCAAACAACAAACATCAAAGTAGAAAGTCTGTGTTGCTACAACAAAGGCATAATATTTAAGTCCAAAAACATATGAACACTTTCTTTATGTGCTTACACTACCGTTCACTCTGAGCATAATGGAAATAATGGTGAGAGTCCATCCACCCTGTGCATTTGTCTGTGGGTCAGGTTGTGCGTTTCAGACTAAGGCTATACATCAGATGCAATATGTGTATAAGTGCTGGGGACCGGGCCCCGTGCAGCCTATGGCCGCTTGCAACTCACGATTACTGTCGTGGCCTCTCGGTCTGATGCAGCAGTCCTCCTGCCTCTCTCCTTCGGTCTCCCAACGTGCAGCTCCAGGGCTGTCTGAGACGTCTGTAGCGTCGGGAGTCCTCCGTGTCCACGTGGTAGAGTGACGTCAAATCCTTGCGCCGGATGTCTGGTACTGGCGCCGAAGTAGTTCCGTAGTGTAAGCACTGTTGCCTGTATCCTTTAGGAAGAAAGTTGCCGAGCTTGGTGACCCCGGATCCTGGCCATAGATACACAAAAAATGAAGAAAGAATTCGATCCGTAGGTCAAATGAGTGAGTTAAAAACAACTTTATTTGTTATCCATTAAAAAGTCCCTGGAGGGGTCCTACAGCAAAGAAACATAGAGCACTGTGTACTCAAGCTGACATGTTTCGGCTGTGTGCCGTAATCATAGCTTGATTGAGTGCATCAGTGCTAACCATTTAAAAGACAATGTTAATTCTGATTGGTTAAAACATGATGTTTAAAAACAACGCAAAATAGAATACCTAATTTATTTCACCCACTTTAATGATGGTCATATAGTGCATTAGGTCCAAATCTTCAAATAATTTTTCACAGTTTCCCATATCTACACTTACATACAAATACAAGAATGTAATTTTTCAACAAAAGTTAGTAGTTGGTCAGCAGCATAAAATAATCAGGCAGGGAATAGGTTAACACAGCACTTTAGTTCTAACATTGAAAATGTGTAATCATGTTTTAACCAATCAGAATTAACATGGTCTTTCTC
Organism: Bombina bombina; assembly: GCF_027579735.1. Lineage (NCBI taxonomy): Eukaryota > Metazoa > Chordata > Amphibia > Anura > Bombinatoridae > Bombina > Bombina bombina. Next base: position 1,079,825,330 of record NC_069504.1, read on the forward strand.
CAACATAGGTGTGTCCGGTCCACGGCGTCATCCTTACTTGTGGGATATTCTCCTCCCCAACAGGAAATGGCAAAGAGCCCAGCAAAGCTGGCCATATAGTCCCTCCTAGGCTCCGCCTACCCCAGTCATTCTCTTTGCCGTTGCACAGGCAACATCTCCACGGAGATGGCTTAGAGTTTTTTGGTGTTTAAATGTAGTTTTTGTTCTTCAATCAAGAGTTTGTTATTTTAAAATAGTGCTGGTATGTACTATTTACTCTGAAACAGAAAAGAGATGAAGATTTCTGTTTGTAAGAGGAAAATGATTTTAGCAACCGTTACTAAAATCGATAGCTGTTTCCACACAGGACTGTTGAGATGAAGTAACTTCAGTTGGGGGAAACAGTGGGCAGACTTTGCTGCTTGAGGTATGACACATTTCTAACAAGACTCGGTAATGCTGGAAGCTGTCATTTTCCCTATGGGAACCAGTAAGCCATTTTCTTAGTTTAAGTAAAAGAATAAAGGGCTTCATTAGGGCTTAAAAAACTGGTAGACATTTTTCTGGGCTAAAACGATTACTTTACTAAGTATATTTGGCAGATTATTACTTTTAATAGTTGTTAAATCTTGGGGATTGTTTTAATAAAAACGGCAGGCACTGTATTGGACACCTTTTTCACTGGGGGCCTTTTCTAGTCATAGACAGAGCCTCATTTTCGCGCCTCTAATGCGCAGTTGTTTTTGGAAAGGATGGCATGCAGATGCATGTGTGAGGAGCTAAGAACCACTGAAAAAGCTTATAGAAGGCATCATTTGGTATCGTATTCCCCTCTGGGCTTGGTTGGGTCTCAGCAAAGCAGATACCTGGGACTGTATAGGGGTTAAATGTAAAAACGGCTCCGGTTCCGTTATTTTAAGGGTTAAAGCTTTCATTTGGTGTGCAATACTTTTAAGGCTTTAAGTTACTGTGGTGAAATTTTGGTGAATTTTGAACAATTCCTTCATACTTTTTCACATATTCAGTAATAGTGTGTTCAGTTTAAATTTTAAAGGGACAGTAACGGTTTTATTGTAAAACGTTTTTTGTGCTTTGTTGACAAGTTTAAGCCTGTTTAACATGTCTGAACCATCAGATAACGATGTTCTATATGTATGAAAGCCAATGTGTCTCCCCATTTAAATATATGTGATATATTTGTGTCATAATGTCCAAACAAAGTAGGGATAATAATGCCATAGATATGATATTGCCCAAGATGATTCCTCTAATGAGGGGAGTAAGCATGGTACTGCATCATTCCCTTCTGTGTCTACACCAGTTTTGCCCACACAAGAGGCCCCTAGTACATCTAGTGCGCCAATACTTATTACCATACAACAATTAATGGCTGTAATGGATAATTCTATTGCATGCATTTTTTCCAAAATGCCTACTTATCAGAGAAAGCGTGATTGCTCTGTTTTAAACACTGAAGAGCAAAAGGACGCTGATGATATCTGTTCTGACATACCCTCACACCTATCTGAAGGGGCCAGGAGGGAGGTTTTGTCTGAGGGAGAAATTTCAGATTCAGGGAAAATTTCTCAACAAGCAGAACCTGATATTGTAACTTTTAAATTTAAATTACAACATCTCCACGCACTACTTAAGGAGGTATTATCTACTCTGGATGATTGTGACAATTTGGTCATTCCAGAGAAATTAGGTAAGATGGACAAGTTCCTAGAGGTTCCGGTGCCCCCCGATGTTTTTCCTATACCCAAGCGGGTGGCGGACATAGTAAATAAGGAGTGGGAAAGGCCCGGCATACCTTTTGTCCTCCCCCTATATTTAAGAAATTATTTCCTATAGTCGACCCCAGAAAGGACTTATAGCATACAGTCCCCAAGGTCGAGGGGGCGGTTTCTACTCTAAACAAACGCACTTCTATTCCTATAGAAAATAGTTGTGCTTTCAAGATCCTATGGATTAAAGGTTAGAGGGTTTGCTTAAAAAGATGTTTGTTCAGCAAGGTTACCTTCTACAACCAATTTCATGCATTGTTCCTGTCACTACAGCTGCGTGTTTCTGGTTCGAAGAACTAGAAAAGTCGCTCAATAAAGAATCTTCATACGAGGAGGTTTTGGACAGAGTTCAAGCTCTTAAATTGGCTAACTCTTTTTTCTTCTGTTATGTGTGATCAGTCCACGGGTCATCATTACTTCTGGGATATAACTCCTCCCCAACAGGAAATGCAAGAGGATTCACCCAGCAGAGCTGCATATAGCTCCTCCCCTCTACGTCAGTCCCAGTCATTCTCTTGCACCCAACGACTAGATAGGATGTGTGAGAGGACTATGGTGATTATACTTAGTTTTTATGACTTCAATCAAAAGTTTGTTATTTTACAATAGCACCGGAGCGTGTTATTACTTCTCTGGCAGAGTTTGAGGAAGAATCTGCCAGAGTTTTTTACTATGATTTTAACCGGAGTAGTTAAGATCATATTGCTGTTCTCGGCCATCTGAGGGAGGTAAAAGCTTCAGATCAGGGGACAGCGGGCAGATGAATCTGCATTGAGGTATGTAGCAGTTTTTATTTTCTGAATGGAATTGATGAGAAAATCCTGCCATACCGTTATAATGACATGTATGTATACACTTCAGTATTCTGGGGATGGTATTTCACCGGAACTACTCTGTTAAAAGTCACTAATCCTTTTAATAAGTATTTATCATGTTAAACGTTTTTGCTGGAATGTAGAATCGTTTACATTGCTGAGGTACTGAGTGAATAAATATTTGGGCATTATTTTCCACTTGGCAGTTGTTTGCTTTTAATTGTGACAGTTTCGTTTCTCTTCACTGCTGTGTGTGAGAGGGAGGGGCCGTTTTTGGCGCTCTTTGCTACGCATCAAAAATTTCCAGTCAGCTACTCTTATATTCCTGCATGATCCGGTTCATCTCTGACAGATCTCAGGGGTCTTCAAACTTCTTTGGAGGGAGGTAGATTCTCTCAGCAGAGCTGTGAGAATTTTATATTGACTGTGAATAAAAACGTTGCTCTGTAATTTTTATGTCAAATTTAATTATTGTTATTTTACTAATGGGAACAAACCTTTGCTAAAAGTTGTGTTGTTTTAAAGTTTGATGCTATAACTGTTTTTCAGTTCATTATTTCAACTGTCATTTAATCGTTTAGTACCTCTTTGAGGCACAGTACGTTTTTGCTAAAAAAGATTATAACCAAGTTGCAAGTTTATTGCTAGTGTGTTAAACATGTCTGACTCAGAGGAAGATATCTGTGTCATTTGTTCCAATGCCAAGGTGGAGCCCAATAGAAATTTATGTACTAACTGTATTGATGCTACTTTAAATAAAAGTCAATCTGTACAATGTGAACAAATTTCACCAAACAGCGAGGGGAGAGTTATGCCGACTAACTCGCCTCACGCGGCAGTACCTGCATCTCCCGCCCGGGAGGTGCGTGATATTATGGCGCCTAGTACATCTGGGCGGCCATTACAGATAACATTACAAGATATGGCTACTGTTATGACTGAAGTTTTGTCTAAATTACCAGAACTAAGAGGCAAGCGTGATCACTCTGGGGTGAGAACAGAGTGCGCTGACAATACTAGGGCCATGTCTGATACTGCGTCACAGCTTGCAGAGCATGAGGACGGAGAGCTTCATTCTGTGGGTGACGGTTCTGATCCAAACAGATTGGATTCAGATATTTCAAATTTTAAATTTAAATTGGAGAACCTCCGTGTATTACTAGGGGAGGTCTTAGCAGCTCTCAATGATTGTAACACCGTTGCAATACCAGAGAAACTGTGTAGGTTGGATAAATACTTTGCGGTACCGGCGAGTACTGACGTTTTTCCTATACCTAAGAGACTAACTGAAATTGTTACTAAGGAGTGGGATAGACCCGGTGTGCCGTTCTCACCCCCTCCAATATTTAGAAAGATGTTTCCAATAGACGCCACCACTCGGGACTTATGGCAAACGGTCCCTACGGTGGAGGGAGCAGTTTCTACTTTAGCTAAGCGTACCACTATCCCGGTGGAGGATAGCTGTGCTTTTTCAGATCCAATGGATAAAAAATTAGAGGGTTACCTTAAGAAAATGTTTGTTCAACAAGGTTTTATATTGCAACCCCTTGCATGTATCGCGCCGATTACGGCTGCGGCAGCATTTTGGATTGAGTCTCTGGAAGAGAACCTTAGTTCATCTACGCTAGACGACATTACGGACAGGCTTAGAGTCCTTAAACTAGCTAATTCATTCATTTCGGAGGCCGTAGTACATTTAACCAAACTTACGGCTAAGAACTCAGGATTCGCCATACAGGCACGTAGGGCGCTGTGGCTAAAATCCTGGTCAGCTGATGTTACTTCTAAGTCCAAATTACTTAATATACCTTTCAAGGGGCAGTCTTTATTTGGGCCCGGTTTGAAAGAAATTATCGCTGACATTACAGGAGGTAAGGGCCACGCCCTACCTCAAGACAAAGCCAAAGCTAAGGCTAGACAGTCTAATTTTCGTCCCTTTCGGAATTTCAAAACAGGAGCAGCATCAACCTCCACTGCACCAAAACAGGAAGGAGCTGTTGCTCGTTACAGGCAAGGCTGGAAGCCTAACCAGTCCTGGAACAAGAGCAAGCAGGCCAGGAAACCTGCTGCTGCCCCAAAGACAGCATGAACCGAAAGCCCCCGATCCGGGACCGGATCTGGTGGGGGGCAGACTTTCTCTCTTCGCCCAGGCCTGGGCAAGAGATGTTCAGGATCCCTGGGCACTAGAGATCATATCTCAGGGATACCTTCTAGACTTCAAATTATCTCCCCCAAGAGGGAGATTTCATCTGTCAAGGTTGTCAACAAACCAGATAAAGAAAGAAGCGTTTCTACGCTGTGTACAAGATCTGTTATTAATGGGAGTGATCCATCCGGTTCCGCGGTCGGAACAAGGACAAGGGTTCTACTCAAACCTGTTTGTGGTTCCCAAAAAAGAGGGAACTTTCAGGCCAATCTTAGATTTAAAGATTCTAAACAAATTCCTAAGAGTTCCATCGTTCAAAATGGAAACTATTCGGACAATCTTACCCATGATCCAAAAGGGTCAGTACATGACCACAGTGGATTTAAAAGATGCTTACCTTCACATACCGATCCACAAAGATCATCACCGGTATCTAAGGTTTGCCTTCTTAGACAGGCACTACCAGTTTGTAGCTCTTCCATTCGGATTGGCTACGGCTCCAAGAATCTTCACAAAGGTTCTGGGTGCCCTTCTGGCGGTACTAAGACCGCAAGGGATTTCGGTAGCTCCGTACCTAGACGACATTCTAATACAAGCTTCAAGCTTTCAAACTGCCAAGTCTCATACAGAGCTAGTTCTGGCATTTCTAAGGTCGCATGGATGGAAAGTGAACGAAAAGAAGAGTTCTCTTTTTCCTCTCACAAGAGTTCCATTCTTGGGGACTCTTATAGATTCTGTAGAAATGAAGATTTACCTGACAGAAGACAGGTTAACAAAGCTTCAAAATGCATGCCGTGTCCTTCATTCCATTCAACACCCGTCAGTAGCTCAATGCATGGAGGTGATCGGCTTAATGGTAGCGGCAATGGACATAGTACCTTTTGCACGCCTACACCTCAGACCGCTGCAATTGTGCATGCTAAGTCAGTGGAATGGGGATTACTCAGATTTGTCCCCTACTCTGAATCTGAATCAAGAGACCAGAAATTCTCTTCTATGGTGGCTTTATCGGCCACACCTGTCCAGGGGGATGCCATTCAGCAGGCCAGACTGGACAATTGTAACAACAGACGCCAGCCTACTAGGTTCGGGCGCTGTCTGGAATTCTCTGAAGGCTCAGGGACTATGGAATCAGGAGGAGAGTCTCCTTCCAATAAACATTCTGGAATTGAGAGCAGTTCTCAATGCCCTTCTGGCTTGGCCCCAATTAACAACTCGGGGGTTCATCAGGTTTCAGTCGGACAACATCACGACTGTAGCTTACATCAACCATCAGGGAGGGACAAGAAGCTCCCTAGCAATGATGGAAGTATCAAGGATAATTCGCTGGGCAGAGTCTCACTCTTGCCACCTGTCAGCAATCCACATCCCGGGAGTGGAGAACTGGGAGGCGGATTTCTTGAGTCGCCAGACTTTTCATCCGGGGGAGTGGGAACTTCATCCGGAGGTCTTTGCCCAAATACTTCGAAGTTGGGGCAAACCAGAGATAGATCTCATGGCGTCTCGCCAGAACGCCAAACTTCCTCGCTACGGGTCCAGATCCAGGGATCCGGGAGCGGTTCTGATAGATGCTTTGACAGCACCTTGGAACTTCGGGATGGCTTATGTGTTTCCACCCTTCCCGCTGCTTCCTCGATTGATTGCCAAAATCAAACAGGAGAGAGCATCAGTGATTCTAATAGCGCCTGCATGGCCACGCAGGACTTGGTATGCAGATCTAGTGGACATGTCATCCTGTCCGCCTTGGTCTCTACCTCTAAGACAGGACCTTCTGATACAGGGTCCGTTCAAACATCAAAATCTAACTTCTCTGAAGCTGACTGCTTGGAAATTGAACGCTTGATTTTATCAAAACGTGGTTTTTCTGAGTCGGTTATTGATACCCTGATACAGGCTAGGAAGCCTGTTACCAGAAGGATTTACCATAAAATATGGCGTAAATACCTATACTGGTGCGAATCCAAAGGTTACTCCTGGAGTAAGGTTAGGATCGCTAGGATATTGTCTTTTCTACAAGAAGGTTTAGAAAAGGGTTTATCAGCTAGTTCATTAAAGGGACAGATTTCAGCTCTGTCCATCTTGTTACACAGGCGTCTGTCAGAAAATCCAGACGTCCAGGCCTTTTGTCAGGCTTTAGCTAGGATCAAGCCTGTGTTTAAAGCTGTTGCTCCGCCATGGAGTTTAAATTTAGTTCTTAACGTTTTACAGGGTGTTCCGTTTGAACCCCTTCATTCCATTGATATAAAATTGTTATCTTGGAAAGTTCTGTTTTTAATGGCTATTTCCTCGGCTCGAAGAGTCTCTGAGTTATCAGCCTTACATTGTGATTCTCCTTATCTGATTTTTCACTCAGACAAGGTAGTTCTGCGTACTAAACCTGGGTTCTTACCTAAGGTAGTCACTAACAGGAACATCAATCAAGAGATTGTTGTTCCATCCTTGTGCCCAAATCCTTCTTCAAAGAAGGAACGTCTTCTACACAATCTGGATGTAGTTCGTGCCCTCAAGTTCTACTTGCAGGCAACTAAAGATTTTCGCCAAACTTCTTCCCTGTTTGTCGTTTATTCTGGACAGAGGAGAGGTCAAAAAGCTTCTGCTACCTCTCTCTCTTTTTGGCTTCGTAGCATAATACGTTTAGCCTATGAGACTGCTGGACAGCAGCCTCCTGAAAGAATTACAGCCCACTCCACTAGAGCTGTGGCTTCCACTTGGGCCTTTAAGAATGAGGCCTCTGTTGAACAGATTTGCAAGGCTGCAACTTGGTCTTCGCTTCATACTTTTTCCAAATTTTACAAATTTTACACTTTTGCTTCTTCGGAGGCTATTTTTGGGAGAAAGGTTCTTCAGGCAGTGGTTCCTTCTGTATAATGAGCCTGCCTATCCCTCCCGTCATCCGTGTACTTTTGCTTTGGTATTGGTATCCCAGAAGTAATGATGACCCGTGGACTGATCACACATAACAGAAGAAAACATAATTTATGCTTACCTGATAAATTCCTTTCTTCTGTTGTGTGATCAGTCCACGGCCCGCCCTGTTTTAAGGCAGGTAAATATCTTTTAAATTATACTCCAGTCACCACTTCACCCTTGGTTACTCCTTTCTCGTTGATTCTTGGTCGAATGACTGGGACTGACGTAGAGGGGAGGAGCTATATGCAGCTCTGCTGGGTGAATCCTCTTGCATTTCCTGTTGGGGAGGAGTTATATCCCAGAAGTAATGATGACCCGTGGACTGATCACACAACAGAAGAAAGGAATTTATCAGGTAAGCATAAATTATGTTATTTTAGATGCCGCTTTGCAATTAGCTAGATTAGCGGCGAATAATTCAGGGTTTGCTATCGTGGCGCGCAGAGCGCTTTTGCTTAACATCCCTTTCAAGGGTAAAACACTGTTTGGCCCTGACTTGAAAGAGATTATTTCAGACATCACTGGGGGAAAGGGCCACGCCCTTCCTCTGGATAGGTCTTTTAAGGCTAAAAATAAGCCAAATTTTTGTCCCTTTCGCAGAAACGGACCAGCCTCAAATTCTACACCCTCTAAGCAAGAGGGTAATACTTCTCAAACCAAGCCAGCCTGGAGGCCGATGCAAGGCTGGAACAAGGGTAAGCAGGCCAAGTCACCTGCCACTGCTACCAAAACAGCATGAAGTGTTGGCCCCCGATCTGGGAAGGATCTGGTGGGGGGCAGACTTTCTCTCTTCGCTCAGGCTGGGGCAAGAGATGTTCAGGATCCTTGGGCGCTAGAAATAGTTTCTCAAGGTTATCTCCTGGAATTCAGGGAACTACCCCCAAGGGGAAGGTTCCACGGGTCTCAATTATCTTCGAACAGGCATTCTTACACTGTGTAGAAGACCTGTTAAGCATGGGAGTGATTCATCCTGTTCCATTAGGAGAACAAGGGATGGGTTTTTACTCCAACCTGTTCATAATTCCCAAAAAAGAGGGAACATTCAGACCTATTTTAGATCTCAAGATTCTAAACAAGTTTCTAAGGGTTTCATCGTTCAAAATGGAAGCCATTCGAACGATCCTTCCTACCATCCAGGAAGGTCAATTCATGACCACGGTGGACTTAAAGGATGCGTACCTACGTATTCCTATCCACAAGGAACATTTTCGGTTCCTAAGGTTCACCTTTCTGGACAAGCATTACCAGTTTGTGGCACTTCCATTCGGATTAGCCACTGCTCCAAGGATTTTCACAAGGGTACTAGGGTCCCTTCTAGCGGTGCTAAGACCAAGGGGCATTGCAGTAGTACCTTACTTGGACGACATCCTGATTCAAGTGTCGTCTCTGTCAAAAGCAAGGGCTCATACGGACATTGTCCTAGCCTTTCTCAGATCTCACAGGTGGAAAGTGAACATAGAAAAAAGTTCTCTGTCCCCGTCAACAAGAGTTCCCTTCTTGGGAACAATAATAGTTTCCTTAGAAATGAAGGTTTTTCTGACAGAGGCCAGAAAATCAAAACTTCTAAGCTCTTGTCAGGTACTTCATTCTGTTCTTCTTCCTTCCATAGCGCAGTGCATGGAAGTAATAGGTTTGATGGTTGCGGCAATGGACATAGTTCCTTTTGCACGAATTCATCTAAGACCATTACACCTGTGCATGCTCAGACAGTGGAATGGGGATTATACAGACTTGTCTCCGACGATACAAGTAGATCAAATAACCAGAGATTCACTCCGTTGGTGGCTGACCCTGGACAACCTGTCACAGGGAATGAGCTTCCGCAGACCAGAGTAGGTCATTGTCACGACCGACGCCAGTCTGGTGGGCTGGGGCGCGGTCTGGGAACCCCTGAAAGCTCAGGGTCTATGGTTTCGGGAAGACTCTCTTCTCCCGATAAACATAATGGAACTGAGAGCGATATTCAATGCTCTCAAGGCTTGGCCTCGACTAGCAAAGGCCAAATTCATAAGGTTTCAATCAGACATCATGACGACTGTTACATATATCAACCATCAGGGGGTAACAAGGAGTTCCCTGGCGATGGAGGAGCATCCGGGGGAGTGGGAACTCCATCTGGAAATCTTTGCCCAAATAACTCAATTATGGGGCATTCCAGACATGGTTCTGATGGCCTCTCGTCAGAACTTCATGGTCCCTTGTTACGGGTCCAAATCCAGGGATCCCAAGGCGACTCTATTGGATACAATAGTAGCACCTTGGATCTTCAACCTAGCTTATGTATTCCCACCGTTTCCTCTCATTCCCAGGCTGGTAGCCAGGATCAATCTGGAGAGGGCTTCGGTGATCTTGATAGTTCCTGTGTGGCCACGCAGGACTTGGTATGCAGACCTGGTGAATGTGTCATCGGCTCCACCATGGAAGCTACCTTTGAGACAGGACCTTCTTATTCAGGGTCCATTCGAACATCCGAATCTGGTTTTCCTCCAACTGACTGCTTGGAGTTTGAACGCTTGATTTTATCAAAGCGTGGGTTTTCAGATCCTGTAATAGATACTCTTATTCAGGCTAGAAAGCCTGTAACTAGAAAAATTTACCATAATATATGGAAAAAATATATCTGTTGGTGTGAATCTAAAGGATTCCCATGGAACAAGATAAAAATTCCTAAGATTCTTTCCTTTCTACAAGAAGGTTTGGAGAAAGGATTTTCTGCGAGTTCTCTGAAGGGACAGATCTCTGCTTTATCTGTTTTACTTCACAAAAGGCTGGCAGCTGTGCCAGACGTTTAAGCGTTTGTTCAGGCTCTGGTTAGAATCAAGCCTGTTTACAGACCTTTGACTCTTCCCTGGAGTCTTAATCTAGTTCTTTCAGTTCTTAAAGGGGTTCCGTTTGAACCCTTACATTCCGTAGATATTAAGTTATTATCTTGGAAAGTTTTGTTTTAGGTTGCAATTTCTTCCGCTAGAAGAGTTTCTGAGTTATCTGCTCTGCAGTGTTCTCCGCCCTATCTGGTCCATGCAGATAAGGTGGTTTTACGTACTGAGCCTGGTTTTCTTCCGAAGGTTGTTTCCAACAAAAATATTAACCAGGAGATAGTTGTACCTTCTTTGTGTCCGAATCCAGTTTCATAGAAGGAACGTTTGTTACACAATTTGGACGTTGTCCGTGCTCTAAAATTCTATTTAGAGGCTACTGAAGATTTTAGATAAACATCTTCTTTGTTTGTTGTTTATTCTGGTTAAAGGAGAGGTAAAAAAGCAACTTCTACCTCTCTTTCCTTTTGGTTTAAAAGCATCATCAGATTGGCTTTTGAGACTGCCGGACGGCAGCCTCCTGAAAGTATCACAGCTCACTCCACTAGGGCTGTGGCTTCCACATGGGCCTTCAAGAATGAGGTTCCTGTTGACCAAATTTTTTAAATTATATACTTTTGCTTCTTCGGAGGCTATTTCTTTCATGTAATTAGCAAGAGTCCATGAGCTAGTGACGTATGGGATATACATTCCTACCAGGAGGGGCAAAGTTTCCCAAACCTCAAAATGCCTATAAATACACCCCTCACCACACCCACAATTCAGTTTTTACAAACTTTGCCTCCGATGGAGGTGGTGAAGTAAGTTTGTGCTAGATTCTACGTTGATATGCGCTCCGCAGCAAGTTGGAGCCCGGTTTTCCTCTCAGCGTGCAGTGAATGTCAGAGGGATGTGAGGAGAGTATTGCCTATTTGAATGCAGTGATCTCCTTCTAAGGGGTCTATTTCATAGGTTCTCTGTTATCGGTCGTAGAGATTCATCTCTTACCTCCCTTTTCAGATCGAAGATATACTCTTATATATACCATTACCTCTGCTGATTCTCGTTTCAGTACTGGTTTGGCTATCTACTATATGTAGATGAGTGTCCTGGGGTAAGTAAGTCTTATTTTCTGTGACACTCCTAGCTATGGTTGGGCACTTTGTTTATAAAGTTCTAAATATATGTATTCAAACATTTATTTGCCTTGACTCAGAATGTTCAACTTTCCTTATTTTCAGACAGTCAGTTTCATATTTGGGATAATGCATTTTAACATTTTTCTTACCTTAAAATTTGACTTTTTCCCTGTGGGCTGTTAGGCTCGCGGGGGCTGAAAATGCTTCATTTTATTGCGTCATTCTTGGCGCTGACTTTTTTGGCGCAAAAATTCTATTTCCGTTTCCGGCGTCATACGTGTCGCCGGAAGTTGCGTCATTTTTTGACGTTATTTTGCGCCAAAAATGTCGGCGTTCCGGATGTGGCGTCATTTTTGGCGCCAAAAAGCATTTAGGCGCCAAATAATGTGGGCGTCTTATTTGGAGCGAAAAAATATGGGCGTCACTTTTGTCTCCACATTATTTAAGTCTCATTTTTTATTGCTTCTGGTTGCTAGAAGCTTGTTCTTTGGCATTTTTTACCATTCCTGAAACTGTCATTTAAGGAATTTGATCAATTTTGCTTTATATATATGTTGTTTTTTCTCTTACATATTGCAAGATGTCTCACGTTGCATCTGAGTCAGAAGATACTACAGGAAAATCGCTGTCAAGTGCTGAATCTACCAAAGCTAAGTGTATCTGCTGTAAACTTTTGGTAGCTATTCCTCCAGCTGTTTGTATTGATTGTCATGACAAACTTGTTAAAGCAGATAATATTTCCTTTAGTAAAGTACCATTGCCTGTTGCAGTTCCTTCAACATCTAAGGTGCAGAATGTTCCTGATAATATAAGAGATTTTGTTTTGAATCCATAAAGAAGGCTATGTCTGTTATTTCTCCTTCTAGTAAACGTAAAAAATCTTTTAAAACTTCTCTCCCTACAGATGAATTTTTAACTGAACATCATCATTCTGATTCTGATGATTCCTCTGGTTCAGAGGATTCTGTCTCAGAGGTTGATGCTGATAAATCTTCATATTTATTTAAAATGGAATTTATTCGTTCTTTACTTAAAGAAGTCCTAATTGCTTTAGAAATAGAGGATTCTGGTCCTCTTGATACTAAATCTAAACGTTTAAATAAGGTTTTTAAATCTTCTGTAGTTATTCCAGAAGTTTTTCCTGTCCCTGATGCTATTTCTGCAGTAATTTCCAAAGAATGGGATAATTTGGGTAATTCATTTACTCCTAAACGTTTTAAGCAATTATATCCTGTGCCGTCTGACAGATTAGAATTTTGGGACAAGATCCCTAAAGTTGATGGGGCTATTTCTACCCTTGCTAAACGTACTACTATTCCTACGTCAGATGGTACTTCGTTTAAGGATCCTCTAGATAGGAAAATTGAGTCCTTTCTAAGAAAAGCTTATCTGTGTTCAGGTAATCTTCTTAGACCTGCTATATCTTTGGCTGATGTTGCTGCGGCTTCAACTTTTTGGTTGGAAACTTTAGCGCAACAAGTAACACATCGTGATTTTCATGATATTATTATTCTTCTTCAACATGCTAATAATTTTATCTGTGATGCCATTTTTGATGTTATCAGAGTTGATGTCAGGTTTATGTCTCTAGCTATTTTAGCTAGAAGAGCTTTATGGCTTAAAACTTGGAATGCTGATATGGCTTCTAAATCAACTTTACTTTCCATTTCTTTCCAGGGTAACAAATTATTTGGTTCTCGGTTGGATTCCATTATTTCAACTGTTACTGGTGGGAAAGGAACTTTTTTACCACAGGATAAAAAATCTAAAGGTAAAAACAGGGCTAATAATCGTTTTCGTTCCTTTCGTTTCAACAAAGAACAAAAGCCTGATCCTTCATCCTCAGGAGCAGTTTCAGTTTGGAGACCATCTCCAGTTTGGAATAAATCCAAGCCAGCTAGAAAGGCAAAGCCTGCTTCTAAGTCCACATGAAGGTGCGGCCCTCATTCCAGCTCAGCTGGTAGGGGGCAGGTTACGTTTTTTCAAGGAAATTTGGATCAATTCTGTTCACAATCTTTGGATTCAGAGCATTGTTTCAGAAGGGTACAGAATTGGTTTCAAGTTGAGACCTCCTGCAAAGAGATTTTTTCTTTCCCGTGTCCCAGTAAATCCAGTAAAAGCTCAAGCATTTCTGAAATGTGTTTCAGATCTAGAGTTGACTGGAGTAATTATGCCAGTTCCAGTTCCGGAACAGGGGATGGGGTTTTATTCAAATCTCTTCATTGTACCAAAGAAGGAGAATTCTTTCAGACCAGTTCTGGATCTAAAAATATTGAATCGTTATGTAAGGATACCAACGTTCAAGATGGTAACTGTAAGGACTATCTTACCTTTTGTTCAGCAAGGGAATTATATGTCCACAATAGATTTACAGGATGCATATCTGCATATTCCGATTCATCCAAATCATTATCAGTTCCTGAGATTCTCGTTTCTGGACAAGCATTACCAGTTTGTGGCTCTGCCGTTTGGCCTAGCTACAGCTCCAAGAATTTTTACAAAGGTTCTCGGTGCCCTGCTGTCTGTAATCAGAGAACAGGGTATTGTGGTATTTCCTTATTTGGACGATACCTTGGTACTTGCTCAGTCTTTACATTTAGCAGAATCTCATACGAATCGACTTGTGTTGTTTCTTCAAGATCATGGTTGGAGGATCAATTTACCAAAAAGTTCTTTGATTCCTCAGACAAGGGTAACCTTTCTGGGTTTCCAGATGGATTCAGTGTCCATGACTCTGTCTTTAACAGACAAGAGACGTCTAAAGTTGATTACAGCTTGTCGAAACCTTCAGTCACAATCATTCCCTTCGGTAGCCTTATGCATGGAAATTCTAGGTCTTATGACTGCTGCATCGGACGCGATCCCCTTTGCTCGTTTTCACATGCGACCTCTTCAGTTCTGTATGCTGAAGCAATGGTGCAAGGATTACACGAAGATATCTCAATTAATATCTTTAAAACCGATTGTTCGACACTCTCTAACATGGTGGACAGATCACCATCGTTTAATTCAGGGGGCTTCTTTTGTGCTTCCGACCTGGACTGTAATTTCAACAGATGCAAGTCTCACAGGTTGGGGAGCTGTGTGGGGATCTCTGACGGCACAAGGAGTTTGGGAATCTCAGGAGGTGAGATTACCGATCAATATTTTGGAACTCCGTGCAATTTTCAGAGCTCTTCAGTTTTGGCCTCTTCTGAAGAGAGAATCGTTCATTTGTTTTCAGACAGACAATGTCACAACTGTGGCATACATCAATCATCAAGGAGGGACTCACAGTCCTCTGGCTATGAAAGAAGTATCTCGAATTTTGGTTTGGGCGGAATCCAGCTCCTGTCTAATCTCTGCGGTTCATATCCCAGGTGTAGACAATTGGGAAGCGGATTATCTCAGTCGCCAAACGTTGCATCCGGGCGAATGGTCTCTTCACCCAGAGGTATTTCTTCAGATTGTTCAAATGTGGGAACTTCCAGAAATAGATCTGATGGCGTCCCATCTAAACAAGAAACTTCCCAGGTATCTGTCCAGATCCCGGGATCCTCAGGCGGAGGCAGTGGATGCATTATCACTTCCTTGGAAGTATCATCCTGCCTATATCTTTCCGCCTCTAGTTCTTCTTCCAAGAGTAATCTCCAAGATTCTGAAGGAATGCTCGTTTGTTCTGCTGGTAGCTCCGGCATGGCCTCACAGGTTTTGGTATGCGGATCTTGTCCGGATGGCCTCTTGCCAACCGTGGACTCTTCCGTTAAGACCAGACCTTCTGTCACAAGGTCCTTTTTTCCATCAGGATCTGAAATCCTTAAATTTAAAGGTATGGAGATTGAACGCTTGATTCTTGGTCAAAGAGGTTTCTCTGACTCTGTGATTAATACTATGTTACAGGCTCGTAAATCTGTATCTCGAGAGATATATTATAGAGTCTGGAAGACTTATATTTCTTGGTGTCTTTCTCATCATTTTTCCTGGCATTCTTTTAGAATACCGAGAATTTTACAGTTCCTTCAGGATGGTTTAGATAAGGGTTTGTCCGCAAGTTCTTTGAAAGGACAAATCTCTGCTCTTTCTGTTCTTTTTCACAGAAAGATTGCTATTCTTCCTGATATTCATTGTTTTGTACAAGCTTTGGTTCGTATAAAACCTGTCATTAAGTCAATTTCTCCTCCTTGGAGTTTGAATTTGGTTCTGGGAGCTCTTCAAGCTCCTCCGTTTGAACCTATGCATTCATTGGACATTAAATTACTTTCTTGGAAAGTTTTGTTCCTTTTGGCCATCTCTTCTGCCAGAAGAGTTTCTGAATTATCTGCTCTTTCTTGTGAGTCTCCTTTTCTGATTTTTCATCAGGATAAGGCGGTGTTGCGAACTTCTTTTGAATTTTTACCTAAAGTTGTGAATTCCAACAACATTAGTAGAGAAATTGTGGTTCCTTCATTATGTCCTAATCCTAAGAATTCTAAGGAGAAATCGTTGCATTCTTTGGATGTTGTTAGAGCTTTGAAATTATTGTGTTGAAGCTACGAAATCTTTTCGTAAGACTTCTAGTCTATTTGTTATCTTTTCCGGTTCTAGAAAAGGCCAGAAAGCTTCTGCCATTTCTTTGGCATCTTGGTTGAAATCTTTAATTCATCTTGCCTATGTTGAGTCGGGTTAACTCCGCCTCAGAGAATTACAGCTCATTCTACTAGGTCAGTTTCTACTTCCTGGGCGTTTAGGAATGAAGCTTCGGTTGACCAGATCTGCAAAGCAGCGACTTGGTCCTCTTTGCATACTTTTACTAAATTCTACCATTTTGATGTATTTTCTTCTTCTGAAGCAGTTTTTGGTAGAAAAGTACTTCAGGCAGCGGTTTCAGTTTGAATCTTCTGCTTATGTTTTTCGTTAAACTTTATTTTGGGTGTGGATTATTTTCAGCAGGAATTGGCTGTCTTTATTTTATCCCTCCCTCTCTAGTGACTCTTGTGTGGAAAGATCCACTTCTTGGGTAGTCATTATCCCATACGTCACTAGCTCATGGACTCTTGCTAATTACATGAAAGAAAACATAATTTATGTAAGAACTTACCTGATAAATTCATTTCTTTCATATTAGCAAGAGTCCATGAGGCCCGCCCTTTTTTTGTGGTGGTTATGATTTTGTATAAAGCACAATTATTCCAATTCCTTATTTTATATGCTTTCGCACTTTTTTATCACCCCACTTCTTGGCTATTCGTTAAACTGAATTGTGGGTGTGGTGAGGGGTGTATTTATAGGCATTTTGAGGTTTGGGAAACTTTGCCCCTCCTGGTAGGAATGTATATCCCATACGTCACTAGCTCATGGACTCTTGCTAATATGAAAGAAATGAATTTATCAGGTAAGTTCTTACATAAATTATGTTTTTTGGGAGAAAGGTTTTGCAAGCCGTGGTGCCTTCCGTTTGGGTGACCTGATTTGCTCCCTCCCTTCATCCGTGTCCTAAAGCTTTGGTATTGGTTCCCACAAGTAAGGATGACGCCGTGGACCGGACACACCTATGTTGGAGAAAATTTATGCTTACCTGATAAATTACTTTCTCCAACGGTGTGTCCGGTCCACGGCCCGCCCTGGTTTTTTAATCAGGTCTGATGAATTATTTTCTCTAACTACAGTCACCACGTTACCATATGGTTTCTCCTATATATATTTCCTCCTGTCCGTCGGTCGAATGACTGGGGTAGGCGGAGCCTAGGAGGGACTATATGGCCAGCTTTGCTGGGCTCTTTGCCATTTCCTGTTGGGGAGGAGAATATCCCACAAGTAAGGATGACGCCGTGGACCGGACACACCGTTGGAGAAAGTAATTTATCAGGTAAGCATAAATTCTGTTTTTAAATGGTTAGCACTGATGCACTCAATCAAGCTATGATTACGGCACACAGCCGAAACATGTCAGCTTGAGTACACAGTGCTCTGTTTCTTTGCTGTAGGACCCCTCCAGGGACTTTTTAATGGATAACAAATAAAGTTGTTTTTAACTCACTCATTTGACCTATGGATTGAATTCTTTCTTCATTTTTTGTGTATAGTTTTATATATATATATATATATATATATATATGTGTGTGTGTTTTGTGAGACTAGGCGATTTATTATTTAAAGGACCACTTAAAACTGAAGAATCGAATAATTGACAAATACACAATGAAAAGACAATGTTATAGCACTTTGCCAGAAAATTTTCTACTGCTCACTTCAGATTCAAATTTTAAAGTTAAAGTCATTGTAAAGTTGCGCAACTCTCAAACCAGCTTTTGCTTGCTTTTGAAAAGTAAATAGTACTTTCATTCATGAATTTAACCATTACATTAAAGTTATTACTGTTTCAACGTTGGATTCCTATGGTCCCGTATTCCAACCAGCTCTGTGTATTTATTTTTTCCTGTGACGTTTTTGTTTTCATCCAGTTAAAATCCTGGCCATTAGGTGACCAGGACTTTTATCTAATCTGCCCCCTTCATCTATAGTGCATACTCGAGTGATTTCTTGTTCTTCCAAACTAAAAGTGAGCCTAGATGCATATCTTAGAGCAGGAAGTACAACATGGGGAGGAACAAGGCACGGCAACATGTCCTTTTTACATCATTCATATATCAGATTTAGAAACAATTATAAACAAAAGAAACTTAGCAACTTTGCTCATAGACGGATAGGCTACATATATAATCAACCAAAATGTTGCAACTTAACAATCACTTTAGTCCAATTTTCCCTTCCCCTGTATTACTTGACAGCAGTCAGCCAGTCTAAAAATGCTTATACATATATTATGTGCACTTTTGCACCTGCTCAGTAGGAGCTGGAGCCTCAAAGTGTGCATATAAATAGAATGTGCAAGTTTTGATAATGGAAGTATGTTGGAAAGTTGTTGTTTTTTAAATGACCTGCTTTATTTGAATCATGAAACTTTTTAATATTGACTTGAGTGGCAGAATAAAAACAAAAAAATAGCAGCTATTTCAGTGTTAGCAGATAGTAGTTATAAGGATCTAAAAATACTTGCTTCAGAATGAGAACTTCAGTCAAGCTTTCAAATTGACACTTGACAAAATCTACAGAAGTGTCAAACCAATAAATAAGAATATTTGTGTGCCAGACCGATATTACTTAGTTAAGTTCTACTTTTTGAACAAAGCTGGGATTTTTAATAGTATTTTGAAATTTCAAGTAATTTAGTATTCTAGTAATAGTAAATGTCTTCTTACTCGCCAGTAGTAACTCTCGTGGTACTTACAATAATGCTTTTGATCTGGTAAAAGCATTCCATATTATATGCCTTTAGTCCACATGCAGCACTTTCATTTGTTACAACAACAGTGTTAACTTTTTAATTTACTTTCACCAGACTTTTTTACCAAATAAATTTTGTTTTTATCTAAATCCGTAAAAAAAAATGTTCTTGTAATTTTTTAGAATTTTTTTGAAAGTTTATGAAAGTAATTTATTTTTATCTACTTAATTATTCTTTTATCTTTCAGTTGCTTGAAAGGACATATTGCCCATTTTTCCCTAACCTGCATTTGAAAAAGCAGCAGTTTAACATGATATTTTTATTTTTTTGGGTGGGTGGGTGGGTGGGTGGTGTGAAATATAGCTAAATAAAATTGTTTAAATGTAAGGTGATACTAATAGGAAGTGCTCACTTGCTCATAGGGATAGTTGGTTTATTCAGTACAGTGACATCAATTTAAAAAAAAAAAAGTTTTGCATATCATGTCACTTTAAATACATTTAATTTTAACTATAAGTCCTAATGCATTGCTGGATGATTGTGAGCAGTTTGATTAATCTATGCCTAACTTTACGTTTCGTTCTCTTTAGCGCCAGTGTCTGGGATTACTAACGCGTTTCGGAGGATCTGACAGACTTCGTCAGCTCAAGCTACAAGATGATGTGCCTCAGCTAGACAGAGTGAGCAAGAGGGATGACATGGAGCTGGCCATGCAGCAGGTGAGGTATAGAAATGTGAATGACAAAAGTACTGCAATGTAAGCAGCCAGTAGTTCCATAAACTGGAAGATTGTGTTATTTATGGTTTTAGTCACATGATTAAACCTTTAATGCAGTTGTGCAATGACAGGGTTGCTATTTACAATCAGTGTGTACAAAGTGTATGGATACTTACAAATATGTTTTTCTTTCACTGTGTAGATTTCTTCTAACGTGATGGAATACTGTCAGTCCCTTATAATACAGACCTCACCAACCTTTCAGCAGACAGTGTGTCTCTTTACTCCAAGTTTGGCTGAGAGTACTAGCAGAGATGGGCCAAGACAAGGTAATTAATCTTTCCAGGCTTTCTGCTAATGTCTCTCTTTGCATTCCATTGTTGGGTATTGTGCATTTAACAATAGCGAAGCTTGATAAAAGGCTAAAAACATTATGGACATTTTACAGTGTCAGCAAGGCAGTGAGGAAGCAACATAGCTTGTTGGCTTCAGGAAACAGCAAGAGATTAAATGTCCTTTTACAACTCAGAAATTAATTTATACAATACTCCCTTAATGCAGTGGTTGACAAAGCTGTTAAAAATTTAGGAATGTTTATAGGTTTAAATACTTAACCGTTTTAGTGCCAATGATGACACATGATCTTTATGCACGCTGTCTTTAGTACAGATAAACACCATGTGTTGTCATTTAGGGAAGTAAACCCTCAGCCCCTCTGCAATTTCCCTTACAGAGGTGGCCCAACGTTGCTGGGGGAATCACCAGTCTCGGACACAGTGTGGGCTGCAGTTAGGAGCTTAAGGGAGCTGGATGGGGGGGGTTTAAACCACACCATCTCAGCTGCCTTAAGCCCTATAAACACCCAAGACTTGCTGTGTAAAAGGCAAGTGTCTGCTCTCTCAAGTAGTGTGTTTTGGGCATGTAAAGTTAAAACACAATTTTTCAAAAAAAATAAAAACACACATTTTAAAATACATTTACGCTTATATTAAGCTATCAAAAAGGCTAAGAAGCCTCATTGACCCCTTGTTATAAAGTCCATAAGCCCCTCTTTAAAATAAAGCCCCTGTATAAGTTTTAATCGTCTGGTGATCACTGTGGTAATAGTGATCACCTATGTGCACATAACTATAGAGTTTAGGGGGGAACACCATTGTTTGCGACCTCGTTTATTAAAGTGTTAATCTATTTTATTTTAATGACAGGGTCTCTAAGCACTTAAAATATGCCACCAAAAAACCCTAGAGAACCCCAAGCCCAGAAGCCCTTCTTAAAACAAAGCCCCTATATAGGTTTTAATAGTGATCACCTTGTGTGAATAAATGTGCATTTATTTGAGTAGAGGCGCATAGGAGCCCCTATGAGCACATAAAAGTTATATAACTATGCTTAAAGCCCCTTCTTTAAAGTGAATGTAAATTTAGATAATAAAGTGCCCGTTTTTAAAAATCCGATTAAAAACAGGGGCACTTTAATTCATAAAAATTTACATTTCACTCGTGTTGTGAAAATACCTTTTAATCTTGATAGCCACTTAGAGAAAAAAAAAGCGCACACACCATTTTTTGCAACATTGTTCTCATATATTCATAAAATATATATAATATTGTATAATTTGAATCTGCTGGTTCTGATAAAAAAAAAACTTATGTGTGGGTTTCTCTCTGAAAATTGGGCTACAGTAGGTCTTAAATGTTAGTAGCATCTAAAAACTCCAAAACAGCATAGTATAGGGGTGGAAATAGCTCAGCAGTTAAGGGGTTAATTTAGAACTATAAACTACTGCTCCATTTATATTTTAGTGTGTATGTATGTGTGTATATATATATATATATATATATATATATTTATTTTATATATATAATAGATATTATTTTTATAAAGTGCTTTAACTACAATTTATTTTTTTCCTGCAGACTCCCAAGTGTCCATCCTTCCCTCTTGGCGCTTGCCAGGATTAGGTGTTGTGCTATACCTTCTAAAACAAAGTGCTAACGACTTCTTCACTTACTACGATATTCACAGGCAGAGTGTCAGCAAGCTGCAAAATGTGGAACAGCTTCCTCCTGATGAAATCAAAGAGGTACCCAAAAGCTTCAAAGACAGATTTTGGAGATAATTATATCTGCCTTGATAAAAAAAAAAAGCATATTTTTTTACTGATAGGTTGATTGGTTATTTCCTACTTGTAAAGATGGGACTTTGACTTGTGAAATAGAAGGCATTTCCTTTCTTAATCACATCTATATGATCAATGTTTCACTAATTGTGACATATTTTATGCCATCTTTACAAAGTAGCGCTCTGCGATTTCACTGTACTTCCTTTGTTTCCAGGAAGCAGTTGGTAGATTTGTGAACCTTAGCTCCCTAATATACAGCACCTTTAGTGACCAATTATTTACATCATATCAGCTGGCGTTTTAGATTTTATGAGAAAAATTTGCTCTCTGAAATAATTCATAGCAACTCTTAGTCCTCTTAACTGCCAGTGTGGAGGATTATGTGATGTCCTCCAGGGTGCCCCCCCCTTCTGGTGCAGATCCTGAAGACTTCCGCATTGCAGCTGGGAATGGAAACTGCAGTCTCCTTCCCTATTGTCAGCTCCATTGGAAACTTACTGTGACATACATGTGTGATGATGTCACAGTGACTTTCCTGTTAAAGAAACAGTGTACTGGGGTGGGGGTGTTTCAACCTTTTATTGTGTTCCAGTTATTCATTTTACCTGCTGTGGGGTATTACATTTTTGACAAAATATAGGTAAAGGAGCTACTTGTCATATAAAAAAAAAGATTGTTTTACTTGTTCTATCCCCATCTGTACTGAAAATGTCAGTACATACAATAAGTACTGGTTATAGAAAAGATTTTTTTTAAAAAGTAATTTGCGCTCCTAGTCGGACATGGGAGAGGGTACTTAAATGTTCCTTTTCAGTTGGACTATCTAAGAATCGGTCTTTGTGTATACCACGGGACGAGATAAGATATGGCCTGCTCTCCCTGCAAGCTTAGCCCATTTGATGTGGTTGTGGTATAAAGGTAGCAGAAATTGCTATTTATCCTAAACCCAAATCCCTTAAAGAGACAGTAAACACCTTGATATTTTTATGTAAAATGTTTCGTTAAGCATAATCAAACTACTTTGCCGTGTATTTCCATTATTTATTTTGACCTTTTCATGTTAAGTTTTGAAAATTGATTACTTAAATTTTAAACTTGTTTTAAAAACGTTAAGGCTTTACTGATATATTTTTCTACAGCAACACAACATAACTGTCTTGTAATTACAAGGTGTTTGCTATCCCTTTAAAGTGATATGAAACGCAAACATTTTCTTTTGTGGTTCAGATAGAGCATATCATTTTTAAAAAGTTTCCAATTTACTTCTACTATTAAATTTACTTTGTTCCCATGATATATTCTGTGCTTAAGAGATACCTAGGTAGGCATCTGAAACACTATGTGGCAGGAAATAGTGCTTCCCTCTAGTGCTCTTCCAAATGGATAACATTCTTGCAAAACTGCTGCCGTATAGTGCTCTAGAAATGGGCCGGCTCCTAAGCATACATCCCTGCTTTTCGACAAGATACCAAGAATACAAAGAAACATTGCTAATAGAATTAGAAAGTTGTTTAAAACTGCATGCTCTATCTGAATCATGAAACAAAAATGTTCTTTTTCATATCCCTTTAAGGCATGATTGATGATAATCATGTTCACCACCACCAGTTTGATGATGATTTTTTTCCCCACCATTTGTGTTTATATATTTTTTATTGGAAAATATGGTGTGCATTTTAAAAGACTTTAGTGCCAAATTAGTGTGAAATACTAAGTGCTCCCTAGTAAGCACCTGTTATGTTGCTGTTATCATACATTTATAAAAAAAGATCTGTTGTATTCATCTGCCTTCTTATCTCTTCTTTATCTCCTTATCCTAGCTATGCTTATCGGAAATGCCAGTTGGTGTAGATAAAATATCAACCACTCAGAAGTATAGTTTGGCTCGGAGAAGACTGGTCAAACTCATCAACAGCAGAGCTAAGTTACTGTCTGTCTGCTCCTGTATCCTTTTGTCAGTTTACAGAAATTGTTTTAAAGATGGACTGAGAGAACAGTTCAGGCATGGGACGTATATTGTGATCAAGCTATATAATAAGGCCAGTATGTACTTTGGTGCCCACAGATGCTTGTATATATACTAAGTCCAGGGCACCAAACCAAATCCTTCAGAATTTCTTGCATGCAAGTTCAGATGATTTTAAACTTTATTGCTTACTTTTCTTTACCTTTCCAATCTATTAGAAGAGGGGCTGTTTGAATTGGTAAAACCTTCCACGTTATGTAAACAATAATAAACATCTAGTCAAACATGGGAATACATTGTTTAACAAAGTTGCCAAATGTGCTTTTGTTTGTTTTGTTTTTTTCTAGGCTGTATTAACAAAAGTAAATCCTAATGACACTTACCTATCAAAACCTCAATAAAATGCAATGCTCCTTGCACAAAAATGGATTGGAATGTTGATCGAATTTAGATGCACTTTGCCAGAAGAATGCTGTTTTTTTAGGCTTTTGTCTTCAGCTACAGGTGGCAGGTTGTTTACTGTATATGTTAGCTTTCTGCTGCAACTCTAGGATAAAGGCATCTATCTAATGCATTAAAGTACAAAAAAAATCTCTTCAGTAACCCTTGTCTGTATGTTCTGTCATAGAATTGTTTTCCTTTACTGATAATCTTCCTAGATATCATAGAAACCTGTCTGTTCATTCTGTGGCGCCACCTAGAGTACTATCTGCTTTACTGCATTCCTACTGATACTCAGGACTCCCTATTTTCAAATTCAACATTTAGTAGCAGAAGGTTTCAAGGTAAGCAATTTGATTTATTCACTATTCTTGTATACTAAATGCTAGTTATGAGAATAGATAGCTTCAATGTATCAAACTTCCTTAAGAGATAAAAAGGGATAGTTCTGTCCTCCACTCATCACTAAACATTTTCTTGTTTAGCGCTCGCGAACTAACTCCGCTAGAAGTAAGCTTTTTTTGCACGTATCTGGTAGCACTCGTATTACTAGTTGAAAGTAAACTTTTTTTTTATAAGTACTTATTCTAGCTTTTTGAGAGCATCAGGTATATCATGCACATTCACATCTTCCTCCATAGAAGTCAATGGAGCAACAAAAGTGTGCTGGGAGGACAAACACCCTAATCGCTCGAGAACTCGAAAGCTTATTCTCAATTGCACTAACCGTACATGAAAATATAAA
Source organism: Bombina bombina (assembly GCF_027579735.1). Taxonomy (NCBI): domain Eukaryota; kingdom Metazoa; phylum Chordata; class Amphibia; order Anura; family Bombinatoridae; genus Bombina; species Bombina bombina. The sequence continues at coordinate 1,079,850,136 of NC_069504.1, forward strand.
GTGCACTAACCAGACAAGAAAATATGAATATTTCACATTCCAATGTTCTTCACATAGCTAAATATATTCTATGTATTCATAAATGCATTTTCTTTCATGTAATTGGCAAGAGTCCATGAGCTAATGACGTATGGTATATACAGTCCTACCAGGAGGGGCAAAGTTTCCCAAAAAAACGTCAAAATGCCTATAAATACACCCCTCACCACACCCACAATTCAGTTTTACAAACTTTGCCTCCTATGGAGGTGGTGAAGTAAGTTTGTGCTTGATTTTTATGATTTCTTCTGTGATAAGGGTTCTCTGTTATCAGTCGTAGGTATTCATCTCCTACCTCCCTTTTCAGATCGACAATATACTATTATATACCATTACCTCTGCTGATACTTTTTCGGTAATGGTTTGGCTATCTGCTATATGTGGATGGGTGTCTTTAGGTAAGTATGTTTTCATTATTTAAGACTCAGCTATGGTTTGGCGCTTTATGTATTAATATTACATTTTAAATATATGTTTCTTTCATGTAATTAGCAAGAGTCCATGAGCTAGTGATGTATGGGATATACATTCCTACCAGGAGGGGCAAAGTTTCCCAAACCTCAAAATGCCTACAAATACACCCCTCACCACACCCACAATTCAGTTTTACAAACTTTGCCTCCGATGGAGGTGGTGAAGTAAGTTTGTGCTAGATTCTACGTTGATATGCGCTCCGCAGCAAGTTGGAGCCCGGTTTTCCTCTCAGCGTGCAGTGAATGTCAGAGGGATGTGAGGAGTATTGCCTATTTGAATGCAGTGATCTCCTTCTAAGGGGTCTATTTCATAGGTTCTCTGTTATCGGTCGTAGAGATTCATCTCTTACCTCCCTTTTCAGATCGACGATATACTCTTATATATACCATTACCTCTGCTGATTCTCGTTTCAGTACTGGTTTGGCTATCTACTATATGTAGATGAGTGTCCTGGGGTAAGTAAATCTTATTTTTTGTGACACTCCTAGCTATGGTTGGGCACTTTGTTTATAAAGTTCTAAATATATGTATTCAAACATTTATTTGCCTTGACTCAGAATGTTCAACTTTCCTTATTTTTCAGACAGTCAGTTTCATATTTGGGATAATGCATTTTAATTTAACATTTTTCTTACCTTAAAATTTGACTTTTTCCCTGTGGGCTGTTAGGCTCGCGGGGGCTGAAAATGCTTCATTTCTCTTGTTAAGTGTATCCAGTCCACGGATCATCCATTACTTATGGGATATTAACTCCTCCCCAACAGGAAGTGCAAGAGGATTCACCCAGCAGAGCTGCTATATAGCTCCTCCCCTAACTGCCATTACCAGTCATTCTCTTGCACCCAACGACTAGATAGGATGTGTGAGAGGACTATGGTGATTATATTTAGTTTTATACCTTCAATCAAAAGTTTGTTATTTTATAATAGCACCGGAGTGTGTTATTCCTTCTCTGGTAGAATTTGAAGAAGAATCTACCTGAGTTTTTACTATGATTTTAGCCGGCGTAGTTAAGATCATATTGCTGTTTCTCGGCCATCTGAGGAGAGGTAAACTTCAGATCAGGGGACAGCGGGCAGATTAATCTGCAAAGAGGTATGTAGCAGCTTATTATTTTCTGACAATGGAATTGATGAGAAAATTCTGCCATACCGATATAATGTAAACTCAGCCTTAAATGCAGTAGCAGCAACTGGTATCAGGCTGTCATGTATGTATATTTTACACTTCAGTATTCTGGGGAATGGCACTTCACTGGAATTATACTGTGTGCATAAGACTTTAGCCTAATTTGCAGGGACTGGCAACAGGCTCTTTAATAACACTTAATTTATGTTAAACGTTTTTTGCTGGCATGTAAAATCGTTTCATTTTCTGAGGTACTGGGTGAATAAAATGTTTTGGGCATTATTTTTTCCACTTGGCAGTTGTTTTATTTAATTTATGACAGTTTACTGATCTCTCTCACTGTTGTGTGTGAGGGGGAGGTCAAAAAATTCAGTCAGAAGCTCATTGTATTTCCTGCATGATCCGGTTCATCTCTACAGAACTCAGGGGTCTTCAAAACTTGTTTTGAGGGAGGTAATCATTCACAGCAGAGCTGTGAGGTTGTAGTTGACTGTGATAAAAAACGTTTATTTCTGTAACCTTTTTTTCTGCTATCAGGGTTAGTTATCCTTCGCTAATGGGAACAAGCCTTTGCTAAAATTGTGTTTTTTACAAAGATTAGATGCTATAACCTTTCAGTTTATTAACTTTCAACTGTCATAACTCTTTCTGTGCTTCTTATAGGCACAGTACGTTTTCATATTATAGTAAATTACTTGAAAAGTATTTCCAAGTTGCTAGTTTATTTGCTAGTGTGTTAAACATGTCTGATTCAGAGGAAGACATCTGTGCTATATGTGCTAATGCCAAAGTGGAGCCCAATAGAAATTTATGTACTAACTGTATTGATGCTACTTTAAATAAAAGTCAATCTGTACAAATTGAACACATTTCACCAAACAACGAGGGGAGAGTTATGCCGACTAACTCGCCTCACGTGTCAGTACCTGCATCTCCCGCTCGGGGGGTGCGTGATATTGTGGCGCCGAGTACATCTGGGCGGCCATTACAAATCACATTACAGGATATGGCTACTGTTATGACTGAAGTTTTGGCTAAATTACCAGAACTAAGAGGTAAGCGTGATCACTCTGGGGTGAGAACAGAGTGCGCTGATAATGTTAGGGCCATGTCAGATACTGCGTCACAACTTGCAGAACATGAGGACGGAGAGCTTCATTCTGCGGCTGACGGTTCTGATCCAAACAGATTGGATTCAGATATTTCAAATTTTAAATTTAAGCTGGAAAACCTCCGTGTATTACTAGGGGAGGTGTTAGCGGCTCTGAATGATTGTAACACAGTTGCAATACCAGAAAAAATGTGAAGGTTGGATAAATATTTTGCGGGTACCGTCGAGTACTGACGTTTTTCCTATTCCTAAGAGACTTACTGAAATTGTTACTAAGGAGTGGGATAGACCCGGTGTGCCGTTCTCACCCCCTCCGATATTTAGAAAGATGTTTTCAATAGACACCACCACACGGGACTTATGGCAAACGATCCCTAAGGTGGAGGGAGCAGTTTCTACTTTAGCTAAGCGTACCACTATCCCGGTGGAGGATAGCTGTGCCTTTTCAGATCCAATGGATAAAAAGTTAGAGGGTTACCTTAAGAAAATGTTTGTTCAACAAGGTTTTATATTGCAACCCCTTGCATGCATTGCGCCTGTCACGGCTGCAGCAGCATTTTGGTTTGAGTCTCTGGAAGGGACACTTGAATCAGCTCCATTAGATGAGATTACACACAGGCTTAAAGCTCTTAAGTTAGCTAACTCATTTATTTCAGATGCCGTAGTACATTTAACTAAGCTTACGGCTAAGAATTCCGGATTCGCCATTCAGGCGCGCAGAGCACTGTGGCTAAAATCCTGGTCAGCTGACGTTACTTCTAAGTCTAAATTACTTAATATACCTTTCAAAGGGCAGACCTTATTCGGGCCCGGATTGAAAGAAATTATCGCTGACATTACAGGAGGTAAAGGCCATGCCCTGCCTCAAGACAGAGCCAAACCTAAGGCTAGACAATCTAATTTTCGTTCCTTTCGGAATTTCAAAGCAGGAGCAGCATCAACTTCCTCTGCTCCAAAACAAGAAGGATCTGTTGCTCGCTACAGACAAGGCTGGAGACCTAACCAGTCCTGGAACAAGGGCAAGCAGGCCAGGAAACCTGCTGGTGCCCCTAAAACAGCATGAATTGAGGGCCCCCGATCCGGGAACGGATCTAGTGGGGGGCAGACTTTCTCTCTTCGCCCAGGCTTGGGCAAGAGATGTCCAGGATCCCTGGGCGCTAGAGATAATATCTCAGGGATACCTTCTGGACTTCAAATACTCTCCCCCAAGAGAGAGATTTCATCTGTCAAGGTTGTCAACAAACCAAATAAAGAAAGAGGCGTTTCTACGCTGCGTACAAGAGCTTTTATTAATGGGAGTAATCCATCCAGTTCCACGGTCGGAACAGGGACAAGGGTTTTACTCAAATCTGTTTGTGGTTCCCAAAAAAGAGGGAACTTTCAGGCCAATCCTGGATTTAAAGATCCTAAACAAATTCCTAAGAGTTCCATCGTTCAAAATGGAGACTATTCGGACAATTTTACCCATGATCCAAAAGGGTCAGTACATGACCACAGTGGATTTAAAGGATGCTTACCTTCACATACCGATTCACAAAGATCATTACCGGTATCTAAGGTTTGCCTTTCTAGACAGGCATTACCAGTTTGTAGCTCTTCCATTCGGATTGGCTACGGCTCCGAGAATCTTCACAAAGGTTCTGGGTGCTCTTCTGGCGGTACTAAGACCGCGAGGAATTGCGGTAGCTCCGTACCTAGACGACATTCTGATACAAGCTTCAAGCTTTCAAACTTCCAAGTCTCATACAGAGTTAGTACTGGCATTTCTAAGGTCGCATGGATGGAAGGTGAACGAAAAGAAGAGTTCTCTCTTTCCACTCACAAGAGTTCCCTTCTTGGGGACTCTTATAGATTCTGTAGAAATGAAGATTTACCTGACAGAAGACAGGTTAACAAAGCTTCAAAATGCATGCCGTGTCCTTCATTCCATTCAACACCCGTCAGTAGCTCAATGCATGGAGGTGATCGGCTTAATGGTAGCAGCAATGGACATAGTACCCTTTGCACGCCTACATCTCAGACCGCTGCAATTGTGCATGCTAAGTCAGTGGAATGGGGATTACTCAGACTTGTCCCCTACTCTGAATCTGGATCAAGAGACCAGAAATTCTCTTCTATGGTGGCTTTCTCGGCCACATCTGTCCAGGGGGATGCCATTCAGCAGGCCGGACTGGACAATTGTAACAACAGACGCCAGCCTACTAGGTTGGGGCGCTGTCTGGAATTCTCTGAAGGCTCAGGGACAATGGAATCAGGAGGAGAGTCTCCTACCAATAAACATTCTGGAATTGAGAGCAGTTCTCAATGCCCTTCTGGCTTGGCCCCAGTTAACAACTCGGGGGTTCATCAGGTTTCAGTCGGACAACATCACGACTGTAGCTTACATCAACCATCAGGGAGGGACAAGAAGCTCCCTAGCAATGATGGAAGTATCAAAGATAATTCGCTGGGCAGAGTCTCACTCTTGCCACCTGTCAGCAATCCACATCCCGGGAGTGGAGAACTGGGAGGCGGATTTCTTAAGTCGTCAGACTTTTCATCCGGGGGAGTGGGAACTTCATCCGGAGGTCTTTGCCCAAATACTTTGACGTTGGGGCAAACCAGAGATAGATCTCATGGCGTCTCGACAGAACGCCAAGCTTCCTCGTTACGGGTCCAGATCCAGGGATCCGGGAGCGGTTCTGATGGATGCTTTGACAGCACCTTGGACCTTCGGGATGGCTTATGTGTTTCCACCCTTCCCGATGCTTCCTTGATTGATTGCCAGAATCAAACAGGAGAGAGCATCAGTGATTCTAATAGCGCCTGCATGGCCACGCAGGACTTGGTATGCAGATCTAGTGGACATGTCATCCTGTCCATCTTGGTCGCTACCTCTGAAACAGGACCTTCTGATCCAGGGTCCCTTCAAACATCAAAATCTAATTTCTCTGAAGCTGACTGCTTGGAAATTGAACGCTTGATTTTATCAAAACGTGGTTTTTCTGAGTCAGTTATTGATACCTTAATACAGGCTAGGAAGCCTGTTACCAGAAAGATTTACCATAAGATATGGCGCAAATACTTATATTGGTGCGAATCCAAGAGTTACTCATGGAGTAAGGTTAGGATTCCGAGGATATTGTCTTTTCTACAAGAAGGTTTAGAAAAGGGTTTATCCGCTAGTTCCTTAAAGGGACAGATTTCAGCTCTGTCCATTCTTTTACACAAACGTCTGTCAGAAGTTCCGGACGTTCAAGCTTTTTGTCAGGCTTTAGCTAGGATCAAGCCTGTGTTTAAAACTGTTGCTCCACCATGGAGTTTGAACTTAGTTCTTAATGTTTTACAGGGGGTTCCGTTTGAACCCCTTCATTCCATTGATATCAAGTTGTTATCTTGGAAAGTTCTGTTTTTAATGGCGATTTCCTCGGCTCGAAGAGTCTCTGAGTTATCTGCCTTACATTGTGATTCTCCTTATCTGATTTTTCATTCAGACAAGGTAGTTCTGCGTACTAAACCTGGGTTCCTACCTAAGGTGGTCACTAACAGGAATATCAATCAAGAGATTGTGGTTCCATCTTTGTGTCCTAATCCTTCTTCGAAAAAGGAACGTCTGCTACACAATCTAGATGTAGTCCGTGCCCTGAAATTTTATATACAGGCAACTAAGGATTTTCGACAAACGTCTTCCCTGTTTGTCGTTTATTCTGGTCAGAGGAGAGGTCAAAAAGCTTCGGCTACCTCTCTCTCCTTTTGGCTTCGTAGCATAATACGGTTAGCCTATGAGACTGCTGGACAGCAGCCTCCTGAAAGAATTACAGCACATTCTACTAGAGCTGTGGCTTCCACTTGGGCCTTTAAGAATGAGGCTTCTGTTGAACAGATTTGCAAGGCTGCAACTTGGTCTTCTCTTCATACTTTTTCCAAATTTTACAAATTTGACACTTTTGCTTCTTCGGAGGCTGTTTTTGGGAGAAAGGTTCTTCAGGCAGTGGTTCCTTCCGTATAAAGAGCCTGCCTGTCCCTCCCGTCATCCGTGTACTTTAGCTTTGGTATTGGTATCCCATAAGTAATGGATGATCCGTGGACTGGATACACTTAACAAGAGAAAACATAATTTATGCTTACCTGATAAATTTGTTTCTCTTGTGGTGTATCCAGTCCACGGCCCGCCCTGTCACTTTAAGGCAGGTAATTTTTCCATTAAACTACAGTCACCACTGCACCCTATGGTTTTCCTTTCTCTGCATGTTTTCGGTCGAATGACTGGTAATGGCAGTTAGGGGAGGAGCTATATAGCAGCTCTGCTGGGTGAATCCTCTTGCACTTCCTGTTGGGGAGGAGTTAATATCCCATAAGTAATGGATGATCCGTGGACTGGATACACCACAAGAGAAACAAATTTATCAGGTAAGCATAAATTATGTTTTTATTGCGTCATTCTTGGCGCGGACTTTTTTGGCGCAAAAATTCTATTTCCGTTTCCGGCGTCATACGTGTCGCCGGAAGTTGCGTCACTTTTTGACGTTATTTTGCGCCAAAAATGTCGGCGTTCCGGATGTGGCGTCATTTTTGGCGCCAAAAAGCATTTAGGTGCCAAATAATGTGGGCGTCTTATTTGGCGCGAAAAAATATGGGCGTCACTCTTGTCTCCACATTATTTAAGTCTCATTTTTTATTGCTTCTGGTTGCTAGAAGCTTGTTCTTTGGCATTTTTTCCCATTCCTGAAACTGTCATTTAAGGAATTTGATCAATTTTGCTTTATATATATGTTGTTTTTTCTCTTACATATTGCAAGATGTCTCACGTTGCATCTGAGTCAGAAGATACTACAGGAAAATCGCTGTCAAGTGCTGAATCTACCAAAGCTAAGTGTATCTGCTGTAAACTTTTGGTAGCTATTTCTCCAGCTGTTGTTTGTATTGATTGTCATGACAAACTTGTTAAAGCAGATAATATTTCCTTTAGTAAAGTACCATTGCCTGTTGCAGTTCCTTCAACATCTAAGGTGCAGAATGTTCCTGATAATATAAGAGATTTTGTTTCTGAATCCATAAAGAAGGCTATGTCTGTTATTTCTCCTTCTAGTAAACATAAAAAATCTTTTAAAACTTCTCTCCCTACAGATGAATTTTTAACTGAACATCATCATTCTGATTCTGATGATTCCTCTGGTTCAGAGGATTCTGTCTCAGAGGTTGATGCTGATAAATCTTCATATTTATTTAAAATGGAATTTATTCGTTCTTTGCTTAAAGAAGTCCTAATTGCTTTAGAAATAGAGGATTCTGGTCCTCTTGATACTAAATCTAAACGTTTAAATAAGGTTTTTAAAACTCCTGTAGTTATTCCAGAAGTTTTTCCTGTCCCTGATGCTATTTCTGCAGTAATTTCCAAAGAATGGGATAATTTGGGTAATTCATTTACTCCTTCTAAACGTTTTAAGCAATTATATCCTGTGCCGCCTGACAGATTAGAATTTTGGGACAAGATCCCTAAAGTTGATGGGGCTATTTCTACCCTTGCTAAACGTACTACTATTCCTACGTCAGATGGTACTTCGTTTAAGGATCCTCTAGATAGGAAAATGGAGTCCTTTCTAAGAAAAGCTTATCTGTGTTCAGGTAATCTTCTTAGACCTGCTATATCTTTGGCTGATGTTGCTGCAGCTTCAACTTTTTGGTTGGAAACTTTAGCGCAACAAGTAACACATCGTGATTCTCATGATATTATTATTCTTCTTCAGCATGCTAATAATTTTATCTGTGATGCCATTTTTGATATTATCAGAGTTGATGTCAGGTTTATGTCTCTAGCTATTTTAGCTAGAAGAGCTTTATGGCTTAAAACTTGGAATGCTGATATGGCTTCTAAATCAACTTTACTTTCCATTTCTTTCCAGGGTAACAAATTATTTGGTTCTCAGTTGGATTCCATTATTTCAACTGTTACTGGTGGGAAAGGAACTTTTTTACCACAGGATAAAAAATCTAAAGGTAAAAACAGGGCTAATAATCGTTTTCGTTCCTTTCGTTTCAACAAAGAACAAAAGCCTGATCCTTCATCCTCAGGAGCAGTTTCAGTTTGGAGACCATCTCCAGTCTGGAATAAATCCAAGCCAGCTAGAAAGGCAAAGCCTGCTTCTAAGTCCACATGAAGGTGCGGCCCTCATTCCAGCTCAGCTGGTAGGGGGCAGGTTACGTTTTTTCAAGGAAATTTGGATCAATTCTGTTCACAATCTTTGGATTCAGAGCATTGTTTCAGAAGGGTACAGAATTGGTTTCAAGTTGAGACCTCCTGCAAAGAGATTTTTTCTTTCCCGTGTCCCAGCAAATCCAGTAAAAGCTCAAGCATTTCTGAAATGTGTTTCAGATCTAGAGTTGACTGGAGTAATTATGCCAGTTCCAGTTCCGGAACAGGGGATGGGGTTTTATTCAAATCTCTTCATTGTACCAAAGAAGGAGAATTCCTTCAGACTAGTTCTGGATCTAAAAATATTGAATCGTTATGTAAGGATACCAACGTTCAAGATGGTAACTGTAAGGACTATCTTACCTTTTGTTCAGCAAGGGAATTATATGTCCACAATAGATTTACAGGATGCATATCTGCATATTCCGATTCATCCAGATCACTATCAGTTTCTGAGTTTCTCTTTCCTAGACAAGCATTACCAGTTTGTGGCTCTGCCGTTTGGCCTAGCTACAGCTCCAAGAATTTTTACAAAGGTTCTCGGTGCCCTGCTGTCTGTAATCAGAGAACAGGGTATTGTGGTATTTCCTTATTTGGACGATATCTTGGTACTTGCTCAGTCTTTACATTTAGCAGAATCTCATACGAATCGACTTGTGTTGTTTCTTCAAGATCATGGTTGGAGGATCAATTTACCAAAAAGTTCTTTGATTCCTCAGACAAAGGTAACCTTTCTGGGTTTCCAGATGGATTCAGTGTCCATGACTCTGTCTTTAACAGACAAGAGACGTTTAAAATTGATTACAGCTTGTCGAAACCTTCAGTCACAATCATTCCCTTCGGTAGCCTTATACATGGAAATTCTAGGTCTTATGACTGCTGCATCGGACGCGATCCCCTTTGCTCGTTTTCACATGCGACCTCTTCAGCTCTGTATGCTGAAGCAATGGTGCAAGGATTACACGAAGATATCTCAATTAATATCTTTAAAACCGATTGTTCGACACTCTCTAACATGGTGGACAGATCACCATCGTTTAATTCAGGGGGCTTCTTTTGTGCTTCCGACCTGGACTGTAATTTCAACAGATGCAAGTCTCACAGGTTGGGGAGCTGTGTGGGGATCTCTGACGGCACAAGGAGTTTGGGAATCTCAGGAGGTGAGATTACCGATCAATATTTTGGAACTCCGTGCAATTTTCAGAGCTCTTCAGTTTTGGCCTCTTCTGAAGAGAGAATCGTTCATTTGTTTTCAGTCAGACAATGTCACAACTGTGGCATACATCAATCATCAAGGAGGGACTCACAGTCCTCTGGCTATGAAAGAAGTATCTCGAATTTTGGTTTGGGCGGAATCCAGCTCCTGTCTAATCTCTGCGGTTCATATTCCAGGTGTAGACAATTGGGAAGCGGATTATCTCAGTCGCCAAACGTTGCATCCGGGCGAATGGTCTCTTCACCCAGAGGTATTTCTTCAGATTGTTCAAATGTGGGAACTTCCAGAAATAGATCTGATGGCGTCCCATCTAAACAAGAAACTTCCCAGGTATCTGTCCAGATCCCGGGATCCTCAGGCGGAGGCAGTGGATGCATTATCACTTCCTTGGAAGTATCATCCTGCCTATATCTTTCCGCCTCTAGTTCTTCTTCCAAGAGTAATCTCCAAGATTCTGAAGGAATGCTCGTTTGTTCTGCTGGTAGCTCCGGCATGGCCTCACAGGTTTTGGTATGCGGATCTTGTCCGGATGGCCTCTTGCCAACCGTGGACTCTTCCGTTAAGACCAGACCTTCTGTCACAAGGTCCTTTTTTCCATCAGGATCTGAAATCCTTAAATTTAAAGGTATGGAGATTGAACGCTTGATTCTTGGTCAAAGAGGTTTCTCTGACTCTGTGATTAATACTATGTTACAGGCTCGTAAATCTGTATCTCGAGAGATATATTATAGAGTCTGGAAGACTTATATTTCTTGGTGTCTTTCTCATCATTTTTCCTGGCATTCTTTTAGAATACCGAGAATTTCTTTTGAATTTTTACCTAAAGTTGTGAATTCCAACAACATTAGTAGAGAAATTGTGGTTCCTTCATTATGTCCTAATCCTAAGAATTCTAAGGAGAAATCGTTGCATTCTTTGGATGTTGTTAGAGCTTTGAAATATTATGTTGAAGCTACGAAATCTTTTCGTAAGACTTCTAGTCTATTTGTTATCTTTTCCGGTTCTAGAAAAGGCCAGAAAGCTTCTGCCATTTCTTTGGCATCTTGGTTGAAATCTTTAATTCATCTTGCCTATGTTGAGTCGGGTAAAACTCCGCCTCAGAGAATTACAGCTCATTCTACTAGGTCAGTTTCTACTTCCTGGGCGTTTAGGAATGAAGCTTCGGTTGACCAGATCTTCAAAGCAGCGACTTGGTCCTCTTTGCATACTTTTACTAAATTCTACCATTTTGATGTATTTTCTTCTTCTGAAGCAGTTTTTGGTAGAAAAGTACTTCAGGCAGCGGTTTCAGTTTGAATCTTCTGCTTATGTTTTTCGTTAAACTTTATTTTGGGTGTGGATTATTTTCAGCAGGAATTGGCTGTCTTTATTTTATCCCTCCCTCTCTAGTGACTCTTGTGTGGAAAGATCCACTTCTTGGGTAGTCATTATCCCATACGTCACTAGCTCATGGACTCTTGCTAATTACATGAAAGAAAACATAATTTATGTAAGAACTTACCTGATAAATTCATTTCTTTCATATTAGCAAGAGTCCATGAGGCCCGCCCTTTTTTTGTGGTGGTTATGATTTTGTATAAAGCACAATTATTCCAATTCCTTATTTTATATGCTTTCGCACTTTTTTCTTATCACCCCACTTCTTGGCTATTCGTTAAACTGAATTGTGGGTGTGGTGAGGGGTGTATTTGTAGGCATTTTGAGGTTTGGGAAACTTTGCCCCTCCTGGTAGGAATGTATATCCCATACGTCACTAGCTCATGGACTCTTGCTAATATGAAAGAAATGAATTTATCAGGTAAGTTCTTACATAAATTATGTTATTTTATTTATATTTGCCATGAGTCAGGTCTATGTATATTTCCTTTTGCAGACTGTCGGTTTAAGTTTGGGAAGCATATTTTAGGAAGTTATTTTTCTTACCTAGGGTTTAGTCCTTTTTTTCAAATTGACTGTTTTTTCTTTAATTTTCGCGGGCAAATTAGGCTCGCAAGGTTGCAAAATGCTTTTTATTGTGTCATTCTTGGTGCGAGAATGTTTTGTGGCACGAAGTTACGTCTTTGATGACACAAGTTCGTCATTTCTGGCGTCTTAGTTGACGCCAGGTTTCCTTGCACGAGGTTGCGTCTGTCATGACGCGAGTAGCGTTATTTTCGGATTTAGTTGGCGCCAAAAAAATTCAACTTCCTTTTGCGTTGTGCGTCATTCTTGGCGCCAAAAAATTAGTTTATTTTTCACCCCACTTCCTATATGCTTCTTGCCTTCTATATGCTCAGAGGGCTATGCTGTTTGCATTTTTTCCCATTCCTGAAACTGCCATATTAAGACATTGTAAATTTTGCTTTAATGTGTTTTTTCTTTTACATTTTGCAAGATGTCTCAATCTGATCCTGTCTCAGAAGCAACTGTTGGAACCCTGCTGCCTGATCATAGTTCTACCAAAGCTTAAGTGTATCTGTTGTAAATTAGCTGAGATTATAGCTCCAGCTGTAGTATGTAACAGTTGTCATGATAAGCTTTTGCACGCAGAAAACTTTTCCATCAGTACTAGTACAGTTTCTGTTGTCCCTTCAACATCTAATGTACATGATATCCCTGTTGATATGAAAAATATTGCTGATGCGATACAGAAGGCTTTGTCTGCTATTCCGCCTTCTAATAAACGTAAAAGGTCTTCTTCTTTAAATAAAATTGATAACATTTCTAATGACCAACAACATACTGAAATATCCTCTTCTGCTGAGGATCTCTCTGATTCAGAAGATCCTACCTCAGACATTGACACTAACAAATCTACTTATCTTTTCAAGATTGAGTATATTCTTTCCTTGTTAAAAGAAGTGTTGGTTACTTTGGATATTGAGGAGTTTAGTCCTCTTGATATCAAAACTAGTAAACGTTTAAATTCTGTTTATAAACCTCCTGTGGTTACTCCTGAGGTTTTTCCAGTTCCTGATGCTATTTCTGATGCGATTGCTAAGGAATGGATTAAGCCTGGTACTACTTTCATTTATTCTTGGAGGTTTAAAAGGGTGTACCCTTTGCCAGCGGCTAGATAAGAGTTTTGGGGGAAAAATCCCCAAAGTTGATGGAGCTATTTCTACTCTTGCCAAACGTACTACTATTCCTGTGGAAGACAGTACTTCTTTTAACGATCCTTTAGATAGGAACCTTGAATCTTATCTAAGATAAGCTTATTTATATTCTCAGGCCTGCCATTTCTATGGCTGATGTTTTTCCATCAGGATCTCAAATTGTTAAATTTGACAGTATGGAAATTGAATGCTTAGTGCTTAGTCATAGAGGTTTCTCTGACTCAGTGATTATTACTATGCTACAAGCTCGTAAGTCTGTTTCAAGGAAGATTTATTATTGAGTTTGGAAGACCTATATTTCATGGTGTTCTTCTCATAAATTCTCCTGGCATTCTTTAAGAATTCCTAGAATTTTACAGTTTCTTCAGGATGGTTTGGATAAAGGTTTGTTTGCAAGTACTTTGAAGGGACAAATGTCTGCTTTTTCTGTTTTATTTCATAGAAAGATTGCTAAGCTTCCTGATATTCGTATCAAGCCTGTTATTAAATCAATCTCTCCTCCTTGGAGTCTTAATTTGGTTTCTTTCTAATGACACGATGAGTCCACGGATCATCTAATTACTATTGGGAATATCACTCCTGCCCAGCAGGAGACTGCAAAGAGGACCACAGCAAAGCTGTTAAATATCACCTCCCTTCCCTCCAACCCCAGTCATTTTCTTTGCCTACGCTTGAGTAAGGAAGTGGTAAAGTTAGTGTCTGAAAAGATTCTTCAATCAAGATTTTTTTATTTTATTTGTAGTACAAGTATGTGCTGTTTTTCCTCCAGGGTGTAGCCGTAGTCCATTTCAGTCTCTTCAGTAGAGCATTGGTGGCTTTTAGGCAAAGGGAACTTGTGGGACAGAATTCTCACTGCGCCTCGCTAAAATTTAAATAAAGTGCTGCCCTTTTTATTATTTATCCACAGGTCTATGTGAGGGAGAGGACCTCTCAAACCTAGTGAGCTGCCTTCCTGCCAGGCAGAATTTATTGAGGTAAGTGCTAAATGTATTTTTCTTAAACTGTATTAAGGAAAAAATATGGCACTTTATTATTTCCCTGGAATGGGATGTTTGATACATCAATCCTAATGTCTTAAGGGGATTATGTAAGGCAGCATTTGCAGGCACTGGGGACTTGAGTCTCAATGTTGGTGATACTCCTGTCAGTTTTTTATTATGGAGATTCACATAAAATGTCCACTGACACGTTTTTTTGACACGCCCACGATGGGCGGGGCTTGTGTGGCGGTAGAATTCTGTTGCGCACATATTTTCTCTCAATTACGGTATATAAATGAGAGAAATCTTGCAACTTCACGTTTATAGTTAAAACGTATTAACGATTGTTTAACATTATTTGCAACAGCTCTGTTTTGGTTCCGGTTTCCATACACATTATCTCCGGTAATCCAGCAAGGTTGACAACTCAGCAGAGCTAAAGCTGAGGTGTAGAAGCTGTTTGAAGTGTGTTGAATCATTATTTTGCATTACATTAAAAAATAAAGCAATTAAGTTTTTACAGTTCATCAAAAATAAAGCAGTTACGTTTTAAAATTTAAAGAAACAGTAACGTTTTTTTCTGTATAAAATTTTAGTAACATTTTATATATTTTTATTTTTATTTCTGTTAAGATGGATCAAGTCTCTGTTATAGATTACAGATATCCTTTATGCTTAAATGTTTATATAGTCCGCCAATCCTTTCTGTTCCTCATGTTGAGAGAACACTAAATTTTAGGGCTAGACTTTTTGAGCCAATATTGTCTAGGACTGATTCTGTCCAGGAGTCTTTTAACAATGTTCAAAATATGCCGCAGTTTTTCTCCTTTGGGTATACCTTCCGTGGTGGAGTTTTTTTTTTTCCTGTACCAGATAGAGCTACAGAGATTATTACTAGGGAATGGGAGAGACTGGCTATCCCTTTTTCTCCATCCCCTATATTTAAGAAGAGGTTTACTATAGTAAGACGTTACCCAAGGTGGAAGGGGCAATTCCACGCTAGCTAAGAGGTCCACTATTCCTATAGAAGATAGTTGTTCCTTGAAGGATCCTATGGACAAGAAATTAGAGGGGTTACTCAAGAAAATGTATGTACACCAGGGTTTACAATGACAACTTGCGGTGTGTATTGCTAACGTCACTAGTGCGGCAGCATACTGGTTTGATGTGGTGTCTGATTCTGACACTCCTCTTGAAGAGATCCAGGATAGGATCAAGGCCCTTAAAGGGACAGTCTACACCAAAATTGTTATTGTTTTAAGAGATAGATAATCCCTTTTTTTTTACCCATTCCCTAGTTTTGCATAACCAACACAGTTATATTTATATATTTTTACCTCTGTGATTATCTTGTATCTAAGCCTCTGCAGACTGCCCCTTTATTTCAGTTCTTTGACAGACTTGCAGTTTAGCCAATCAGTGATGGCTCCCAGGTAACTTCACGTGCACAAGCACATTGTTATCTATATGAAAAACATGAACTAACACCCTCTAGTGGTGAAAAACCGGTTAAAATGCATTCTTAAGAGACGGCCTTCAAGGTCTAAGAAATTAGCATATGAACCTCCTAGGTTAAGCTTTCATCTAAGCATACCATGAGAACAAAGAAAAATTGGTGATACAAGTAAATTGGAAAATTGTTTAAAATTACATGCCCTATCTGAATCATGAAAGTTTTTTTTGGACTAGACTGTCCCTTTAAGTTGACCAATTCCTTTATTACGTATGCTTCCCTACAGGTTATTAAACTGGGAGCAAAGATTTCTGGTTTTGCCGTACTGGCCCGCAGAGCTTTATGGTTTAAATCTTGTGTCATCTAAGTCTAAGCTTTGGACAATCCCTTACAAGAGAAGGACCTTGTTTGGGCCGGTTTTGACGGAAATAATTTCTGACATTACGGAAGGAAAGGGTTATTTCCTCCCTCAAGATAAGAGGAATAAACAGAAGGGACGTCAGAATAATTTTCGTTCCTTTTGAAACTTCAAGGGTAAGCCTTCCTCTCCTCCTCCTAAGCAGGAACAGTCCAAGCCTTCCTGGAGGCCCAACGGTAAAACAAATCAAGAAGCCCACTATTGACTCAAAAGCAGCATAAAGGCTCTGCTCCTGATCCGGATTTTGTAGGGGGCAGACTTTCCTTCGCTCAGGCTTGGGTTTGGGATGTTCAAGATCCCTAGGCGGTGGACACCGTGTCCCAGGGATACAAACTAGAGTTCAAGACCTTCCTCCCATTGGCAGGTTTCTGCTTTCAAGATTATCTGTAGTCCAGATAAAGAGAGGTGTTCTTAAACTGTGTTCGGGATCTTTCCGACCTGGGAGTGATAGTTCCCGTCCCAATACACAGGGTCCGGGGTTCTACTCCAATCTGTTCGTGGTTCCCAAAAAAGAGGGAACCTTCAGACCAATTTTAGATCTCAAAAGTCTAAACAAATTCCTCAGAGTACCGTCTTTCAAGATGGAAGCTATTCGTTCCATTCTTCCCTTGGTTCAAGAGGGTCAATTTATGACAACAAGGGACCATCACAAGTTTCTGAGGTTTGCATTTCTAGACAAATACTCCAGTTTGTGGCTCTTCCATTCGGCCTTGCCACAGCTCCCAGAATTTTTTCAAAGGTTCTGGGATCCCTGTTGGCGGTGCTACGATTGCAGGGCATTGCAGTTGCGCCTTATCTGGACGACATTTTGGTTCAGGCGCCATTCTTTCAACAAGCAAGATCCCACTCGGAAATGTTATCTTTCCTGCAATCTTACGGATGGAAGGTGAATTTGGAAAAGAGTTCTTTAGTTCCACCTACAATGGTAATTTTTATGGGAACCATAATAAATTCCTTATCAATTTTAGATTTTTCTGACAGAAGTCAGGAAATCAAAAATTTTCGATTCCTGTCTAGCGCTTCAGTCCTCTCCTCGGCCATCAGTGGCAAGATGCATGGAGGTCATCGGTCTGATAGTAGCAGTCATGGACATCATCCCGTTTGCCCGTTTCCACCTCAGATCTCTGCAGTTATGCATGCTCAGGCAGTGGAACGGAGATTATGCAGATCTATCTCCACAAATACTTCTGGAGCAGGAGACAAGGGATTCTCTTCTTTGGTGGTTGTCTCAGGAACCTCTCCCAGCGAAACTGCTTTCGCAAACCCACCTGGGTGATTGTGGCGACAGACGCCAGCCTACTGGGAGGGGAGCAGTCTGGGACTCTATAAAGGCTCAAGGGACATGGACTCAGTCGGAGTCTGTTTTACCCATAAACATTCTGGAGCTGAGAGCAATCTTCAATGCTCTTCTGGCCTGGCCTCAGTTAGCATCGGCCAGGTTTATCAGGTTCCAGTCGGACAACATAACTTCAGTGGCTTACATCAACCATCAAGAGGGAACTCGGAGTTCCTTGACCATGGCAGAGGTAGCCAAGATAATTCAGTGGGCGGAATCCCACAACTGTCAGACAACTGGGAGGCGGATTTTCTGAGCAGACAGACCTTTCACCCGGGGGAGTGGGAACTCCATCCAGAAGTGTTCTCCAGCTTGTTTCTCAAATTGGGACAGCCGGAGATGGATCTCATGGCATCTCGGCAGAATGCCAAGCTTCCGAGGTACAGGTCAAGGTCAATGGATCCTCAGGCGGCACTGATAGACGCTCTGGCGGTACCTTGGATTTCAGCTTCGCATACCTATTTCCCCTGTTCGCTTTCCTCCCACGAGTCATTGCTCGAGTCAAACAAGAAAGGGTGTCGGTGATTCTCATTGCACCAGCGTGGCCTTGCAGGATTTGGTATGCAGACCTTTTGGAGATGTCATCTCTTCCACCTTGGAGGCTTCCGTTGAGAATGGACCTTCTACTTAAAGGACCCTTCCTTCATCCAAGTTTAGTTTCTCTGAAGCTGACTGCTTGGAGATTAAACGCTTAATTTTATCTAAGCGTGGAGTCGGTCATTAAGACCATGTTTCAGGCTTGTAAGCCTGTGTCTAGAAAGATTTACCATAAGATATGGCGTAAATATCTGCATTGGTGTGAATCCAAACGCTACTCTTGGAGTAGAGTTCGGAGTCCTAGGATTTTCTCTTCTCCAAGAGGGTTTGGAGAAGGGTTTATCGTCAAGTTCCCTAAAGGGTCAAATTTCTTCCTTATCTATTTTGTTACATAAACGTCTGGCAGATGTACCAGACGTGCAATTGTTTTGTTAGGCCTTGGTCAGAATCAGGCCTGTGTTTAAACCGGTTACTCCTCCTTGGAGTCTTAATCTAGTTCTTAAAGTTCTTCAACAGGCTCTGTTGGACCCTATGCATTCCTTAGATATTAGGTTGTTATC
Organism: Bombina bombina; assembly: GCF_027579735.1. Lineage (NCBI taxonomy): Eukaryota > Metazoa > Chordata > Amphibia > Anura > Bombinatoridae > Bombina > Bombina bombina. The sequence continues at coordinate 1,079,868,655 of NC_069504.1, forward strand.
TTGGAAGGTTTTGTTTCTTGTTGCTATTTCATCTGCTCGTAGAGTTTCGGAGCTCTCGGTATTACAGTATGAGTCTCCTTACCTTATTTTTAATTTGGTTAAGGTAGTTTTGCGTACTAAGTTAGAATTTCTCTCTAATGTGGTTTCAGATCGGAACATTAATCAGGAGATTGTTGTTCCGTCCTTGTGTCCTAACCTCCTTCTCAGAAGGAACGTCTGCTGCACAATCTAGACGTGGTGCATGCATTGAAATTCTATATGCAGGCGACTAAGAATTTTCGTCAATCTTCTGCTCTGTTTGTGATTTTCTCTGGAAAACGTAAAGGACAGAAAGCTACAGCTACTTCTCTTTCTTTGTGACTGAAGAGTATCATTCGCTTGGCCTATGATTTTGCTGGACATCAGCCTCCTGAGAGAGTTACAGCTTATTCTACGAGGGCTGTTTCCTCTTCCTGGGCATTCAAAAATTAAGCTTCTGTGGAACAGATTTGCAAGGCTGCAACTTGGTCCTCTCTTCACACTTTTTCTAAATTCTATAAATTTGATTCTTTTGCCTCGGCTGAGGCTTCCTTTGGGAGAAAGGTTCTTCAAGCAGTGGTGCCTTCCGTTTAGGTTCCCTGTCTTGTCCCTACCTATCATCTGTGTCCTCTAGCTTGGGTATTGATTCCCAATAATAATTAGATGATCCGTGGACTCATTGTGTCATTAGAAAGAAAACAAAATTTATGCTTACCTGATAAATTTATTTATTTCTTGACACTATGAGTCCACGGATCGCCCTGTTTCTTAAGAACAGGGTTTTTGTTATAAATTTCAGACACCTCTGCACCTTGTTGCTTCCTTTCTCTCCTTTGCTTCGGTCGAATGACTGGGGTTGGAGGGAAGGGAGGTGATATTTAACAGCTTTGCTGTGGTGCTCTTTGCCACCTCCTGCTGGGCAGGAGTGATATTCCCAATAGTAATTAGATGATCCTTGGACTCATCGTGTCAAGAAAGAAATACATTTATCAGGTAAGCATAAATTTTGTTTTTGAAGACTTTGCAGTCTTCTCCTTTTGAGCCTATGCATTCTTTGGATATTAAACTACTTTCTTGTAAAGTGTTGTTTCTTTTGGCTATCTCTTTAGCTAGAAGAGTTTCCGAATTGTCTGCTCTCGTGAGTCTCCTTTTCTGATTTTTTCATCAGGATAAGGCTGTTTTGCGGACTTCATTTAAATTTCTTCCTAAGGTTTTGAATTCTAACAACATTAGTAGGGAGATTTTTGTTCCTTCATTGTGTCCTAATCCCAAGAATACTCTTGAAAGATCTTTGGATGTTGTAAGAGCTTTGAAATATTATGTTGAAGCTACTAAAGATTTTAGAAAGACCTCTAGTCTATTTGTTGTCTTCTCTGGTTCTAGGAAAGGTCAGAAAGCTTCTGCCATTTTCTCTTGTTAAGTGTGTTCAGTCCACGGGTCATCCATTACTTATGGGATATATTCTCCTTCCCAACAGGAAGTTGCAAGAGGATCACCCAAGCAGAGCTGCTATATAGCTCCTCCCCTCACATGTCATATCCAGTCATTCTCTTGCAACCCTCAACAAAGAAGGAGGTCGCGAGAGGAGTTGGAGTTTTTACTTCATTATTCTTCAATCAAAAGTTTGTTATTTTAAAATGACACTGGAGTGTGACGTTTTTTTGTATCTCAGGCAGTATTTGGAGAAGAATCTGCCTGCGTTTTTCTATGATCTTAGCAGACGTAACTAAGATCCGCTGGCTGTTCTCGACATTCTGAGGAGTAGGGTAACTTCAGAAAGAGGGGAATAGCATGCGGGGTCCCCCGCAAATGAGGTATGTGCAGTACATTATTTTCTGGGAATGGAATTGACTAAGAAAATACTGCTGTTGCCCATATGATGTAAGTACAGCCCTAAATGCAGTAGTAGCGACTGGTATCAGGCTGATAAATGTATGCGCAGTTGAGTTATTTTCTAGGGACTAGAATTTGACTGAGAAAATACTGTTAATACTGAAATAATGTTTAAGCCTTATCTGCAGTGGAAGCGACTGGTAGCAGGCTTAGTGATAACTTTGCATGACATTCAAAATGTTGTTTTTAAAACGTTTACTGGCATGTTATTCGTTTTGTGAGGTACTTGGTGATAAATCTTTTTGGGCATGATTTTTTTCCACATGGCTAACGTATTTTCTGCATAGAAACCGTTATATCAGGTCTCCCACTGTTGTAATATGAGTAGGAGGGACCTTGTTTTAGCGCCTTGTTGCGCAGTTAAAATTCTAGCACAGTCTTCCTGTTTCTTCCTCCTTGATCCAGGACGTCTCTAGAGAGCTCAGGGGTCTTCAAAATTCGTTTTTGGGGGAGGTAATCAGTCACAGCAGATCTGTGACAGTGTGTTTGACTGTGATAAAAGCGTTAAATCTTAATTTGATATCCGTTTTTGGGTATTGAGGGGTTAATCATCCTTTTGCTAATGGGTGCAATCCTCTGCTAATTAATACATTTCTCGTTAAGAATTGTTCACTATAACTGAATTAGTTTTCTTTGTTATTCAACTGTGTTTTTAAAAGCGCTGCAGCGTTTTTTATATTGCTTGTAAACTTATTGAAAGTGATTTCCAAGCTTGTTAGCTTCATTGCTAGTCTGTTTAAACATGTCTGATACAGAGGAATCTGCTTGTTCATTATGTTCAAAAGCCGATGTGGTGCCCAATAGAAATATGTGTACCAATTGTATTGATATTACTTTGAATAAAAGTCAATCTGTACCGATAAAGAAATTATCACCAGACAACGAGGGGGAAGTTATGCCGTCTAACTCTCCTCACGTGTCAGTACCTGCGTCTCCCGCTCGGGAGGTGCGTAAGATTGAGGCGCCAAGTACATCAAGGCCCTTACAAATCACTTTACATGATATGGCTAATGTTATGAAAGAAGTATTATACAATATGCCCGAATTAAGAGGCAAGCGCGATAGCTCTGGGTTAAGGACAGAGCGCGCTGATGACACGAGAGCCATGTCCGATACTGCGTCACAATTTGCAGAACATGAGGACGGTGAGCTTCATTCTGTCGGTGACGGTTCTGATCCGGGGAGACCGGATTCAGAAATTTCAAATTTTAAATTTAAGCTTGAGAACCTCCGCGTGTTACTAGGGGAGGTGTTAGCGGCTCTGAATGATTGCGACACGGTGGCAATCCCAGAGAAATTATGTAGGTTGGATAGATACTATGCGGTACCGGTGTGTACTGACGTTTTTCCTATACTAAAAAGGCTTACAGAAATTATTAGTAAGGAGTGGGATAGACCCGGTGTGCCCTTTTCCCCTCCTCCGATATTTAGAAAAATGTTCCCTATAGACGCCACCACACGAGACTTATGGCAGACGGTCCCTAAGGTGGAGGGAGCAGTTTCTACTTTAGCCAAGCGTACCACTATCCCGGTGGAGGATAGCTGTGCTTTCTCAGATCCAATGGATAAAAAATTAGAGGGTTACCTTAAGAAAATGTTTGTTCAACAAGGTTTTATATTGCAGCCTCTTGCATGCATTGCGCCTGTCACGGCTGCAGCGGCATTCTGGTTTGAGTCTCTGGAAGAGGCGATTCGCACAGCACCATTGGATGAGACTTTGAGCAAAGTTAGAACGCTTAAACTGGCTAATGCGTTTGTTTCGGATGCTGTAGTGCATTTAACCAAACTTACGGCTAAAAATTCCGGATTCGCCATACAGGCGCGCAGGGCGCTATGGCTTAAATCCTGGTCAGCAGATGTAACTTCTAAGTCTAAACTACTTAACATTCCTTTCAAAGGGCAGACCTTATTCGGGCCCGGCTTGAAGGAAATTATTGCTGACATTACGGGAGGTAAGGGCCACACCCTTCCTCAGGACAGGGCCAAATCAAAGGCCAAACAGTCTAATTTTCGTGCCTTTCGTAACTTCAAGGCAGGAGCAGCATCAACTTCCTCCGCTCCAAAACAGGAAGGAACTACTGCTCGTTACAGACAGGGTTGGAAAGGCAACCAGTCATGGAACAAGGGCAAGCAGGCCAGAAAGCCTACTTCCGCCCCTAAGACAGCATGAAGACAGGGCCCCCTCTCCGGAGACAGATCTAGTGGGGGGCAGACTTTCTCTCTTCGCCCAGGCCTGGGCAAGAGATGTACAGGATCCCTGGACGTTGGAGATTATATCTCAGGGATACCTTCTGGATTTCAAAACTTCTCCACAAGGGAGGTTTCATCTGTCAAGGTTATCAACAAACCTAGTAAAGAAAGAGGCATTTCTACAATGTGTACAAGACCTCTTAGTGATGGGAGTGATCCACCCAGTTCCGCGAACGGAACAAGGACAAGGGTTTTACTCAAATCTATTTGTGGTTCCCAAAAAAGAGGGAACCTTCAGACCAATCTTAGACTTAAAAATCTTAAACAAATTCCTAAGGGTTCCATCGTTCAAGATGGAAACCATTCGGACCATCCTGCCCATGATCCAAGAGGGTCAATATATGACCACAGTGGACTTAAAGGATGCCTACCTTCACATACCGATTCACAAAGATCATTATCGGTACCTAAGATTTGCCTTTCTAGACAGGCATTACCAGTTTGTAGCTCTTCCCTTCGGGTTAGCTACGGCCCCGAGAATTTTTATAAAGGTTCTGGGCTCACTTCTGGCGGTACTAAGACCGCGAGGCATAGCGGTGGCTCCGTACCTAGACGACATTCTGATACAAGCGTCGAGTTTTCAAAATGCAAAGTCTCATACAGAGATAGTTCTTGCATTTCTGAGGTCGCATGGGTGGAAAGTGAACGTGGAAAAGAGTTCTCTGTTAACGCTCACAAGGGTTCCTTTTCTAGGGACTCTTATAGATTCTGTAGAGATGAAGATTTACCTGACTGAGTCCAGGTTATCAAAGATTCTCAATGCTTGCCGTGCCCTTCACTCCATTCCAAGCCCATCAGTAGCTCAGTGTATGGAAGTAATCGGCTTGATGGTCGCGGCAATGGACATAGTGCCATTTGCGCGCCTGCATCTCAGACCGCTGCAACTATGCATGCTAAGTCAGTGGAACGGGGATTACTCAGATCTGTCCCCTTTGCTAAATCTGGACCAGGAGACCAGAGGTTCTCTTCTCTGGTGGTTGTCACGGGTTCATCTGTCCGAAGGAATGACCTTTCGCAGACCAGATTGGACGATTGTAACAACAGATGCCAGCCTTCTAGGCTGGGGAGCAGTCTGGAACTCCCTGAAGGCTCAGGGATCGTGGACTCAGGAGGAGAAACTCCTACCAATCAACATTCTTGAATTAAGAGCAATATTCAATGCTCTTCTAGCTTGGCCTCAGTTAGCAACACTGAGGTTCATCAGGTTTCAGTCGGACAACATCACAACTGTGGCTTACATCAATCATCAAGGGGGAACCAGGAGTTCCCTAGCGATGTTGGAAGTCTCGAAGATAATTCGCTGGGCAGAGTCACACTCTTGCCACCTGTCAGCGATCTACATCCCAGGTGTGGAGAACTGGGAAGCGGATTTTCTAAGTCGCCAGACTTTTCATCCGGGGGAGTGGGAACTACACCCGGAGGTATTTGCTCAACTGATTCGTCGTTGGGGCAAACCGGATCTGGATCTTATGGCATCTCGCCAGAACGCCAAGCTTCCTCGTTACGGATCCAGGTACAGGGACCCAGGAGCGGTGCTGGTAGATGCACTTGCAGCCCCTTGGGTTTTCAACATAGCTTATGTGTTTCCACCTTTTCCGTTGCTACCTCGACTGATTGCCAGGATCAAACAGGAGAGAGCATCGGTGATTCTGATAGCGCCTGCGTGGCCACGCAGGACCTGGTATGCAGACCTAGTGGACATGTCGTCCTGTCCACCATGGTCTCTACCTCTGAGGCAGGACCTTCTAATTCAGGGTCCTTTCAACCATCCAAACCTAATTTCTCTGAGGCTGACTGCTTGGAGATTGAACGCTTGATTCTATCAAAGCGTGGGTTTTCGGATTCGGTTATTGATACATTGATACAGGCTCGGAAACCTGTTACCAGAAAAATTTACCATAAGATATGGCGTAAATATTTATATTGGTGTGAATCCAAGAGTTACTCATGGAGTAAGGTTAGGATTCCTAGGATATTGGCTTTTCTACAAGAGGGTTTAGAAAAGGGCTTATCCGCTAGTTCACTAAAGGGACAGATTTCTGCTCTGTCTATTCTTTTACACAAGCGTCTGGCAGGGAATCCAGACGTCCAGGCTTTTTGTCAGGCTTTGGCTAGGATTAAGCCTGTGTTTAAGGCTGTTGCTCCTCCGTGGAGCTTAAACTTGGTTCTTAAAGTTCTTCAGGGTGTTCCGTTTGAACCCCTTCATTCCATTGATATTAAGCTTTTATCTTGGAAAGTTCTGTTTTTGATGGCTATTTCCTCGGCTCGAAGAGTCTCGGAGTTATCTGCCTTACATTGTGATTTTCCTTATCTGATCTTTCATTCAGACAAGGTAGTCCTGCGTACTAAACCTGGGTTTTTGCCTAAGGTTGTTTCTAACAGGAATATCAATCAAGAGATTGTTGTTCCATCATTGTGTCCTAATCCTTCTTCAAAGAAGGAACGTCTTTTGCATAATCTAGACGTGGTCCGTGCCCTGAAGTTCTACTTACAGGCAACTAAAGATTTTCGACAAACTTCTTCCCTGTTTGTTGTTTACTCTGGACAGAGGAGAGGTCAAAAGGCTTCGGCTACCTCTCTCTCTTTTTGGCTTCGTAGCATAATACGTTTAGCCTATGAGACTGCTGGACAGCAGCCTCCTGAAAGAATTACAGCTCATTCCACTAGAGCTGTGGCTTCCACTTGGGCCTTTAAAAATGAGGCCTCTGTTGAACAGATTTGCAAGGCTGCAACTTGGTCTTCACTTCATACTTTTTCCAAATTTTACAAATTTGACACTTTTGCTTCTTCAGAGGCTGTTTTTGGGAGAAAGGTTCTACAGGCAGTGGTTCCTTCTGTTTAATGTTCCTGCCTTGTCCCTCCCTTCATCCGTGTACTTTAGCTTTGGTATTGGTATCCCATAAGTAATGGATGACCCGTGGACTGAACACACTTAACAAGAGAAAACATAATTTATGCTTACCTGATAAATTTATTTCTCTTGTAGTGTGTTCAGTCCAGGGCCCGCCCTGTCTTTTGAGGCAGGTTCTAAATTTTAAATTATAACTCCAGTCACCACTGCACCCTATAGTTTCTCCTTTCTCGTCTTGTTTCAGTCGAATGACTGGATATGACATGTGAGGGGAGGAGCTATATAGCAGCTCTGCTTGGGTGATCCTCTTGCAACTTCCTGTTGGGAAGGAGAATATATCCCATAAGTAATGGATGACCCGTGGACTGAACACACTACAAAAGAAATAAATTTGTCAGGTAAGCATAAATTATGTTTTTTTGGCATCTTGGTTAAAGCTTTTGATTTATAAGGCTTATTTGGAGGCGGGACAGTCCCCGTCTCAGAGGATCACAGCTCATTTTACTAGATCAATCTCCACTTCTTGGGCTTTTAAGAATGAAGCTTCAGTTGATCAGATTTGCAAAGCAGCAACTTGGTCTTCTTTGCATACATTTACTAAGTTTTACCATTTGATGCATTTGCTTCTTCTGAAGCAGTCTTTGGTAGAAAAGTTCTTCAGGCAGCTGTCTCAGTTTGATTCTTCTGCTTATGATTTAAGTTTTTTTCTTGAAATTTATGTGAAATTTATAAGAGAGACTTATTTTTTTTGTGGATTAAATTTTTTCAGCTGTTTTTATTTTATCCCTCCCTTTCTAGTGACTCTTCTGTGGTCTCCCACATCTTGGGTATTTCTATCCCATACGTCACTAGTTCATGGACTCTTGCCAATTACATGAAAGAAAACATAATTTATGTAAGTATCACCCCACTACTTGGCTATTTGTTGAACTGAATTGTGGGTGTGGTGAGGGGTGTATTTATAGGCATTTTGAGGTTTGGGAAACTTTGCCCCTCCTGGTAGTATTGTATATCCCATACGTCACTAGCTCATGGACTCTTGGCAATATGAAAGAAATTAATTTATCAGGTAAGTTCTTACATAAATTATGTTATCTATTTATAAATACATAGAACATATTCTGCTATGTGCAGAACATTGGAATGTGAAATATTTACAGTAAATACACAGTATAACTCACATGTTTTCATCTACTTAACTGCAAAGGGCTCCAATGCACTTATATATATGTGTGTACAATTGTATTTATGTGTTTGTGTATATATGTCTGTAGATACATATGTACACACATCTATATATATATATTTATTTATTTAGACGTCTGCCTTTTTTTCTAACAACTGAGACCTCATTGCAATATGTTTTTTAATAATTTTATTAGATAGTGTTATGAGTATAACTTGTACTTTCTTTCTAATGGTAGTTAGAGTCCACAAAATCCTATTCTTACAAATGGGAATTACATCAGCTTGACACTAGGAAGAGGCAAAGACACTCCAACCAGAGCATTTAACTATCCCTCCTACTTCCCCTTCCCTCCCAGTAGCTCTTTGCCTTTTCTAGGAGGTAGACAGAAATGGAGGTGCTCTGCTATACTTAATAGGAAAACTTTCATTGCATAGTTCCCAGGAGAAAGGGTTAGGGGGAGTTGCAGCTTAGTTTCCTGGCAATCTCTAGTAGAGCTGGTCATATCAGCAACTTGGGGTTTTGGACTTGGATGAGGAATCATCTCTGTCTGGTTCTGAGGTTGAACTTTAAGAGGATGTAGATTTCACCTGTTGGTTTAAGATGGAACACCTTAGGTATTTGCTCAAGGAGCTTCTTAGAACTTTAGAAGTAATAGAGATAAAAACTGCCAAGGAAAACCAGCACAGAAGTTGGATATTATCTTTAAACCCAAGCCGCAGACTCCCAATGTCTTCCTGGTTCCCTCTCTACTCCCGCTAGGAGAACCACCAATACACTTGAGTATAGTACTTCCTTTAAGGACCCAATGGATAGGAAACTATAAGGATATCTTAGAAAAGCTTTCCTACAAGGGGGTCTTCTTTTTCAGCTGGCAGTAAGTATTGCTGCTGTGACTGGTGCTGCAGCTTTTTGGTGAGATTCACTAGCTGAATTAGTTTCCATTGAGTCTCCCTTGGAGGAGATTCAGGGTCGCATCCAGGTGCTCAAGACAGCCAATTCCTTAATTTGCAATGCTATCATTCAAATATTCTGCATCAATGCCAAGAATATAGGTTTTGTGGTTCTAACCAGAAGAGCTGTTTGGCTGAATTCATGGTCATCAGATATAGTCTCAAAATCTAGATTACTATCCTTAGCTTTTAAAGGAAAGACCTTACTTTGACCAAGATTGGATTCTATTATTTCAACTATCACTGGAGGAAAAGGAGCTTTTCTTCAACAGGATAAAAAGTCTAGTCCGAAAGGCAGGTCAATGGGAAATTTTTGTCCTTTTCTTCAGAATAAGCAACAGAGGAACTCTTCCTCAAACAAGTCCCCCCAGAGGCACTTAGAAGCCGAATCCAAAATGAAACATGAACAAACAATCCAAAAAGTCTGCCCCAGACTCCAAGTCTGCATGAAGGGGAGGCCTCCCAGTTATCTCCAGTCGGGGGCAGATTTAGCCGATTTCTAGGGGTTTAGGCCAAGTCTATCCAGGACCCTTGCGTTCAGGAAATAGTTTGCCAGGGTTACAGAATAGGCTTTCAGTCTCAACCTCCAAGAAAAAAGAATGGCCTGCCTTCAATGTGTTTCAGGCCATGGGGGGGGGGGGGTGATAGTTCCAGTTCCTTTGGAGATAGAGGCAAGGTGTTCTATTCAAACCTCTTCATTGTCAAAAAAGGAGGAGGGATCTTTTGGACCTATACTAGATTTAAAATGTCTAAACAAATTCCTGAAGGTGCCCTCCTTCAAAATGGAATCAATCAGAACTATTCTTCCTCTTGTCTTCCAGGGTGAATTTATGACTACGGTGGACTTCAAGGATGCATATCTTTACATTCTAATTCATCAAGATCATTATCCGTAGTGAATGCTCTAGCGGTTCCCTGGGTTTGTCTGGTTTTATCTCTTCCCCCGATAGTGTTATTTTCTCGAGTTGGGGGGGAGGATCAAACAGGAGAAGGTAACTGCGATATTGATAGTCCCTGCATGGCCACGCAGGACTTGGTATGCAGAACTCGTCTGTTCCTCCGTGGCGCCTTCCTCAGAGAGTGGACCTTCTCTCTCAAGGTCCATTATTTTACCAAAAATCTAGATTTTCTGAGGATGACTGCGTGGAGATTGAACACCTATTTCTAGCTTAGAGAGGATTCCCTGAGTCAGTTATTGACACTCTTGTCCAGGCGCATAAGCATGTTACGATGCATATCTATCATAAGGTGTGGAAGGTTTACCTGTCTTGGTGTGCTGAACATGGCTTCTCTTGGCACAAGGTGAGTATTCTGCATATTATTCAGTTCCTTCAGGAAGGACTTGATAAGGGTCTCGTCTAGTTCCATTAAGGGCGAAATTTCGGCTCTCAGTTTTGTTACATGAAAAGTTGTCACAGTTGCCCGATGTTCAATCCTTTGTTCAGGCTCTAGTTCGAATCAGACCAGTATTCAAACCGATTGCTCCTCCATGGAGTCTTAAAGGGACATGAAACCCAGAATTTTTCTTTCATGATTTAGGTAGAACATACAATTTTAAACAACTTTCCAGTTTACTTCTATTATCACATTTGCTTCATTCTATTGGTATGCACTACTGGTTTCTAACTTAACACATGGGTGAGCCAATGACAATCGGTGTGTATGTATGTATATGTGTGTGTTTATATGTATATGTGTGTATGTATGTGTGTGTGTATATATATATGTGTATGTATATATATATATATGTTGTGACAGAAAGCAAGGCCTGGTTATAAATGGAAGATATTTGAGACCAAGCATTGTACATGCTATTTCTCCTTGCAGTTAAAACCCCTGGGAGTAAGAGTGTGTATTTGATTATGCAGTTGATAAACTGTGTTCTGGGTCCCTGGGGTTTGGGATAATTGGAGAGAGGGTGGGCCATTATCCCAGACAGCTGTGAAGCTGTCCAGCAGCTAATCACAGGTGTGGCTAATTAGAAGTTGTGAGGGTTTAAATAGCAGCCTCACTTAGGCCTTGGCAGAGAGTTACACAGCTACATAAGCTGGTGTGTGTTTGTTACACTGTGTTAAAAGACTTTTGTTCCTTTGAACTGTAAAAGGACGTTACAGGTATACCCCGCTCATACAGCGGGTTAGGGACCGGAGCCCCGCTGTAAAGTGAAAACCGCCTTAAAGTGAAACAAGGCAGTTTTAGCTTTCTTTTCACTTGCCAGTGTGTTTAAAAACTTAAAAACATGTTTTAACTAACTTATATTAGGTGTACAATAGCACTAAGTTTAGTTTAACACTCGCACAGCACAGTATTCAATAAATACTGTACCTGTAAAATAGTGACAATCACTGTAGCACTACAGTATAGCACTGAGACACAGATTGCACTGTAATGCTGTAAACAGAGTGAACTAAGCATAATAAAATGGTGGCAGTCACTTTTCTTACAATCTTACGAAGATTACAGCACTGTTTTAAAATCCTTGGAGGTTGAACTTCAGCTCCACAAAGCGCTGTATTAGCGAAGCGCTGTAAAGTGAAGCGCTGTAAAGTGAGGTATACATGTATTTTGACAAAGCACTTGTGGAATGCTGTGAAGTGCTGGGACATACTTGGAAGTACTGATATTTACAAAAAGTACTTAAATTGCTGCAGAGGAAAGATTTCCCTCTTTTGAAAATGAACTGCCTGTTTGTTGTTGCTGTGAGAAATAAAGCCTTTTAAACTACAGTGGACTGTCCTGTGCTGCATTTGTGCCCTAGAAGACCGTGGTTAAAAGTGTTCCTGTTACAATGTGTGTGTGTGTGTATATATATATATATATATATATATATATATATATATATATATATATATATATATATATATATATATATATATATATATATATATATATATATATATATATATATATATATATATATATGTAAATTGGAAAGTTGTTTAAAATTTCATGCTCTGTCTAAATCCTGAATGTTTAATTATGACTTTAGTGCCCCTTTAATCTTGTTCTTAAAGTTTGCAGGATGTTCCGTTTGAACCTATGCATTTCCTTGATATCAAGTTACTTTCCTGGTTTTTTTTTTGTTGTTTGTTTTTTATTATTATTATTATTAGGAATCTCTTCTGCCCATAGAGTTTGTTATTGGCTCTTTAGTGTGATCCTCCTTATCTAGTGTTTCACCAGGATAAGGCAGTGTTGGGAACTAAGCCAGGTTTCCTGCCTAAGGTAGTTTCGACGGACAACTTCAATCAGGAGATTGCGGTGGCATCTTTATGTCCTAATCCCTGTTCTTCTAAGGAGAGGTTGTTACATAATCTAGACGTGGTCAGGACATTCAAGTTTTACCTTCATGCTACCAAGGATTTTCGCCAGTCTCAAAGCTTGTTTGTTCTTTTCTCTGATAAGCGTAAGAGTTAAAAGGCTACTGCTACTTCCTTGTTTTCTTGTCTGAGGAATCTTATTTGGATGGCTTACATGAAGGCAGGTCATCATCCTCTGACATGTATCACTGCTTATTGCACTCATTCAGTATCTATGTCTTGGGTGTTCAAGAGTGAGGCTTCAGTGGAACAGATCTGCAGAGTTGCTACCTGGTCTTTACTTCATATATTCACTAAATTTTACACAGTTTGATGTTTTTGCCTCTGCAGAGGCATCTTTTGGCAGAAAGGTTCTTCAGGCGGTGGTGCGTAGTAATTAAGTAACTGCCTTGCTTATTAATCCTGCCCCTTTTTATTTGATTCCCATTTGTAAGAATAGGATTTTGTGGACTCTTATGTTTTGTGACACTTTTTTTTTTTTTTTCTCGAGAAACAGTTAACTAGTGCTCTGAGGATCCAGTAATCATTCTAGTGTAAAGCACAATTGTGCTCAAGCGATTGTGTTTATTTTCAACTTGTAATTTGAGCAGTAAACCAGATGCACCCAAACAGCTGCAATAAACCCCTTTTCTTTTGCATGATGTACCGAGTCCACGGATTCATCCTAACTTGTGGGATATTGTCCTTCCTGACAGGAAGTAGCAAAGAGAGCACCACAGCAGAGCTGTCTATATAGCTCCCCCCTTAACTCCACCCCCCAGTCATTCTCTTTGCTGGCTCTAAGCAGGAAGAGTAAAGAGAAGAGGTGTTAAACTGTTAGTTTTATTTTATCTTCAAATCAAGAGTTTATTTTTAAATGCTACCGGTGTTGTTGTACTATTTACTCTCAGGCAGGACATAGATGAAGATTTCTGCCTGGAGGATGATGATCTTAGCATTTGTAACTAAGGTCCACTGCTGTTCCCACAGAAGCTGAGAAGTACAGGAAAACTTCAGTGTGAGGAACGGTTTCTTGCTATACAGCAATGAGGTATGTTCAGTCATATTTTCTGCAGAGACTGTGTTAACTCAGAGAGGCTGACAGTGTCCCCATTAGGGGAAGGGTAAGCAGTAATCCTAGTGTTATCAGAGGTTTTTATTAGCTTGCATAAAGGGTTAATTTTTTGTGGGCACTCAGTTTATGTGAATTTGGGACAAACGTTTTTGTGTCTGGGAGTAACATTTTCTGTTTTATGGGACATTTGCTTGAGGGTTCTTTGGGGTTGTTTATAACCCACATGGCTTTCAGGCAGGGTTTGTTAGTTTTGTGTAGGCCCCAGCAACATCGAGTGAAGTGGGCAGGGCCTACATTTACAAGCGGCAAGCAACTTCTCCTGAGGTCCTGAGAGTCTTCTGAGGGACTAATTGAAGTTTTAAACCCCATATTATCGCTTCCTAAGGGCAGGTAGGGCCACAGCATAGCTGTGGCAAGGTGCTAATAGGGGTTTTAACTGGTTTTAGACAAATTTCAATCTGTTTTTTTCATTTGGGGGTTTATTGCTTATTAACTTGTGGTGCAATCCTTCTAAAGCTTAGTGGGTACACTGTTAAAATTTCAGAAAAATTGAAGCAATTTTAACCTGTTTTGCAGTTTGTGTATGCATTTTTTTCTCTTAAAGGCACAGTAACGTTTTTGCAAATTGTGTTTTTTTCATTAAATAAAGTGTTTTCCAAGCTTGCTTGCTTTATTACTAGTCTGTTAAACATGTCTGACACTGAGGAAACTCATTGTTCAATTTGTTTAGAAGCCATTGTGGAACCCCCTCTTAGAATGTGTCCCACTTGTACTGATATGTCTATAAATTGCAAACAGCATATTTTGACTTATAAAGGTTTGGCATTAGATGATTCTCAGACAGAAGGAAATCAGGTTTTGCCATCTAGTTCTCCCCAAGTGTCACAACCAGTAACGCCCGCACAAGCGACGCCAAGTACTTCTAGTGCGTCTAATTCTTTCACCTTGCAAGATATGGCTTCAGTTATGAATACTACCCTTACAGAGGTTTTATCTAAGCTGCCTGGGTTGCAAGGGAAGTGCAGTAGCTCTGGGTTAAGAACGAATGCTGAGCCTTCTGACGCTTTAGTAGCCGTATCCGATATTCCCTCACAATGTTCTGAAGTAAGGATGAGGGTTTTGCTGTCTGAGGGAGAGATTTCTGATTCAGGAAAGATGTTCTCTCAGACAGATTCAGATATGACAACATTTAAATTTAAGCTAGAGCACCTCCGCTTATTGCTCAGGGAGGTTTTAGCTACTCTGGATGATTGTGACCCTATTGTAGTTCCAGAGAAATTGTGTAAAATGGACAAATATTTAGAGGTTCCTGTTTACACTGATGTGTTTCCGGTCGGACATTGTTACTAAGGAGTGGGATAAACCAGGTATTCCATTCTCTCCCCCTCCTGTTTTTAAGAAAATGTTTCCCCATTTCTGACACCATAAAGGACTCATGGCAGACGGTCCCTAAGGTTTAGGGAGCTATTTCTACCCTGGCTAAGCGTACAACTATACCTATTGAAGACAGTTGTGCTTTCATTGATCCTATGGATAAAAAATTAGAGGGTCTCCTAAAGAAAATTTTTGTTCATCAAGGTTTTCTTTTTCAACCTATAGCATGCATTGTTCCTGTAACCACTGCAGCTGCCTTTTGGTTTGAGGCTCTAGAAGAGGCTCTTCAGATGGAGATCCCACTAGATGATATTTTGGACAGAATTAAGGCTCTTAAGTTGGCTAATTCTTTTATTACAGACGCCGCTTTTCATCTTGCTAAATTAGCAGCTAAGAATTCAGGTTTTGCCATTTTAGCGAGTAGAGCGTTATGGCTTAAGTCCTGGTCAGCTGATGTGTCATCTAAATCTAAGCTTTTGTCCATCCCTTTCAAAGGTAAGACCCTATTCGGGCCTGCATTGAAAGAGATCATTTCAGACATTACTGGAGGGAAGGGTCATACCCTCCCTCAGGATAAGTCAAATAAGACAAGGACCAAACAAAATCATTTTCGTTCCTTTCGAAACTTCAAGAGTGGTCCCTCTACCTCTTCCCCTGCTGCAAAGCAAGAGGGGAACTTTGCTCAATCCAAGCCAACCTGGAGGCCTAATCAGGCTTGGAACAAGGGTAAACAGGCCAAAAAGCCTGCTGCTGCCACTAAGCATGAAGGGGTAGCCCTCGATCCGGGACCGGATCTAGTAGGGGGCAGACTCTCTCTCTTTGCTCAGGCCTGGGCAAGAGACGTTCAGGATTCCTGGGCAGTAGAAATTGTAACCCAGGGATAACTTCTAGATTTCAAGGATTCCCCTCCAAGGGGGAGGTTCCATCTTTCTCAATTGTCTGTAAACCCAACAAAAAGAGAGGCGTTCTTACGCTGTGTAGAAGACCTTTTTACCATGGGAGTGATCTGCCCAGTTCCAAAAGCAGAACAGGGGCAGGGGTTCTACTCCAATCTGTTTATAGTTCCCAAAAAGGAGGGAACCTTCAGACCAATTCTGGATCTCAAGATCCTAAACCAATTCCTAAGAGTTCCACCTTTCAAGTAGTAGACCATTCGGACTATCTTACCATTGATCCAGGAGGGTCAATATATAACCACCGTGGACTTAAAGGATGCGTATCTGCACATTCCTATCCACAAAGATCATCACCAGTTCCTCAGGTTCGCCTTTCTGGACAAGCATTATCAGTTTGTGGCTCTTCCTTTCGGGTTGAGCACGGCGCTGCAAATCTTCACAAAGGTGCTAGGGTCCCTTCTGGCGGTTCTAAGGCCACGGGGCATAGCAGTGGTGCCTTATCTAGACAACATTCTAATTCAAGCGTCGTCCTTCCAACTAGCCAAGTCTCTCTTTCCCCCTCACAAGAGTTTCATTTCTAGGGACCCTGATAGACTCGGTGGACATGAAAATATTTCAGACGGAGGTCTGGAAATCAAAGATTTTGTCCACCTGCCGAGCTCTTCATTCCATTCCTCGGCCGTCAGTGGCTCAGTGTATGGAGGTAATCGGACTAATGGTAGCGGCAATGGACATAGTTCCATTTGCTCGCTTGCATCTCAGACCACTGCAACTATGCATGCTCAATCAGTGGAATGGGGATTATGTGGATTTATCTCCTCAGATAAATCTGGATCAAGAGACCAGAGACTCTCTTCTTTGGTGGTTGTCACAGGATCATCTGTCCCAGGGAATGTGTTTCCGCAGGCCAGAATGGGTTATAGTGACGACAGACGCCAGTCTTCTGGGCTGGGGTGCAGTCTGGAATTCCCTGAAAGCTCAGGGTTTGTGGACTCGGGAGGAGGCTCTCCTACCTATAAATATTCTGGAATTAAGAGCGATATTCAATGCTCTCCAGGCATGGCCACAGCTGGCTTCGGCCAGATTCATCAGGTTTCAGTCGGACAACATCACGACTGTGGCTTATATCAATCATCAGGGCGGAACAAAGAGTTCCTTAGCGATGATAGAGGTCTCAAGGATAATCCAATGGGCAGAGGCTCACTCTTGCCATCTGTCAGCGATCTATATCCCAGGTGTAGAGAACTGGGAGGCAGATTTTCTAAGTCGTCAGACTTTTCATCCGGGGGAGTGGGAACTCCATCGGGAGGTGTTTGCTCAGCTGGTTCGGCTATGGGGCACACCAGAGTTGGATCTGATGGCGTCTCGTCAGAACGCCAAACTTCCTTGTTACGGCTCCAGGTCAAAGGATCCTCAGGCTGTACTGATAGATGCTCTAGCAGTACCCTGGTCGTTCAACCTGGCTTATGTGATTCCACCTTTCCCTCTCCTTCCACGTCTGATTGCCAGAATCAAACAGGAGAGAGCATCAGTGATTTTGATAGCGCCTGTGTGGCCACGCAGGACTTGGTATGCAGACCTGGTGGACATGTCATCCCTTCCACCATGGTCTCTGCCATTGAGACAGGACCTTCTGATTCAAGGTCCATTCAAGCATCCAAATCTAATTTCTCTGCAACTGACTGCTTGGAGATTGAACGCTTGATTTTATCAAAGCGGGGTTTCTCTGAGTCAGTCATAAATTCCTTGATTCAGGCTTGAAAGCCTGTTACCAGGAAAATTTATCATAAGATATGGCGTAAATATCTTTTTTTGGTGCGAATCCAAAGGCTTCTCCTGGAGTAAAATCAGGATTCCTAGGATTTTGTCTTTTCTCCAAGAGGGATTGGAGAAAGGATTATCAGCTAGTTCCCTAAAGGGACAGATATCTGCTCTGTCTATTTTGTTGCACAAGCGTCTGGCAGATGTTCCAGACGTTCAGGCTTTTTGTCAGGCTTTAGTTAGAATTAAGCCTGTGTTTAAACCTATTGCTCCGCCATGGAGTCTAAATTTAGTTCTTAGAGTTCTTCAGGGGGTTCCGTTTGAACCCATGCATTCCATAGATATTAAGCTTCTATCTTGGAAAGTTTTGTTCTTAGTTGCTATCTCTTCAGCTCGAAGAGTTTCTGAACTATCTGCATTACAATATGACTCTCCTTATCTTGTGTTCCATGCTGATAAGGTGGTTTTTCGTACCTAAGGTTGTTACTAACAGGAATATCAATCAAGAAATTGTTGTTCCTTCTCTGTGTCCTAATCCTTCTTGTAAGAAGGAACGTCTGTTGCACAACTTGGACGTGGTTCGTGCTTTGAAATTTTATTTGCAGGCAACTAAAGATTTTCGTCAAACATCTTCTTTGTTTGTTATCTATTCTGGAAAGCGTAGGGGTCAAAAGGCTACAGCGACTTGTCTTTCCATTTGGCTGAAAAGCATCATCCGTTTGGCTTATGAGACTGCTGGACAGCAGCCTCGTGAAAGGATTACAGCTCATTCTACTAGAGCGGTAGCTTCCACATGGGCTTTTAAAAATGATGCTTCTGTTGAACAGATTTGTAAGGCTGCGACTTGGTCGTCACTTCATACCTTTTCAAAATTTTATAAATTTGATACTTTTGCTTCTTCGGAGGCTATTTTTGGGAGAAAGGTTTTGCAAGCAGTGGTGCCTTCCATTTAGGTTCCTGTCTTGTCCCTCCCTTCATCCGTGTCCTAATGCTTAGGTATTGGTATCCCACAAGTTAGGATGAATCCGTGGACTCGGTACATCATGCAAAAGAAAACAATTTATGCTTACCTGATCAATTTCTTTCTTTTGCGATGTACCGAGTCCACGGCCCGCCCTGTCTATTCAAGACAGATAGTATTTTTTTTAATGTAAACTTCAGTCACCTCTGCACCTTATAGTTTCTCCTTTTCTTCCTTGGCCTTCGGTCGAATGACTGGGGGGTGGAGTTAAGGGGGGAGCAATATAGACAGCTCTGCTGTGGTGCTCTCTTTGCTACTTCCTGTCAGGAAGGACAATATCCCACAAGTTAGGATGAATCCGTGGACTCGGTACATCGCAAAAGAAAGAAATTTATCTGGTAAGCATACATTTTGTTTTTACTTGCGCGTAACTGTTAGCGATTCACTTGTAATCTGGCCCTTTTTCTTTTTTTTGTTTGGTATGATACAGTTAACTGCTTTTTCCTTCTACAGATACTTTGAATACTGATGCTAATGTGGATTCAAAACACCTAGGACAAAACAGAGTGAGCCAACAAGATATTGAAATGGTGAGAAATAACTGATGGTAGTGTATTCTACTCTTTAAGAAAAAAAAGTTTTTTGTGGTTATCATTTGATTTAATAATCAGTTAGAAATAATGAAACAATATAATTAAATAGCTAATAACTCCTGTAGAGAAACTAAAGCACGCTTATATCAGTGATGTTATTGATGATATCATGCAAAGCTCCCAACTGGGGGAGTGAGGGCAATTTAAGTTCAGTATGTCCTTGCTTTTAAAGATTTGATAGAAAATTTAAATTCTGGCTTTAAAGGGACATGAAACACAGATTTTTTTTTCTTTCATGATTCATATAGAGAAACAAAATTTACACTTACCTGATAAATTTCTTTCTTTCCGGACATGGAGAGTCCACAACGTCATTCCAATTACTAGTGGGATATTCAACTCCTGGCCAGCAGCAGGAGGCAAAGAGCACCCCAGCAAAGCTGTTAAGTGTAACTGCCTTACCCATAAACCCCAGTCATTCAGCCGAAGGAAATGGAAAAAACACAAGGGTGAAAAGGTGCCTGAAGTTTACAGAAAAAATCTTCCAAATTATGAGAAAAGGGGGCGGGCGTGGACTCTCCATGTCCCGAAAGAAAGAAATTTATTGGGTAAGCATCAATTCTGTTTTCTTTCCTATGAGTCCACAACGTCATTCCAGTTACTAGTGGGAGCCAATACCCAAGCTAGAGTACACGGAATAAACAGGGAGGGAGAAAAAAGGCAGGAGGACCTAAACAGAAGACACCACCGCTTGAAGAACCCTTCCCCCAAAAGAAGCCTCGGCCGAGGCAAAAGTATCAAATTTGTAGATTTTTGTTATAAGTATGCAGAGAGGACCATGTTGCCGCCTTGCAAATCTGTTCCACAGAAGCTTCATTTTTGAAAGCCCAAGAAGAGGACACAGCCCTAGTGGAATGAGCCGTAATTATCTCAGGTGGCTGCTGTCCAGCAGTCTCATAAGCCAAACAAATCAAACTTCTCAACCAGAGAAGTAGAAGTGGCCTTCTGACCCTTAAGCTTTCCAGAGAAAACGACAAACAGGGCAGAAGATTGCTGAAAATCTTTAGTAGCTTGTAAGTAAAATTTTTAGAGCCCGCACAACATCCAAGTTATGCAAAAGACGTTCTTTTTGAAAAGGATTAGGACAAAAAGAAGGAACAACAATTTCCTGATTAATGTTTCGATCCGATGCTACGTTCGTGAGAAAACCCAATTTAGTACAAAGGACCGCCTTATCAGCATGAATGTTAGGGGGAATCACACTGCAGAGCTGAGAGCTCAGATACTCTGTGAGCGGAAGAAATGGCAACAAGAAACAAAACTTTCCAGGATAACAGTTTGATATCAACAACATGCATTTGCTCAAACGGAGCCTGCTGCAAAACTTTAAGAATTAAATTAAGGCTCTACGTGGGAGCAACAGGTTTAAACACAGGCCTGATTCTAACTGGGGCCTGTACGAAGGCTTTAACATCTGGTAGGTCTGCCAGTCATTTGTGCAAAAGGATAGATTACACAGAAATCTGGCCCTTTAAAGTACTTACCGATAAACCCTTATCCAGGCCTTCCTGAAGAAAAGAGAAAATCCGGGGAATCCTCACCCGGCTCCAGAACCCCTTAGATTCACACCAAAAAAGATATTTATGCCATATCTTTTGGTAAATATTGCGAGTAACCGGGTTTCGAGCCTGAATCAAAGTTTCAATGACTGCTTCAGAAAAAACATGTTTAGACAGAACTAGGCGTTCTATCTCCAAGCAGTTAGATTCAGAGAATCTAGGTTTGGATGGAGGAGAGGACCCTGAAGTAGAAGGTAACCTCCAAGGAGGTAGAGATGACATCCTCACTAGATCCGCGAACCAGATCCTGCGAGGCCATGCAGGAGCTATTAGGATCACTGATCCTATCTCCTGTTTGATACAAGCAATGACTCGTGGAAGGAGAGCAAGCGAAGGAAACAGATAAGCCAGAGAAAACCTCCAAGAAACCACTAGAGCATCTATCAGAACGGCCTGTGGATCTCTTGACCTTGAACTGTACTTTGGAACTTTGGCGGTGTGGTGGGACGCCATCAGATCCAACTCTGGAACCCACCACTTGCGGGATATCTGAGAGAACACTTCCAGATGGAGAGCCCACTCCCCGGGATGAAAGGTCTGTCTGCTCAGTAAATCTTTTTCCCAGTTGTCCACTCCTAGAATGTGGATGGCAGATAGGAAACAATCGTGGGCTTCATGGCTAAGGAACTCGGAGTTCCTCCCTGGTGATTGATATAAGCCTTTGAGGTGATGTTGCTAGATTGGAATCTGATAAACCCGACCAACGACAGTTGAGGCCACGCTGATTGGGCATTGAAGATAGCTCTCAACTCCAAGATGTTTATGGAAAGAGAGGACTCTTCCTGAGACCACAGGCCCTGAGCCTTTAGAGGGCCCCAAACAGCTCCCCAGCCTGACAGGCTGAAAGTCCATAGTCACAATTTCCCTGGAAGGTCTCAGAAAGCAAATGCCCCGAGACAGATGTTCCTGTGACACCCACCACGAGGAGAGCCTCTTGTTAGAGGGTCCAGATTTATCCTCTGAGATAA
The DNA here is from genome assembly GCF_027579735.1 of Bombina bombina. NCBI lineage: Eukaryota > Metazoa > Chordata > Amphibia > Anura > Bombinatoridae > Bombina > Bombina bombina. The sequence goes on from NC_069504.1 coordinate 1,079,890,352, forward strand.
ATCCAAATGATGTCCATGGACATAGTAAGTGAAAACTCTCTAGAAGTGATTTCCTGCTGCTGGGGATCCGGTGAGCTGATTAACAGAAGCCGATTCAGAAAATGTCCAAGCAGAGTCAAAGACGACTGCACTAACTCTATAACCGCTCCGTAAAAGAGGAAGTGCAGTCTCAGAAAATAAACTGTGACACATAAATTTACACCACTCTAAAAAGAGAGCGAAAAACTGCAGTTTAAAAAAAAAATGGCTACGGTATTACCGTTAAACTGAATATATGTTAATCTGGTAGCCCAATAATGTCAAATAAAAATGTAAGCCTCTAACCTAGAAGCGTAATTAAATGGGAGGTAACAATAAAGAACTCCTTTACTGTTGACCCCTAAATTGCCTGGCCAAGTGAAACTCTATATGAACTGACCTTACTCATACTAATAAAAATACCCAAGTGCCATGTCCTTAATATGACTTTTTAACTGAGTATTCAGTCCCAAATGAAGGATCTGAAAAGAGGATTAACCTCCTAAGTGCTGCTATTCTTCTATACCTAGAAGGCAAAAGCACTTACCTTCGATCCAATTGCATGATAGATGCTGATCCTTAGGTGTGGCCGACCTGTAGGAAAAGAAAGAACAGAGTAACCAACTCTGGCTTTCTGCAAAGGGTTAGCAAAGTGTTAAAAGTAAAGCAAAGACTTCCTCGCCACCTTTTAACTGCTAAAAGCCACCACTACTCATACTCAAGATATTGACATGGACATAGCTAGACACCAATCCTTGCTTGCAGGGAAAACTACCCATAAAAGGATTAAAATCTTCTTCATACACCAACTTTACACAACCTCCATTGACAGAGGCAAAGAGAATGACTGGGGGTTATGGGTAAGGCAGTTACTTAACTACTTAACAGCTTTGCTGGGGTGCTCTTTGCCTCCTCCTGCTGGCCAGGAGTTGGAGTATCCCACTAATAATTGGAATGACGTTGTGGACTCTCCATGTTATAGGAAAGAAATACAATTTCTAACATTCCAATTTACTTCTATTATCAAATTGTCCTTGTTCTCATGTTATTCTTTGTTAAAGAGATATCTAGATAGGCAGCATGCACGTCTGTAGCACTACATGACAGGAAATAGTGCTGCCATCTAGTGCTCTTGCTAATGTATAACATTGTTGCAAAACTGCTGCCATATAGTGCTGCAGACACAAATGTGCACTCCTGAACTTACATTCCTGCTTTTCATTAAAAAAATAACTAAAAATCAAAACTAAATTGATAATAGAAGTGTGTTATTAGTTTAAGCAGACTGTGATTGTCTATTGTTGTGACTTAGATGATGATCAGATCACATTTTATGACCAATTTGTGCAGAAATCCATATCATTCCAAAGGGTTCACATACTTTTTCTTGCAACTGTAATACCTAATGTAAAAGCACTGGGTTGTAGGAGAGGATGGAATTTAATGTGCCTCTATATCCATCCTTTTATTGAAAGTATGTGCCAGGATAGAGGGAACACAAATTGCCATTTCAAGCAAAAGGCAGACCTAAGCTTCCTTATTACCATTCTGCAACTTAGACAGAAACCAACAAAAGCTTGCAACTCTCATTATATTGTCTAAGCATTTTACACTTGCAGGATTCCCTGATTTATCTTGTCAGCTGTATGCAGGGGAAGTTTTATTCATAGTTCACAATAAACTTGTTTATAACTGACAGAAAAGTAATGTTATTAAACTAGAAGCAAATACAATTTAAATTATAGTGAAACTATTTCAGTTTAATTTGTATTTGCTGCAAATTGATTATTTATATTAGTGCAAGCTGCACCCCTGTTAACCTCACTCCCCCCTGTGAGATACTGTATGCCAGATAATCTCATTACTTTCTATGGGAGGCAGCTCTCATCTCTCTGGGACTTCCAGGTTCTGCCTCCCTTAACAAGAAAAAAAAATAGAAGAATTAAAGGAATATGATGCCCAAATGTTGAATCACTTGAAAGTGATGCAGCCTATATTTAAACAGTGAATTTAAGCTTCCAATTGGGATGTATCCCACAGGACTTGCAAGGTAGTGTGTCTGGCATGTGCAGCACATTCACTTTATTTCTCTTCTAAGTTTTTAAGGAAATTTACTATGAAATCTTGTGAAATTTAAATGAAATCCAACTAGACATTTATCAATATAGCTGCAGTGTCAAAGTGCTGGAGCAGAGGCTTTCTACTGAGCGTGTGAGGTGATGACATAACTGCAACCTGCACTGCTGCAATACAAAATGCAATTTTTTTAAGTTATTTTATTAAAATTAGAAGTTATAAACTTCAAACCAAAAGAACATTAGATTAAGTAAAAAGATATCGGCATGCAAATTTTCAAACTGCCAAATTGAAGCACAATTACTTTTTTTTTTTCTTCTTCAAAGTTGTACAACTTTGAAAATTTAAACAGAAATTGTGTCAAACTTAAACTACCGGGCAGCTATAATTGGGCCATATGGACATTGGTACATTAAGTCACACAGTACTTTGCCCAAAAAAAACCACACATAATTTGTAACTTGCAGACTAGCTGCTAGTAACAAAGATGGCGGGGAGTAGTGAGAGGTGGGAGTTTTAAAGAACTGTTTGGGAGGTCAGGGAGGTGGATGGCTGAGGAGGGTTCCCTACACTACAGAAATTTTATATATAAAAAATAAAATCCCTTTACTACGTACTGGAAGACTGTCTGCCAGTACCTATGATGGTGTGTAGGGGGGGGGGAGGTGTCAGGTGGTTTTAGAGTCCCATTTAAGAAGCCCAAGATGAGAAATTGTCAACACGCACTTGACACCGGCGATATAGCATCCCCTGGCAGAAGTTAAGATTTCACAATAAGTCTGTTCTGCAATCCCACAAGAGCAGAGGTTGCCAGTCATGCTAGTCGGATCAGTCTTGATCAAGCCTGCACCTCAAGGGCTCAAAAACTGCTTACTCAGCTTCATAAATGGAGCCCTTTTACCTGATGAATTTTGTAGCATATTACTGAGATAATTGTGAATAGGTTTAGCATCAGAGGGTTTTATTCTTTAACATATTATACCATGCATTGTATTTCTTTCCTCATAGCTGTAACCTTATATTAGGATATACAATGTAAAATTAGTTATTAGCAGGGGCTAACTAATTATTCTGTTCTGTTATTATTTGTCACATAATAATTGATTTTGGAGAATTGTTTCTGTTCTGAAAACAAGAAATTAAATGAAGTGGAGCATGCGTTTCTATTTCTTTTACCTGTGATATTTTTATTTTTTTATATTTATTTTATTTTTTCCAATAAAAGCTGCAGAGAGAAGGTGCCAATGTGTTTGGTGAGTCACTACAGAAGAGGCTTTTGGATATCGAAGGGCTATACTGCAAGGTCAGATCTCGTCACAGCTTCATCCAAGCCCTTGTCAGACGAATTAGAGGTCTCCTACGTGTGTCAAGGACCTAATGAAAACAAGCAGACAATTTATTTTCTAGCTTCTAAATTATGTACATCCTGAGGTTTTTCACTTTTTTGGACATTCTGATCAGCGGAATTTTTTACAAACTGATTAAAAATATAAACTTCTAGTTGAGTTTTTTGTGTTTTTTGTTTTTATATTAATGTCTCTTATTAGTGGAGTGTCATGGTGTACTTTTCTGAGTATATTTAAAAGCCAATATTATATAACATGACAAAAATGCGCTGTACGCAAATAAGTACATTCACTTAAACTGATGTTTCTGTTAGTTTTTGTGTCTGAGGAGAATGGTGGTGTGAGCTGTAACTGCTGCAATCGAAAGTTGTTGGATTCTTTTTTTTTGGGGGGGGGGGGGGGGTCTTTCCTTCCCACTTATGTATGAAGAAACATCTGGCCATACCCTGATCTTCATCACTTTGCAGCAAGATAAGCCTCTTATGCAGGTCTTTGACATACGTGTATCTCTTGTACTATATGAGGAAACTAGACTGTACATTCTAAGGAGTTGTGAGAACCTTAAGGAAAGGGATTTGTTTTCCGAGCTGACTTTCTCCTCTTTACGGTTCATCTTGCTTATGTTATATACATTTTCACTGATATTCCTTGCTGAACTTGAAGATAGTATATTAGAATTGTGTTTGTTATTGTTGATTGGCCCTATACTCTGTAAACTAAAAGTAATTTTTTTTTTGTAGGAAGTGGTGGGCATTGGTTTTTTAAGAATATTTCACATATGTTTATTGTGCAGGAATGTAAAACTGTAGATTAGATGGCAAGATGGTATCTAGTGAGTCTTATAAATCAATATGCTTGCAGGGCAAGAATAGGAGTATCCTGAATCTAAATGATTCAGATCTCTTTATTCCCATGATCCAGATCATTTTACATATTTTTATTTCCCAGATTATAGCCCTTCTTTTTGATTTGGGTTCAACTACAAAAAAAAAATCTTTGCTAAGGTCTGCCAGCTACCTTCACAAAGATTAGATCATTTACTTCTTAGCGGGAAGACATTATGTTAAAGTTTTTGTCCCGGTTAGTTGGGCCATACTTATAAAGTAATTCTGCTATTCAGTTTTGGTTGGCAAATAGTGTTATACCTGCTGCAGAGTATAACATTTATGAGAAATTATTAATTTATGTTTCTTTTTGCATTTGAAATAGTGCTATATATATATATATATATATATAGTGTTTCCTTAGTTAAAACTACAACTTAGGACATTCCCATAACAATGGGCTGAGCCTGCAAGTATTTTTTAGCTATTGAAAGGCTAGGGGGGGGTTGAATAAACACAAACAACTATTTCACATACAAAATCGCTCTCCCTCATCCCTTCCCCACATACACACTGGGACATTGATCAGTGCTATTGTCTAATATTTACATAGCTTTTCTACAGGAAAACATTTAGTACTCATATTTTCAGTGTAAGAGGCAAAAGTTGCTATTTCAAATAACAAATAAAGGTAAATGAGCTGTTTGCAAACTATTAAATACACGCAAGCAGGTAAAAGGGACCATTGGGAACACATTAAAGGGGGGGACATTTTAGAGTACAATGTCCCTTTAACCATAATATACAGTGCCACAGCTTGACATTTCAGTAATCAATAGGGTTCTTACACAAAGCAGCAATTCTCACCAACCCAGTAGTAGCTTCTTTTGGCCAAATGTGTGCCTTTTGCATTATATCAATCTGGGCCCACTGAAGACATTCTAGCTTTGAAGTACAAGGCAATCCTCCCTCTGAACAAGAGACATGGCAACCTGTTACATATATTATAGCATTCTTTAGGCCTATTCAATGAGGTTCAGCCATATTCCTTTAGGGTCACTGGGCAACTGGTTTTCATCTGGTTGCCTATAACATTTGGCCAAGGAGAACCTGCATCTTTTAACAGGTGTTAGGTCCAATTTTACTGAGTGTTTTATTTTCTTTATAGGAAGACCTGAAAGTGCAAGTGCTGATATTTTGTCTACATTAGTCCTTGATTCAGTTCAAAGCTTAAAATGAGTCTAGCCTATACTTTTCAAATGGTCTGAAACCAAAAGAGACAAGTTTAACCATTTAGTTCTTTTCTTTTGAATGACACAATGAGTCCACGGATCATCTTAATTACTATTGGGAATACCACTCCTGCCCTGCAGGAGGCGGCAAAGAGCACCACAGCAAAGCTGTTAAATATCACCTCCCTTCCCTCCCAACCCAGTCATTCTCTTTGCCTGCGTTAAGAGCAAGGAGGTGGTAAATTAGATGTTAGAAAACATTCTTCCATCAAGAGTTTATTATTTTTAAAGTAGTACAAGATTGTGCTGCTTTGTCCTGGGGTGTAGCCGTAGTCTATATCAGTCTCTTCAGTAGAGCAGTGGTGGCTTTAGAGCAATGGGAACTTGTGGGACATAATTCTCACTGCACCTCCCATACTGATGCTTCCCTAACTTTGAAAAACTGAGACGTCTTACTCAATCCTTTCTTTTTTTGCCATAGGTCCATGTGAGGGAGAGCACCTCTCAAACCTGGGATCTGCCTTGCTGTCAGGCAGAAGAGGAGGTAAGTGCAGACTTGATTTCTGGGATAACGGAGTCAGAAAAAAGTTAGGCACATTACTTCATATGAGGGACATATAAAGAAGCCTTTATTCAGAAAGGAGCACATCGTATTACATAAATTCTCCTTGTTATCAGGAGACACTATGAGACAGCAGAGTCGCAGGCACTGGGGCAGGTATCAGTAATGGTGGTTATATCTCGTGGCATTTACTTTAACAAGTATACAGACCGGGAGATTGATACATTGGCTACGCCCACGATGGGCGGGACAAGAGGAGGCGGCATTTGTGTATGTGCGCCCTTTTTCCCCTTCACTTCCGACAACGGAGAAGTTCTTATGTCGCTATCTGTCTAATACGCATCTCAGAATTCATTTGCGCGTTTAAACAGACTGTACTCTTCTGATTGCTGCGAGTCCCGTATCTAAAACGGCTCCTGCTCAGAGGTTTCATCGGTCAGGTAGGCACCTCAGCAAAGTATTGCTGAGGTGTAGAGGTGCTCTGTAGTTTTAGTTTAGCCTTCTAGCCTGTCTAACTTCAATTGATAATTAAAGGAAAAATTGAATAATACTAATAATTAAAGGAAAATTTTTTGTATGTTTATTTTTATTAATGTTTTGTGTGTTTTATGAAAAATTGTTTCATTAAAAGTCAAAATGAACCAAGAGGCCTTGCAAAGTGTCCCACCAATCCCTTTCTGTTCTTCATGTATTGAGAGGACTTTAAGCTACAGGGATATAATTTTTTCAAAGCCAACATTTTCTAAAGAGGATGCTTTTCAGGAATCTAATGACAATGTTCAATATATGCCGAAGCTTTCTCCTCAAGCGTCCCAAATGTTACCGCCCTCCCATGCAGTGCTCTGCGCTTCCTCTCTAGCTCCCGCTGGAATTACTTTAGAAGACCGCTTCTCTCATGTCTTCTGCAGTTTCAGATGCGTTGTCTGCTTTCCCAATGTTGCAGGGAAAGCGTAAGAGGAAAATCAGACATTCAGTAAGCGAGGTTTCTGACGCAGTTGTTGCTATCTCAGATGTCCCCTCACAGAAGCCTGAGGAGGAGGATAACGCAGTAGCATCTGAAGGTGAAATTTTAGATTCTGACAGTGTAATGCTTTTTGCTGATACTGAAGTTGTATCCTTCAGGTTTAAGCTAGAACACCTCCGTTTGTTACTTATGGAGGTTTTAGCTACATTGGATGACAGCGACCCCACGGTCGCTGTTAATCCTAAGAAATCCAGTAAGCTGAACAAATATTTTAAGGTACCTTCCTTGATAGACGTTTTTCCGATACCAGACCGAGCTTCTGAGATCATTGCTAAGGAGTGGGAGAGACCGGGTATACCTTTTCTCTTGCAAGGTGTATCCAGTCCACGGATTCATCGTTACTTGTGGGATATTCTCATTCCCTACAGGAAGTGGCAAAGAGAACACACAGCAGAGCTGTCCATATAGCTCCCCCTCTGGCTCCGCCCCCCAGTCATTCTCTTTGCCGCTCTAACAAGTAGCATCTCCACGGGAGGGTAAAGTGAATGTGGTGTTAGATTTGTAGTTTTTTATATCTTCAATCAAAAGTTTATTTTTAAATCGTGCCGGTTTGTACTATTTACTCTCTAGCAGAAAGTGATGAAGAATTCTGCTGAGAAGAAAATGATTTTAGCATGTTGTAACTAAAATCCACTGCTGTTCCCACATAGGACTGAGGAGTGCCTGAAAACTTCAGTTGGGGGTAACAGTTTGCAGGCTTAACTGCTATAAGGTATGTTCAGTCATCTTTTTCTAGTCAAGACTTAGTAATGCTAGAAGACTGACAAGAATCCCCATGTGGGGAAGGTAAGCCATATTCTGAGACTCAGTATAGAAGGAAGGCTTACTTAACAGGGCTTAGTGACTGGTGGACACTGTTAAAGGGCAATCGATTATTTATAGTGAAAAGATAATCATTATATAAGTTTTTATCACTTTTGGAGTGTTATTTGGGGTTTTATTCCACATGGCAGAATTTTAGACACCTATTTAGGGTTTTGAAGGCCCCACAACTCCGGAGTGGAGCGGGAGGGGGCCTAAATTTCACGCCTCATTTGCGCAGTTCATATTGCAGACAGCTTCATGCAGCTTCACGTGGAGGGTCCTAAGACTACTTGAGGACTTCATAGAGGCTTATTCTCATCAAACTAATCCCCAGGGGCAAGGTAGGGCCACAGCAGATTGCTGTGGCATGGTGCTGTAGTTTGCTAACCGGTTGTCAGCTTTAGGTTGCTCCGGTTCGGGCATTAAGGGGTTAATTGACTTGATATTTGCTGTGTAATCATTCCAAAGCATTAAGATTGTGTGGTAAAAATTTCAGAAAGATTGGATCATTTTTGAAGATTTAGTAAAAAAGTGTGCGCTTTTATTATTTAAAGGCACAGTACCGTTTTTTCTCAAATTGTATTTTTCAGTCTTTGAGTGCTGTCTGTTTAACATGTCTGAGCCTACAGATAGACGTTGCTCTATGTGTTTAGTAGCCATGGTGGAACCCCCTTTACATTTGTGTTTTAAGTGTGCTAATGTATCTATGCATTTTAAAGATAATGTTGTTTCACTTAAAAATGTAGCCCAAGATGATTCTTTAACAGAAGGTAACGAGGATAGCCCACCTTCCTCTCCCCATGTGTCGACACCAGTTACGCCTGCGCAAGCGATGCCTAGTACCTCTAGTGCATTGGCCCCTATTACATTACAACAATTAGCAGAAGTCATGGATAATTCCCTTGCGGCATTTTTATCCAAACTGCCAGTTTTTCCTAAAAAGCATGATAGCTCAGTTTTACGAGTATGAGCAATCAGAAGCTTTGGAAGGTTTATCTGTGGTACCCTCACAACACTCTGAAGTGACGGTGAGGGATGTGCTGTCCGAGGGAGAATTTTCTGATACAGGAAAGGTTTCTCAGCGGGCAGAATCAGATTCCTTAGCGTTTAAATTTAAGCTGGAACACCTCCGCGTGCTGCTTAAGGAGGTATTAGCTACGCTGGATTATTGCGATCCCATGGTGGTCCCAGAGAAATTGTGTAAAATGGACAAATTTCTAGAAGGCCCTGTATACACTGATGCGTTTCCGATCCCGAAGAGGGTGGCGGATATTGTGGATAGGGAGTGGGAGAGACCAGGTGTACCCTTTGTTCCCCCCCCCCCTATCTTTAAGAAAATGTTCCCTATAACTGATCCCAGGCGGGACGCATGGCAGACGATCCCTAAGGTAGAGGGGGCAATTTCAACACTTGCCAAGCGCACAACCATACCAATTGAAGACAGTTGTGCTTTCAAAGATCCTATGGATAAAAAATTAGGTTTACTAAAGAAAATATTTGTTCAACAAGGTTTCCTTCTCCAACCTATTGCCTGCATTATTCCTGTGACTACTGCAGCGGCTTTCTGGTTTGAGGCGCTGGAGGAGTCGCTCCAGACGGAGACCTCATATGACGAAATTATGGATAGAATTAAGGCTCTAAAGCTGGCTAATTCTTTTATCACAGATGCCGCTTTGCAATTAGCTAAGTTAGCGGCGAAAAATTCTGGTTTTGCCATCATGGCGCCCAGAGCGCTCTGGCTTAAATCATGGTCGGCCGATGTGTCGTCTAAAGCTAAGTTACTGAATATCCCTTTCAAGGGAAAGACCCTTTTCGGGCCTGAGTTGAAAGAGATTATTTCGGATATCACTGGGGGAAAGGGCCATGCCCTCCCACAAGATAGGCCTTTTAAGGCTAAAAACAAGGCTAATTTTCGTTCCTTTCGCAACTTCAGGAGCGGTCCTGCTTCAACCTCTGCGACCACAAAGCAAGAGGGTAACTCTCCACAGCCCAAGGCAACCTGGAAACCTTTGCAGGGCTGGAACAAGGGTAAAAAGGCCAAGAATCCTGCAGCTGCTACTAAGACAGCATGAAGGGGTAGCCCCCGATCCGAGACCGGATCTGGTAGGGGGCAGACTCTCTCTCTTTGCTCAGGCTTGGGCAAGAGATGTTCCCGATCCCTGGGCATTAGAGATAGTTGCTCAGGGATATCTTCTAGAATTCAAGGACTTTCCTCCAAGGGGAAGGTTCCACATTTCTCGTCTGTCTACAGACCAGACAAAGAAAGAGGCGTTCTTACGCTGTGTAGAAGATCTAATCAAGATGGGAGTGATATGTCCAGTTCCAATTACAGAACAAGGACTGGGTTTTTACTCAAACCTGTTTGTGGTTCCCAAAAAGGAAGGAACTTTCAGACCAATCCTGGATCTAAAAATTCTAAACAAATTCCTCAGAGTTCCATCCTTCAAGATGGAGACCATTCGGACAATTTTACCGATGATCCAGGAAGGTCAATATATGACTACCGTGGATCTAAAGGATGCGTACCTTCATATTCCTATCCACAAAGATCACCATCAGTTTCTAAGGTTCGCTTTTCTGGACAAGCATTACCAGTTCGTGGCCCTTCCCTTCGGGTTGGCCACCGCTCCAAGAATTTTCACAAAGGTGCTAGGGTCCCTTCTAGCGGTACTAAGACCGCGGGGCATTGCTGTAGCTGTTGTTCTGGCCTTCCTAAGGTCTCACGGGTGGAAGGTGAACACCGAAAAAAGTTCTCTGTCCCCGCTCACAAGGGTTCCCTTTCTGGGAACATTGATAGACTGGGTAGAAATGAAAATATTTCTGACGGAGGTCAGAAGGTTAAAGCTTCTAAGCACTTGCCGAGCTCTTCATTCCATTTCTCGGCCATCTGTAGCTCAGTGCATGGAGGTAATCGGATTAATGGTTGCAGCAATGGACGTAGTCCCTTTTGCTCGAATTCATCTCAGGCCACTGCAGTTATGCATGCTCAAACAGTGGAATGGGGATTATGCAGATTTGTCTCCTCAAATCCAACTGGACCAGAAAACCAGAGATTCTCTTCTCTGGTGGTTGTCTCAGGATCACCTGTCTCAGGGAATGTGCTTCCGCAGACCGGAGTGGATCATCGTAACGACCGACGCCAGTCTGTTAGGCTGGGGCTCCCTGAAAACTCAGGGCCTATTTTCTCGGGAAGAGTCTCTTCTCCCGATAAACATTTTGGAGCTGAGAGCGATATTCAATACGCTCCAGGCTTGGCCTCAGCTAGCGGCTGCCAAGTTCATCAGATTTCAGTCGGACAACATCACAACTGTAGCATACATCAATCATCAGGGAGGAACAAAGAGTTCCTTAGCGATGAAGGAAGTAACCAAAATAATCAGGTGGGCGGAGGATCACTCTTGCCACCTATCTGCAATTCACATCCCAGGAGTAGACAGCTGGGAGGCGGATTTCTTGAGTCGTCAGACTTTTCACCCCGGGGAGTGGGAACTCCACCCGGAGGTATTTGCTCAGCTGATTCAGCTTTGGGGCATTCCAGAGTTGGATCTGATGGCGTCCCGTCAGAACACCAAACTTCCTCTTTACGGATCCAGGTCCAGGGACCCCAAGGCGGAGTTGATAGATGCTCTAGTAGCGCCTTGGTCCTTCAATCTAGCCTATGTCTTTCCACCGTTTCCCCTTCTCCCTCGGCTGATAGCCAGAATCAAACAGGAGAAGGCCTCGGTAATTCTGATAGCGCCTGCGTGGCCACGCAGGACTTGGTATGCAGACCTAGTGGACATGTCATCTGTTCCACCATGGACACTGCCACTGAGGCAGGATCTTCTAATACAGGGTCCATTCAAGCATCCAAATCTAGTTTCTCTGCAGCTGACTGCTTGGAGATTGAACGCTTAATTCTATCCAAGCGGGGGTTCTCTGAATCAGTCATAGATACTTTGATCCAGGCTAGAAAACCTGTCACCAGGAAAATTTACCATAAGATATGGCGGAAATATCTTTGCTGGTGTGAATCCAAGGGTTACTCGTGGAGTAAAATTAGCATTCCAAGGATATTGTCTTTTTTCCAAGAAGGATTGGAGAAAGGTTTATCAGCTAGTTCCTTAAAGGGGCAGATATCTGCTCTGTCTATCCTTTTACACAAGCGTCTGGCAGAAGTACCAGATGTTCAGGCGTTTGCACAGGCGTTAGAATCAAGCCTGTCTATAAACCTGTGGCTCCTCCATGGAGTCTAAATTTAGTTCTTTCAGTTCTTCAAGGGGTTCCGTTTGAACCTTTACATTCCATAGATATTAAGTTATTATCTTGGAAAGTTTTGTTTTTGGTAGCTATATCTTCTGCTCGAAGAGTTTCTGAATTGTCTGCTTTGCAGTGTAATTCACCCTATCTGGTGTTCCATGCAGATAAGGTAGTTTTACGTACCAAACCAGGTTTTCTTCCTAAAGTTGTTTCTAATAAGAACATTAACCAGGAAATCATTGTTCCTTCCCTGTGTCCTAATCCAGCTTCTAAGAAGGAACGGCTTTTACACAATCTTGATGTGGTTCGTGCTTTGAAATTCTATTTATAAGCAACTAAGGATTTCAGACAAACATCATCTTTGTTGTTTATTCTGGTAAGAGGAGAGGTCAGAAAGCGACTGCTACCTCTCTTTCCTTCTGGTTGAAAAGCATCATCCGATTGGCTTATGAGACTGCTGGGCAGCAGCCTCCTGAACGAATTACAGCTCATTCCACCAGAGCTGTGGCTTCCACTTGGGCCTTCAAGAATGAGGCTTCTGTTGAACAGATTTGTAAGGCAGCGACTTGGTCTTCACTGCATACTTTTGCCAAATTTTACAAATTCGATACTTTTGCTTCTTCGGAGGCTATTTTTGGGAGAAAGGTTTTGCAAGCAGTGGTGCCTTCCGTTTAGGTTACATGTCTTGTTCCATCCCTTCATCCGTGTCCTAAAGCTTTGGTATTGGTATCCCACAAGTAAGGATGAATCCGTGGACTGGATACACCTTGCAAGAGAAAACAGAATTTATGCTTACCTGATAAATTACTTTCTCTTGCGGTGTATCCAGTCCATGGCCCGCCCTGGCAATTAAGTCAGGTTAAAAAATTATTGTTTAAACTACAGTCACCACTGCACCCTATGGTTTCTCCTTTTTCTCCTAACCGTCGGTCGAATGACTGGGGGGCAGAGCCAGAGGGGGAGCTATATGGACAGCTCTGCTGTGTGTTCTCTTTGCCACTTCCTGTAGGGAATGAAAATATCCCACAAGTAAGGATGAATCCGTGGACTGAATACACCGCAAGAGAAAGTAATTTATCAGGTAAGCATAAATTCTGTTTTTCTCCATCTCCTATAGTTAAAAAGATGTTTCCCATAGCTGACTCTGTTAAGGAGGCTTGGCAAACAGTCCCCAAGGTGGAAGGAGCTGTTTCCATCTTAGCTAAGAGAACTACTATTCCCATAGAGGATAGTTGTGCTTTCAAAGATCCTATGGACAAAAAATTAGAGGGGTTACTCAAAAATATGTATGTACACCAGGGCTTACAATGGCAGCCAGCTGTGTGCATTGCTACCTTCACTAGCGTGGCGGCATATTGGTTTGATGCGTTGTCTGATGCTATCAGGACTGAAACTTCCCTGGATGAAATCCCAGGATAGGATAAAAGCTCGTAAATTGGCTAATTCCTTTATTACGGATGCTTCCCTTCAAGTTATCAAACTGGGAGCAAAGATTTCAGGTTTCTCTGTTCTAGCTCGCAGAGCCTTATGGTTAAAACCTTGGTCTGCGGATGTATCCTCTAAGTCTAAGCTTTTAGCGATTCCTTACAAGGGGAAGACCTTGTTTGTACCTGGCTTGACGGAAATAATCTCTGATATTACGGGAGGTAAGGGTCATCTCTCTCAGGATAAGAGAAATAAACAAAAGGGACGACAGAGTAATTTTCTTTCCTTTCGAAATTTTAAGGGAAATTCTTCCTCTTCCGCCTCCAAGCAGGAACAGTCTAAACCTTCCTGGAGACCCAATCGGTCTTGGAATAAGGGAAAACAATCCAAGAAGCCTGCTATTGAATCAAAGACAGCATGAAGGGCCTGCCCCTGATCTGGGACCGGATCTTGTATGGTGCAGAGTTTCCTTCTTTGCTCAGGCTTGGGTTTGAGATGTGCAGGATGCCTGGGCAGTAGAAATAGTGTCCCAGGGATACAAACTAGAGATCAAAATCTTTCCTTCCAGAGGCAGGTTTCTGCTTTCAAGATTATCTGTAGACCAGACAAAAAGAGACATTCTTACACTGTGTCAGAGTCCTCTCCGACCTGGGAGTGATAGTTCCTGTTCCAATTCAGGAACGGGGTCTGGGATTTTATTCCAATCGGTTTGTGGTTCCCAAAAGAGAGGGAACCTTCAGGCCTATTTTAGATCTCAAAACTCTAAACAAAGCCCTCAGAGTACCGTCCTTCAAGATGGAAACTATTCGTTCCATTCTCCCTTTGGTCCAAGAAAGTCAATTTATTACAACGGTGGATTTAAAGGACGCATACTTGCATGTTTCCATTCACAGGGATCATCACAGGTTTTTAAGGTTTGCCTTTCTAGACAATCACTTCCAATTCATGGCTCTGCCCTTCAGTCTTGCCACAGCTCCCAGGATTTTCTCAAAGGTTCTGGGTTCGCTGTTGGCGGTGCTTTGGTTATGGGGCATTGCAGTGGCGCTCTATCTGGACGACATCCTAGTCCAGGCGCCATCCTTACAACAGGCAAGATCACACATGGAAATGCTGTTATCTTTCCTGCAATCTCACGGATGAAAGGTAAATTTGGAAAAGAGTTCCTTAGTCCCAAATACAAGGGTAACTTTCCTGGGAACCATAATAGATTCGCTATCAATGAAGATATTTCTGACAGAAGTCAGGAAATCAAAGATTTTCGATACTTGTATAGCCCTTCAGTCCACTCCTCGGCCATCAGTGGCCCAGTGCATGGAGGTAATCAGGCTGATGGTGGCGGCAATGGACATCCCGTTTGCTCGGTTCCGTCTCCGACCTCTGCAGTTAAACATGCTCAGGCAATGGAACAGAGATTATGCGGATTTGTCTCGAATACTTCTGGATCAGGAGACAAGGGATTCTCTTCAATGGTGGTTGTCTCGGGATCATCTCTCCCAGGGAGCCTGCTTTCGCAGACCATCTTGGGTGATTGTGACAACAGACGCCAGCCTTCTTGGATGGGGAGCAGTCTGGGGCTCCCTAAAGGCTCAGGGAGTTTGGACTCAGTCAGTCTGTTCTACCTATAAACATTCTGGAACTGAGGGTGATCTTCAATGCTCTTCTGGCCTGGCCCCAGTTAACCTCGGTCCAGTTCATCAGGTTCCAGTCGGACAACATAACCAGTAGCTTACATCAATCATCAGGGAGGAACGAGGAGTTCCTTAGCGATGACAGAGGTAACCAAAATAATTCAGTGGGCAGAATCCCAGTTTTGCTGTCGGTCAGCGATCCACATCCCAGGGGTGGACAACTGGGAGGCGGACTTCCTGAGCAGGCATACCTTTCATCCGGGGAGTGGGAACTCAATCCGGAAGTGTTTTCCAGCCTGATTCTCAAATGGGGTAAGCCAGAATTGGATCTCATGGCATCTCTGCAGAATGCCAAGCTTCCAAGGTACGGGTCGAGGTCCAGGGACCCTCAGGCGGTACTGATAGACGCCCTGGCGGTACCTTGGACCTTCAGTCTAGCATACCTATTTCCTCCGTTTGCTCTTCTTTCTTGGGTTATTGCTCGAATCAAGCAGGAGAGGGCCTCAGTGATCCTAATTGCACCGGCTTGGCCTCGCAGGATTTGGTATGCAGATCTGGTGGACATGTCATCTCTGCCACCCTGGAGACTTCCGTTGAGGAAGGACCTTCTAATTAAAGGACCCTTCCTTCACCCAAATCTAGTTTCTCTGAAGCTGACTGCTTGGAGATTGAACGCTTAATATTATCCAAGCAGGGTTTTTCAGAATCGGTCATAGAGACCATGATTCAGGATCGTAAACCTGTAACTAGAAGGATATACTATACGATATGGCGTAAATATCTTTATTGGTATGAATCCAAGGGCTACTCCTGGAGTAGTTAGGACAAAATTCTAGGAATCCTTTCTCCAAGAGGGTTTGGAGAAAGGGTTATCGACAAGTTCCCTAAAGGGTCAAATTTCTGCCTTATCTATTTTGTTACACAAACGTCTGGCAGATGTTCCAGATGTGCAATCCTTTTGTCAGGCCTTGATCAGGATCAGACCTGTGTTCAAGCCAGTTACTCCTCCATGGAGTCTTAATTTGGTTCTCAAAGTTCTTCAAGGGGCTCCGTTTGAGCCTATGCATTCCTTAGATATTAAGTCGTTATCTTGGAAAGTTTTATTTCTTGTTGTTTATTCTGTTCGCAGAGTGTCAGAGCTCTCGGCATTGCAGTACGAGTCCCCTTACCTTATATTCTGTTCGCAGAGTGTCAGAGCTCTCGGCATTGCAGTACGAGTCCCCTTACCTTATATTTCATTCAGATAAGGTAGTTTTACATACTAAATTAGGATTTCTTCCTAAAGTTGTTTCTGATCGGAACATTAATCAGGAGATTGTTGTTCCTTCCTTGTGTCCTAATCCTACTTCTCAGAAGGAACGGCTTCTGCACAATTTGGATGTGGTTCGTGCCTTAAAATTTTACCTGTAGGCGACTAAGGATTTTCGCCAGTCTTCTGCTTTGTTTGTGGTTTTCTCAGGAAAACGTAAGGGACAGAAAGCTACGGCTACTTCTCTTTCTTTTTGGCTGAAGCGTATCATACGTTTTGCATATGAGACTGCTGGACAGCAGCCTCCAGAGAGTTACGGCTCATTCCGCGAGGGCTGTTGCTTCCTCATGGGCATTCAAAAATGAAGCTTCTGTGGAACAGATTTGAAAGGTTGCAACATGTTCCTCTCCACACTTTTTCAAAATTCTACAAATTTGACACTTTTGCCTCGGCTGAGGCCGCTTTTGGGAGAAAGGTTCTTCAAGCATTTGTGCCTTCCGTTTAGGTTCCCTGTCTTTTCCCTCCCGTATCATCTGTGTACTCTAGCTTGGGTATTGATTCCAAATAGTAATTAAGATGATCCGTGAGGCTCATCGTGTCATTAAAAAGAAAAGAAAATTTATGCTTACCTGATAAATGTATTTCTTTTTTGACAAAATGAGTCCACGGCCCTCCCTGTTTTTGTAAGACAGGTTGTTGGTTATTATAAACTTCAGACACCTCTGCACCTTGTTACTTCCTTTCTCTCCTTTACTTTGGTCGAATAACTGGGTTGGGAGGGAAGGGAGGTGATATTTAACAGCTTTAAATTTTAATTTTTTCCAAGTTTCTGCTCTTTCTGTATTATATCAGTGGAATATTGATCGACTCCCATATTTTCCGTCCATGTCCCAAAACATATTTCTGAACCTATTATCAAGCTGAGGCAGAGATGAAGGCTGGCAGTGCACATTCTTATCCCTCTCCAGCACACACTCTTGATTTGCCTAATAAAACCCAAGCTTGCTACAACATGCAAATTGCCCCTTCCCTCACAAGAAAAAGAAGAAACACTTTTCCATTTAGTTAAATATTTTAAATTGACCACATATCTGCAGATATTTGGAGACAAAGGCACTAGGTTCAAACTGGTAGCTGGAATGTTAAATACACCAGAAGTTATCTGGAAGATAATGGACCAATTAAACAAGCAGCTAGGTTCCTGGGGGAGAGTTGTACTTTGTTTGCAAGCATTGACGTATTTGTTTTGTGCTGCCCCCTGCACAAATGTTTTAGGCCTTTTTTCCACTTAATATTTTTTTGGGTCAGTGTGTAAAGTGTTTTTGTTTTGTTTGTTTTTTAATAACAATTCAAAAGAAAATGGGCTAGCAAAACACTTGCATACAGGTGGGTTGAATTGCATGCATCTCATACCGTTTTCTCCCTGAGAGAAAAGAAGGGTAGGGGAAAAAAGGAGGGAAAGGAAAGCAGGAAGGGAGAGAAGAGAAAAGTGGTGAGGGAAAGAAAGAAGGGAGCAAGGGAGGGAGTTAAGAGAAAGAAAGGAGGGAGAGAGAGAGAGAAAGGGAAAAAAGGGAGGGAAAGGAAATCAGGAAGGGAGAGAGAGAGAGAAGAGAAAAGTGGTGAGAGAAAGAAAGGAGTGAAGAGAAGGGAGGGATGGAGTTGAGGGAGGAAGGGAGAGAAAGACGAATACACTTTGAAACAATCACTGTCCGTAACATGCAACAACATACAGTAATTTACCATCATTCAAGTAATGAAACTTTTTAAGTGTCCGTTTACTATTTACTCCATGGGTTCATGAATGCAGAGAAAGCTATTAGTAGCTGACAAACATTAGTACTGAGGGTTTATGATTAGACCTCACATGCTGATCTAAGCAGTGCACAGACGCATCCAGTCTGTTAGCTTGTAAGACAAAAATAACACTCACAGGTGTAAGTAGGGGCGCTTTCACTACAGTTGTAAATAATATATTTATATATATAAATAAACCCAATATATGTTATAGCAAGTGTTATATTAATAAACACTACTACAATATGTGAAAAAGCATATATATATATATATATAGTTTGCCTTATGCATATAAGGCAAACATATAAAGTCCAATAGTTCTTATGTTGAGATATACAAACCTGCAGCTCTCCTCAGGGTGTTAGGCCATCCACTTCAAGGAAATTCTAGAAAAAATGGAGAAGGCGCCACATAGCATAATTCTGCAAGATATACCATACAATCATATACTGAATAGTATAGACATTTGGTGTAGCACTGTAATGTAGTGCAATCTGAGCAGAGTTGTCCGGCAAAACTCTCCTCACAATCCAGGAACACAAAGTGTGATTGTGACTCTTCACTCACAATAACAGGGAAGAAGGGCCTCCTTACTGCTATATACCAACCAGTGGTGGAAAGGTCACTCCATACATTAAAAAATAGCAAGTTGATAAAAACAAGTGTTTTATTTAAACGCCAAGATTTCTTAGTATTACTACTGTTTCATCAGGCTAATGCAAACATTTGATACTTGCTACATTAAATACGACCAATAGTAAGGTTGCTAAAATCACACACCCCTCACGGTCACATGACCTCACAGGAGTAGCGTGTTACAAAATTAAAATTTAATTACGAGGGGGGGCGGAGCTAGCCGCAGACCAGAGCAGATGTGTGCTTAAGGAGCTCTGCGGCTAAAATTATATAAAACTAATGTTTCCGGCATAATAAGGGATCTATGGTATTTCTGAGACAAGTGAGTAGTGTAACCCTGCGCTGGGAAAGGTAATTAGTAAACCAAGGAAAACAGGAGAAACCCTTATCTCCAAATAACTACCAGAAAAAATAATTTAAACAGCCTCTTCCTCAAAAGAGAGAAAAGGGGCTTTTAAATACCTTGGCGCTGCAGATTGCAGCTAAAACTAATAATAAAGAAATATGCTCTGTTATAAGTCAAGGTGCACAAAGTAAAAACTTGGCCTCAGATTGGATAACAATATAAAAAAATATATTTATTTGATACAATGTTTAAAAGCTGATCAGCGGGGAAATAGATTAAAAAATGTAACAAATATTTGCAATATATATTTGCACAAGAAATTACAGTACAAATGACTAAAGTAGGTGAAAACTAAAAATTGAATACACAAAATTGAATACACAAAAGTAAAAACCCCTATCTAAATAAACCAAAAACAAACTAAATAAGTGTAGCATTAAATAAATGAATAACAAAACAAATTAGTTTAGTAGGAAAAGAGGACAAATTGAGCCCTGTGGTAAATCCAGCCGGTGGAAATCACAACGAAGATAGTCGACATCCACAGCTGAAGTTAGATTCGGCAGAGTGGTGCTGGAGCGAGAAATTGATCCAGATGAAACAGAGGCAGAAAACCAAAATTAAGGTGTTCACTTTTACTTACACCATGTCTTGGTTTCTGCAGTGGCGATGAAATCCTTTGGGTGGGCTGCAGCAGAGCCAGATAAGTTTTGAAAGCGGTGAAGATTTTCCTTTTTGCGGTCCCGCTCAAGTTTGGAACAAACACAGATGCCGGTCTGTGAACGTGGTGCAGCATTAAACATGCAGATGGCCTAAGATCTGTCTCTCTGGGTAACGCTACGCTCCGGCTGGGCTCCTAGTCCTCCAGTCCTGACGACGTCCAACTCCGGCTGACACCTGACTGTCTGTCACGACTGACTCCAACAGAACACTCCTGCTCCACTCCTCCTGATCGTCACCGACTCACTCGCTCCTCCAAACAACAACTGGGCTGGCGGCTGGCCTAGGTCACGCTGCAGAGATTGAAGACGACGGACGTGCTGCTGCAGTTCTCCCTCTCAGCGTGACCTAGGCCAGCCGCCAGCCCAGTTGTTGTTTGGAGGAGCGAGTGAGTCGGTGACGGTCAGGAGGAGTGGAGCAGGAGTGTTCTGTTGGAGTCAGTCGTCGTGTGGAGCAGGAGTCAGTCGTGACAGACAGTCAGGTGTCAGCCGGAGTTGGACGTCGTCAGGACTGGAGGACTAGGAGCCCAGCCGGAGCGTAGCGTTATCCAGAGAGACAGATCTTAGGCCATCTGCATGTTTAACGCTGCACCACGTTCACAGACCGGCATCTGTGTTTGTTCCAAACTTGAGCGGGACCGCAAAAAGGAAAATCTTCACCGCTTTCAAAACTTATCTGGCTCTGCTGCAGCCCACCCAAAGGATTTCATCGCCACTGCAGAAACCAAGACATGGTGTAAGTAAAAGTGAACACCTTAATTTTGGTTTTCTGCCTCTGTTTCATCTGGATCAATTTCTCATTCCAGCACCACTCTGCCGAATCTAACTTCAGCTGTGGATGTCGACTATCTTCGTTGTGATTTCCACCGGCTGGATTTACCACAGGGCTCAATTTGTCCTCTTTTCCTACTAAACTAATTTGTTTTGTTATTCATTTATTTATTTGATGCTACACTTATTTAGTTTGTTTTTGGTTTATTTAGATAGGGGTTTTTACTTTTGTGTATTTAATTTTGTGTATTCAATTTTTAGTTTTCACCTACTTTAGTCATTTGTACTGTAATTTCTTGTGCAAATATATATTGCAAATATTTGTTACATTTTTTAATCTATTTCCCCGCTGATCAGCTTTTAAACATTGTATCAAATAAATATATTTTTTTATATTGTTATCCAATCTGAGGCCAAGTTTTTACTTTGTGCACCTTGACTTATAACAGAGCATATTTCTTTATTATTAGTTTTAGCCGCAATCTGCAGCGCCAAGGTATTTAAAAGCCCCTTTTCTCTCTTTTGAGGAAGAGGCTGTTTAAATTATTTTTTCTGGCATCTATGGTATTTCTACAGTGTGAACCTACAATCTAGGAACATCCAAGAGATATTTTTCAGACAGAAAAGAGCCATCTACTAAGGTATTTGGACTGTAATACGGAAGGTAGAAGAGAGCGGACATCTTTATACCCGTATGACGCAGCATAGATTGCGAACATGGAGGCTTTCTATAATACTATGGATGCAGTACTACGGGTCTTTAAGAGTGAGCTTTCCCTTTTAATAATAGGTCATAATGTCCCTCAGCAACTCTCCGTGCTGGAGCGAGAGAGAACAGAGGATTTCTTTGCTGGAGGAGAGTCGAGTTTAGGGGAGCGAATGGTGCTCGTTGTAACTTCAGAGGCGGAGCACGAGAGGACTGTTGCGACTGCGACAAGAGAGTCTACATCTACTTTATGGACACCTACTGCTCCTATGGTCAAGACTTCGGGGGCTCCCTTGCGACCTTCAGACCTGTATGGAAGCCCTGAGATTGTCTGTGCGCAGCAGATTTGTTAGATGGTGACCCTTAGCTGCGTTGGTTCAGATAGGGTTTATGATTAGACATCACAAGCACTAAGCAGTGCACAGACGCATCCAGTCTGTTAGCTTGTAAGACAAAAATAACACTCACAGGTGTAAGTAGGGGCGCTTTCACTACAGTTGTAAATAATATATATATATATATATATATATATATATATAAACCCAATATATGTGATAGCAAGTGTTATATTAATAAACACTACTAGAATATGTGAAAAAGTATATATATATATATATATATATATATATATATATATATATATATATATAGTTTGCCTTATGCATATAAGGCAAACATATAAAGTCCAATAGTTCTTATGTTGAGATATACAAACCTGCAGCTCTCCTCAGGGTGTTAGGCCATCCACTTCAAGGAAATTCTAGAAAAAATGGAGAAGGCGCCACATAGCATAATTCTGCAAGATATACCATACAATCATATACTGAATAGTATAGACATTTGGTGTAGCACTGTAATGTAGTGCAATCTGAGCAGAGTTGTCCGGCAAAACTCTCCTCACAATCCAGGAACACAAAGTGTGATTGTGACTCTTCACTCACAATAACAGGAAAGAAGGGCCTCCTTACTGCTATATACCAACCAGGGGTGGAAAGGTCACTCCATACATTAAAAAGTAGCAAGTTGATAAAAACAAGTGTTTTATTTAAAGGCCAAGATTTCTTAGTATTACTACTGTTTCATCAGGCTAATGCAAACATTTGATACTTGCTACATTAAATACGACCAATAGTAAGGTTGCTAAAATCACACACCCCTCACGGTCACATGACCTCACAGGAGTAGCGTGTTACAAAATTAAAATTTAATTACGAGGGGGGGCGGAGCTAGCCGCAGACCAGAGCAGATGTGTGCTTAAGGAGCTCTGCGGCTAAAATGATATAAAACTAATGTTTCCGGCATAATAAGGGATCTATGGTATTTCTACAGTGTGAACCTACAATCTAGGAACATCCAAGAGATATTTTTCAGACAGAAAAGAGCCGTCTACTAAGGTATTTGGACTGTAATACGGAAGGTAGAAGAGAGCGGACATCTTTATACCCGTATGACGCAGCATAGATTGCGAACATGGAGGCTTTCTATAATACTATGGATGCAGCACTACGGGACTTTAAGAGTGAGCTTTCCCTTTTAATAATAGGTCATAATGTCCCTCAGCAACTCTCCGTGCTGGAGCGAGAGAGAACAGAGGATTTCTTTGCTGGAGGAGAGTCGAGTTTAGGGGAGCGAATGGTGCTCGTTGTAACTTCAGAGGCGGAGCACGAGAGGACTGTTGCGACTGCGACAAGAGAGTCTACATCTACTTTATGGACACCTACTGCTCCTATGGTCAAGACTTCGGGGGCTCCCTTGCGACCTTCAGACCTGTATGGAGGCCCTGAGATTGTCTGTGCGCAGCAGATTTGTTAGATGGTGACCCTTAGCTGCGTTGGTTCAGATAACTTTCATCTAGATGGCCCACAGGAACTATCAAGCCTTCGGAGTGGCTATGGTCACTCACTTTTTGGGATTTGTTCCTCCCCGCGAGGTTGCCGTATCTCTGAGACTGAGTTGCGTGGCACAACAGGGAGGGAGCTATGGCCTCTTTCATGGAAATTCTGGCCTCCGGATTACGAATTGCATTATTATGCCCTGATCAGTTTCTCTCAAGTAATTATTGTGACTGTATTTAACTCCCAGAGGTGTGGAGTGGGCTAGGATTTATGTACTTCAACAACCCCATGGGACTAACAATTAACCCAATACTTACCCTTTAATAGGTTGGCTTTTCATATCAGTTTTAATCTTTGTTAAATGTTTGTTTTATAAACTCTGCTGAACTCGCTTGCAGTTATTTTCAACACAATTTACTTTCTAATGTATTATATAGGCTATGTCCAAGCAATTAGTATGTGCTAATTTGCATACAGATGCTGAAATAGAGGGATCCGGCCAGGGTCAAATGTCAATACATTCCACTCACTGTATGTCTCTACACTATAATCAAACTGCTTATAATGAGTCAGTAGGGATAGCTATGTTGCACATCTAGATATTGTCTTAGAAGAGCTACTAAGTTTTAATTTTAGGATAGATGGAAATTAGTTCTACTTTATCAATGTTTATCCACACTGTACAGCACTATATTTGAGAAATCCTTTAACACTGCTACTCTCCTTGATCACTGCGACGTGCCGCCAGCGGCCGGGGAGGCATGATCGCAATAACATTTAACTATCCTATTTATGTACGTGTGTTCTATGTGTATTTCTAGTTCCCTGATTCAATGTTATGCAAGCTATCCTATCCACTGAGACTTAAGAGGTTTGTCCCACAGGTTCATGGCGGTACACTACATTCTTAACCTGTTTTGTTTATGATACACAGATAGTAGGCTATAGCTACCAGACAAGTCACTGGGAATTTTAGGTACATTCGTTATGTGTAAAAAATATATAAAGCTAAAGTCACCCACCCCTGTTGCATTCCTAGTATACGCCTAGCAGTCCTTACTGGACCCTCCATTCTATTTTGTCCAAGTATTTTATTATTTGGAGCCTTCCGTATCTCCCTCTTAGAGATAGGACTCTCTAATTTGTGTTACGAGAGAAATCCATATACCCCACTTGACTAGCCATAACAGGCTTGAAACCAGGATTAGATGTGACTTTCTTTTCTCTACAGCCCCGCTTAAATAGTTTGATATTAAGAGTTGGTTGGCTCCGATTCCCCCCCTAAGGGCCTTCCCTTAGTATATGTTTAATAACTAAACTGTGGAACGCAGATTCCATTTAACTTTCCTATATTTTACTACATGTCTGCCAAAATGTTGCGGCTAGTAATATTCCCATCCCTTTGTTTTTCAATGCTAGTTTTACTCTCCTTCTCTTTTTGTTTTTCTAGTGGTCAGTGACCCGAGTGGGGTCTATTTAATTTCAGGAGTGTGTTAAATGTAAGGGCTAAAATCCGGCCCTGTAGGCTATATATTTCATAGTTATACTGATGAACCTTTCCTTATATATGTTTCCCATTACAGTCCTGATGGCCCAAAAAGGGTCATATATGTTTTACGGTTAAAAAAATCTGAGGCCAGTTTCTATGTCCTTTGACCACATAGGAGTATTTCCATTTTAGAATCATTCTTGACTATTAGTCCTTTATTATATATTGTTTTTGAAATGTAAGATCTCATTCATGATTTAGTTTATGATCTGTCATGCTCCATGTATCAATAGCGATGTATATGTTTGCTAAATTACCTTTACAGGCTAAAGGTCTATGTCTGTGGTTGCTATGTGCTAGACTGTTATATTATTTGCCTCAATAAATATATTTAAAAAAAAAAAAAATATTTAATTACGAACAGTTAAAAAAAAAATTAAAAAGTCATTTGATGTCAAAAGTTCCAAATAAGCATACATCAATAAACATCTAATTCTACAAATTTGTGTTCAAAAACTGAATTGCATTCATACATGACAAGCTGAAACAAAAACAAATGTACAGATAATGTAAGATGGTTAAATAAACAACTATCTGTTACAATAATGGACTAAGGACTAATACTCTCCTTGTTTTTGGACCGCTGCCTTCTTTCAGTCTCTCCCCAGGGACTGTAATACGATAGAGGTGCAATAGTAGATGGCGCTGGTCTTTTAGAAATTATAATCCCTCTGATAACAGAGAAAAAGGCTTGAAGTATACGTAAAAGCCAATTAATAAAGGTGCAGTATACTCACTCGATGAGTTGTATGTGGTCTGCTTGTCTGGAGTATCCCACTCAGGTAGCTATTTGTAGTAATCCAAAGAAATTCGGTAAAGCTGTGAATCCAGCTAAGAGTAAAATGGAAACTCCAATGAAAATATGCAAAGATGTAATAATAGAATAAGTAGTAACTTACTCCATTAGAATAAGCTGTCCGGCCGTCACAGTAGAGAAGGAAAGAAATATTCCAGTTTAAATAAAAAATATTTATTAACTCTACGCGTTTCAACGTATAAAAATGTCTTTTTCAAGAGCAATTATAAAATAGGTTTAAAACAGATTAATTGTTTGTGACTTGTGACTGTCTGAGCCGGTTTAAATACAGGTGGTCAATGTTCCAATTTCCTGTTTTAGACAATAGATCGTAAATAAAACATTCTACATAATTTACATTCATGTCTGAACAGATGTATACATCATCGCAAAATTATCGATTTAAAATATGCCGTTATATTGAGTTAAATTTTGTTAAAAATTTCAGCGGTTCGGCATGAATATAAATATCTACCAATAAAAATAAAGTTTGCTATGTAATAGCCAATGAGAAAGTTCCCAATAAGTAGTCCTCAAACAAGTAGTTTCCAACAGAGAAACTAATTTTTATTTTTTGCCTAAATTACACAAAGATTCTAAATATCCACCTGGGTGTCCTATTATCAGTGGGATTGACTCCTTAACCTCTAATTTGTCTACTTTTATTGTTTTTCTTTTACATCCATATGCACAAAATTCAAAATCATATTTGAGAAACACTACACACGCACTCAACATAATTAATCAAATTAAATGGGAAACCAGTTTCCTTTGGGCCACTATGGATGTAACTTCGTTATATTCCATCATAGACCATAAGAAAGGCATATCAGCCGTTAGATGGAGGTTAAAACAAGACCCTAATCTATCAGATTCCCTTTTGGAATTTATTATTACGGCCATTGAATTTATGTTAACTCCCAATTTTTTTGGTTTGATAACCGACAATATTTACAAATATGCGGAACCGTATGGACCACTATAAACATCTTTTTGTGTGGTCCAATGACGTACGTCCAATGACGTACCCGGGGCGAGTCTGGTGACATGGCGGAGATATATTGATGATGTCCTTTGCATCTGGAAGGGGGATTTGGACTCTATACAATCGTTTATTTCTAAATTGAATAACAATGATATGAATATCATATTAATACCCGAAATACACAAAACAGAAGCCACTTTTCTAGATCTATCTATCATAGTCATAGATGGTTCCATACACACTAAAACTCACTTTAAAGAATGTGATGTCAACAATTATATTAAACACAATAGTCAACATCACCCTTCATGGTTTAAAGCGACACCAAAAGGCCAGTTCCAACGTATAAGACGCAATTGCGATAGAATTGAGGATTATGACAAACAGTCAAAAATGTTAAAAACGAGATTCCTACAAAAGGGATATAAAGCCAAAGAACTGGAATTAGATAGACAAAAAGTGAAAAATCTAGATTGTGACCAATTATTGAAGGGTCGTAAACAAACACCACCAACCCAACAATCTTTTCCCATATTTATCACCACTTATAATTCTGGACATAACCAAATTACGCACATCATTAAAAAAACATTGGCATGTTTTGCAGAGTGATGAAGTTCTGGAAAAGATTATACCCTCTAGACCGCAGATTACTTTTAGAAGGGGCAATAATTTTAAACAAAAGTTGGCCCCTTCTTTAATAAAAGGTATGATCCCTAAAATTCCACTACTAATTTCTAACTTACAAGGTTTTCTGTGGCCATTGTAAGGGTTGTAATTACACCAAAAGGGTACATAAATCATTCACTTCCTCCATCACAGGTAAAACATTTTATTACTTGTAAAACCACAAATGTTATCTATTTGCTTCAATATAATTGCAAGATGCAATACTTAGGACAAACGACTAGGTTTTTGAAAACACGTATTTTAGAACATCTTAACAAAATAGACAAAAAACACGAAGACCATGTAGTAGCCTTAAATTGCAATACATGTCAAAAATATGATAATAAAAACTTTCTCTGGATGGGTATAGACAAAGTATCCACACACTGGAGGGGAGGAAAACTGGAAAATGAGCTAGACAAAAGAGAACTCTGGTGGATACACACATTAAGAACATATAATCACTGGGGTCTTAATAAAGACATTAGAATAGCAGCTTTTGTTTAACACTGACACGTATAATAAGCACATTTAAATATCTTGTACACTCATACATTTTAGTACCACATTTAATGATGAGGGACTATATTTGAGTTATAATCATACTGGTTGAAAGAAAAGAAAATAGGCCACTGTACCTTTAAGAATACTTCACTATATTGGGTTTATATAATATATATAAATAAAATAGGTAACTGTGCCTTTAAGAATATTTTACTATATAATAAAATAGGTAATTGTGCCTTTTATTATATAAGAATATTTTATTATATAAAGGAAATCCGACTATATGTCGAATTTCATGTATTAAATTTTATGGAATTCAATCAGTTAAATTCCACACAATTGTAAATGTAGAAATATTAACACAAAAACAATTGTCTATTTGAAGTTTTTCCAATAATGTTAAAGTGTAACAATGATTATTGAATGGGAAATTTTTACCATCTATAAACACCAATTTTTAGTTTAAGCAATGCACGGCACAAATACTTGTGTGTCATCTTAACTCATTACACAGTGGTAACTCGATTTATGTAAAGCAAATATAATCTTGGCCAATATAATGGTTTTGTTTAGGCTTCCTATTGGTATCAAAATTTCTCGCTATATATGTATATATCTAATGATAAATTGAACTGTTCATTAATCCAAGCAATATGTAGCACAAACATTGTTGAACGCTATTTCTACCAAGAAAATTTACTGTTCGTTTCATTTCACAGAAAATCAGCCACATACGGTTAATCTATTTGTTTAGCCTATGAAAGACATCTGCGGCATTCAGGACTTCCCCTTTCTTTACGTAATGGATTTACAATAACACCGACGGACCTGAAACGGAACAACGCATTAAAATTCAACCCGACTGAGGATTATTTACTTCAATGGTCGACAGCTTACTCAGGATAGGTTAGCAAAATCATGTGATGAAAATCGGACCTGAAATGTAACTCTCTGTTGGAAACTACTTGTTTGAGGACTACTTATTGGGAACTTTCTCATCGGCTATTACATAGCAAACTTTATTTTTATTGGTAGATATTTATACCGCTCAAATTTTTAACAAAATTTAACTCATATAACGGCATATTTTAAAGTGATAATTTTGCGAGGATGTATACATTTGTTCAGGCATGAATGTAAATTATGTAGAATGTTTTATTTACAATCTATTGTGAGTCCAATTTCCTGTTTTATACAGGAAATTGGAACATTGACCACCTGTATTTAAACCGGCTCAGACAGTCACAAGTCACAAACAATTCATCTGTTTTAAACCTATTTTATAATTGCTCTTGAAAAAGACGTTTTTATACGTTGAAACGCGTAGAGTTAATAAGTATTTTTATTTAAACTGGAATATTTTTTCCTTCTCTACTGTGACGGCCGGACAGCTTATTCTAATGGAGTAAGTTACTAATTATTCTATTATTACATCTTTGCATATTTTCATTGGAGTTTCAATTTTACTCTTAGCTGGATTCACAGCTTTACCGAATTTCTTTGGATTACTACCAATAGCTACCTGAGTGGGATACTCCAGACAAGCAGACCACATACAACTCATGGAGTGAGTATACTGCACCTTTATTAATTGGCTTTTACGTATACTTTAAGCCTTTTTCTCTTTGTTATCAGAGGGATTATAATTTCTAAAAGACCAGCGCCATCTACTATTGCACCTCATACATGACAAGCTACATCTCTATACGAATCATCTGGAAGGTGGTATACTACAGATACCTCCTATTGGCTAATTGTATTTTTATTATATTGTTTTTATTTTTATTACTATTTAAAAACATCTACAATCAGCCAATATACTGATATGATTTGTAAGTCACGTAATTATAATGTCAAAGCCCAGTACTCAATATTGCAGCGGTTTCTAAATAACATCCACTGAAGCTCCGTTAATATAAAAATAAACTCGTAGAACAGATCCCATATTTGATATAGCCAACTTGATTCTTGGAGGTACAGAGATCTCCAAGGATTTAGTGCACATCTATTGACATGTCAGATTAGGTAGTGAAAGTGAGTAACCTATGTATTTTGTTTACATCCGGGCTGTTTCTAAGATGACTAATAGGGTGGTAACTAATATGGGCTCTAATCGTAATTGGTCTATTGGTACTATGACGAAAATTCGTCATTACAGCTTAGCTCAGATTGCTTAGCTTAGTTATGCAAATTAGATATGCTAAGTCTCAGTTTTTTTGCTTCAAAAATACTGTTTTAACACAGCTATCCTTTTAACAGGATTATAGTAGCAAATCAGAAATCACTTACTAGACAGCCTGTTTCGTTCTATTTGGAACTCATCAGTAGGAGATAGATTTCTGGTTGCACAGGTATCACATTTGTTACAAAATAAACAATTTGCTCTCCAGACCTTTAACTTACAGGCTGGCAGGTACTAGACAGGTGCTTTTTCAAGTCTCCATATCTGTATATCTAATTTGCATAACTTACCCAGAATTCTCTTGTGCATTGGTAACATTGTATATGAGGTATTTCTGGGGAAAAGCAAGCGGGGATTCTTGCCTAGATGTGCTAATTTCCTATGCAAATATTTACATTGATTTAATTTTGAGACATGGAGGATTTTAATTTCAGCTTTTTATCTCCTCCAATAATTTTAATGAATTTTGGTTTAACCTTGAAAATAGCTTTATCAATGCAGCAACCAGAAATCTATCTCCTACTGATGAGTTCCAAATAAAACAAGTGATTTCTGATTTGCTGCTATAATCCTGTTAAAAGGATAGCTGTGTTAAAACAGTATTTTTGAAGAAAAAAAATGAGAATTTGCATAACTTACCCAGAATTCTCTTGTGCATTGGTAACAGCTGATCCGAATGCTCCGAGCGAGCGGTACTTTTGAAATTTGACATCCGCACATCAAGCGGTGGTGACCGGGACATTTGGACTCCTTGGACCTGTAGCAGGATCCTCCGTGTGGCTGACTTTTATCTTAACAGCTGGGACTCACGGATTCACAGTTTTAAAGAGACGTGGGACCTGCAGAATAGCACTACTACCAGTGTGGATCTGTTAAAGTGCCTGTACAAACCTCATAGTGTTTGAGAGTAGTTTTTGTGAGTAGACACCCTGCAGGGGCTCTCTTTTCATTGAATGTATGTTTGTGTTTCTTGGTAATTAAATTGATTTGCACTATGTAGGTGCATTTGTGCGCTTTCCTTTGTTTTTTGCCTATAGATTTCTTTCTATTCCGTGGGATAACGGATTACTTATTGGATACAGCAGCCAGCACCTACATAGAAATCTCATCACTGTGTGAGATATACATTTATCCTTTTTTTTTTTTTTTATTTAAATTTTTATTGAGTGTTGAAGATATATATACAGGTTTCTTATAATAAGGTAAGTGCAGTCATATGTCCTATATAACAATGGATTATCAGAGAAAATATTAATTACAATACACACACCAGAAAAAGTAATAAGCCTTAAAGTGAAAGGCTAAGAAATACCTGTTATGCAGAATATAAAATATCACATGTCAACCCTCTTAATTTTCCAGTCCCCTTCAGACTAATGAGGCCACTTTTGGACCCCTAGGACAGATAAATTGGACATTAAGGAGATTATAATAATATGAGGCCACTTATGGACCTCCAGAACGCTATTAAAACATATCAACAATGAGTATATATACTAACAACAGAACTACCCAGGGCATTGAGGCATAGTATAGTAAAACTGAATCTGGAGACCTGTAAAGTTGTATTGAGCTTCTAAGTGCTGGCTAGCAACTCTATAAAAACACAATCTCATGATACAAGTATTGGGAAAGAAATGTGGGTAAACTAATCAAGGGATGTACTTCCACCAATCTGATATATAAATGGCTATTATGTTAGTTGAGACGCAAAATATATATATGATTTGATATGTGTCTCACTATGTAGATAGATTATCACAACAGAATTGGGTATACAATATTAATAAAGGATAAACAACCCTGAATACCAGTCCACCCAATATGGCGTTATGTGTCAAAAGCGAACTCAACATAATAGTTAACTGGGAGTACCAGAGGCAGATTAGGCAAAAAAATTATACAATGTGCTGCAATGAAGAGGGGAGATAAAAAAAACAAGATACTCTCAAAATACATTATTACCTCATATCTATCATAATCTGAGCTGAGTGTATAAACAAGTTAGCGACTTTATATCTGTGCAGGAGAAAGCTATACCCCAGGGTTAACATACTTGTCTATGTACATACTAACATATGAAATAGTGCTAAGAAACAAAAACAAACGCGAAGAGAAAAAAAACTGGCTAATTGTGCAGGCAAATAGTAGCGTTAAATCAATAACACAGGTACCCCAGATTTAACATACACATTGAAAACTTAAGCATTCTTGTAATCTAAAAAGAATCTAGTAAAGTCCTTCTCTGACCCAAAAAGTCATTAGGATCTGTATCAAGTGAAGGAGGATTTTCTGATTATCTAGGAGAATATCCAAAATGTTCCTACACAATAGTATATCTCTTAAATGGTAGTCACCCTACACCGGTTTTGAAATGAAGGGTGAAGATAGAATTAATGGACCAGTTCAGTAATCGGACTGTCCCGCCGGAATACAGGCTTAGTGCTATAGAGTGCTCACCCGATAATTTCCAAGTTGACTGCCTCACTGTCTGTCCCAGAGCAGAGATTGCAATTGCACAGTCCAGATGGTAGCACTTTGTAGGTACAGAAGGCACACATATATAGGATTGGCGGCCCTCGATCACCACGGCTGCACTGCTTCCCGCATATTCACAAATGGGGAGATTCTCATTACTAGACTTTCTCCCGGTCACAGGAGTCTCCGCCATTGCCTCACTCTCCAGCCGTCGCAGCAGCTCCACATGCCCGATCTTCCTCACCGGGTGGCAGAACTCGGAAGGGATCTCCGAGGTAGGTATTGGCGGTATGATATGAACCGCAGGGTCAACTTCTGTCCCAACGGATGGGGTCTCTGTGTTGCCGTTTGCATGTTGTGCCAGCTTCGGAGCAAACAAGGCCTCAATATTTCTAAGGAGACAGTGGAATTGCTCGTCCATACTTATACGCATCTCCTCCAGAATCAAATCGATCCTTGTCGCTATGGCAGTAATTTTCAGACACCAAATGATTGTAGCTCAATGCCCTAAGTAACTTTTATGAGCAATGTACTGTTTTTTATGCAGCTCACGTTGGCTGCTGTACCCGGACCAACCGGGGGGGTAGGTGAAGGCCTCAAACGCATATACGTTGCCACTGCAGACCCACCGTTCCAGTACCTCAGCACTTGAGTTAAAGACTTTTAAGCAGGTGTAGATGTTCGTTAAGTTATTATTAGATAATTCTCGCAATTCCTTATTGTGGTTGGGAATTTTATACACTGATATACAGCGGAGTCATCAGTGAGTCCTCAGAGTGCTAAAGTAAGTGGGCCATCTTGGTCGCTGCCCGGAAGCATCCCCCCCATTTATCCTTTTTTAATATATACACATTTCTTTTACAAGATGACGAGTCCACGGATTTCATCCTTACTTATGGGATTACGCCTCCTGGTCAGCAGGAAGTGGCAAAGAGCACCACAGCAGAGCTGTATATATAGCTCCTCCCTTCCCTCCCACTCCAGTCATTCTCTTTGCCTGTGTTAATGATAGGAAGAGGTAAAGTGAGGTGTTAGTTTAGATTCTTCAATCAAGAAGTTTTTTTATTTTAAAATGGTGCCAGTGAGTACTATTTTTCTCAGGGAGAAATCGTCAGTCTATAACTTCCCAAGAGAAGTGGAGACATTTTATTTTTCTGCCCTGATGTTGATGATCTTAGCAAACGTTATCTAAGATCCATGCTGGTTCCCACAGAGCAGTTGAAGGTAGTGTAAAGAAACATCTTCAGTGTGGAGAACCGTGTCATGCTACAAGCAGCATTGAGGTATGTTCAGTCTTTTGTTTCTGGGGAGACTTGATACATCAGAACAGGCTGACATTATTCCCTAGCTGGGGAGGGGTAATCAGTATGCACTATAGGAAAAAGAAATGGTGTACCTGGAATTCCCTTTTTATTTTACTTATTTAATAGTGTGTTGGTGTTCATTTTAAATTTAATGTGTGGGCTGACGCTGGGAGCTGCGGTTGATGGCTGTTGTTATGATGTATAACTGGCTTGGCAGGAGACAATATCACTGAGTATATGACTACTGCTTATTGTGTTGAGTTGTATAAGAGGGGCACATGGCTTTAATATAATTGAACAGACATGTTATTTTATCTACCCATGCGGGTCTCGGTAAGGCTAAGAGTTACGCCCACGGTGGGCGGGGCCTATTTTCATGCGCTCAGCCGCGCAGTGTGTTTTCCGGATCGGCAGCAAGGTTCTAAGGCTCCGGTGGGGCCTAGCTCAGTTGTGTACTTGTAGGGTACAAAGAGACTTGAGAATGTTTCTTCAGAGCCCTGAATTGATAAAACTGATAAAATTGTTCTAAATTGATATATAACATAACCTAACAAGTGGTGCAATATTGTTAAGCTATTTTGGGCACATAAGGGCATTTTTTATCACTGCTAACGTTGTTTTGTTTGCTAACAGAAAAATTGTTGCGCTTTTATTATTTAAAGGCGCAGTACACTTTTTAGTTCAACATTTTTTAGTATATATTTTGACTTCAGAGTTCAATATATCAAGTAAAGAACGTCTTTTATTGCTATTGCTAGTCTGTTTAACATGTCTGAACTTCAGGAAAGTACATGTGCTATGTGTTTAGATGCCAATGTGGAACTCCCTCTTACTTTTTGTCCCTCATGTACTGAAAGGGCCTTACAATGTAAAGAACAGTTTTTCTTTAATGCAAATATGTCTAAGGATGATTCTCAGACTGAGGAGAATCAGGGTATGCCGCTACTTTCTCCCCAAGCGTCACAACCTTTAACGCCCACCCAAGCGACGCTGTGTTCTTCAACCACGTCCACTTATTTACTCTGCAGGATATGGCTGCAGTTATGTCATCTACCCTTACAGAGGTTTTGTCTAAGTTGCCAGTATTGCAGGGCAAACGCAGCAGGACAGAGGCCACTCTGATCCCTGCGACTTCTGATGCTTTGATTGCTATTTCCGATACTCTCACATTGATCTGAATTGGGAGTCAGGGAACTTCTGTCTGAGGGGGAACTTTCCGACTCGGGAAGTGTGTTACCTCAGACGGACTCGGACGTAATGTTATTTAGATTTAAGCTTGAAAACCTCCGCCTGTTATTTTGGGAGGTTTTAGCGACTCTGGATGACTGTGACTCTATTGTGGTTCCACCAGAGAAATTGTGTAAGATGGACAAATATCTAGAAGTGCCTGCTTACTCTGATGTTTTTCCGGTTCCTAAGAGAATTTCAGAAATTATTACGTGGGAATTTTAAGAAAATGTATCCCATAGCTGACACCATCCGGGACTCTTGGCAAACAGTCCCTAAGGTGGAGGGAGCTATATCTACCCTGGCTAAGCGTACTACTATTCCTATTGAGGACAGTTGTGCTTTCAAAGACCCTATGGATAAAAAAATTGGAGGGTCTTCTAAAGAAGTTATTTATTCATCAGGGTTTTCTGTTACAACCAACGGCCTGCATTGTACCAGTCACAACTGCGGCGCCCTTCTGGTTTGACGCCTTAGAAGAGTCTCTTAAGACTGAGACTCCTTTAGAGGAAATTTTAGATAGAATTAAGGCTCTTAAGCTGGCTAATTCTTTTATTAAGGACACCGCCTTTCAGATTGCCAAGTTGGCGGCTAAGAATGCCGGATTTGCCATTTTAGCGCGTAGAGCGTTATGGTTAAAGTCTTGGTCTGCTGATGTGTCATCTAAGTCAAAGCTTTTGGCTATTCCCTTCA
The DNA here is from genome assembly GCF_027579735.1 of Bombina bombina. Classification (NCBI taxonomy): domain Eukaryota; kingdom Metazoa; phylum Chordata; class Amphibia; order Anura; family Bombinatoridae; genus Bombina; species Bombina bombina. The sequence goes on from NC_069504.1 coordinate 1,079,925,976, forward strand.
AAGGGAAACTCATATTCGGGCCTGACTTGAAAGAAATAATTTCTGATATTACGGGAGGTAAGGGTCATCTCCTACCTCAGTATATAACAGCTAAACTGAGTGGTAAACAAAATAATTTTCATTCCTTTCAGTACTTCAAAGGAGTCCCCACTTCTTCTTCTGCTAAACAGGAAGGAAACTTTGCTCAAGCCAAGGCCGTCTGGAGACCCAACCAGGCTTGGAACAAAGGTAAACAACCCAAGAAGCCCACTGCTGCTCCCAAGACAGTATGAAGGGGCGGCCCCCGATCCGGGACCGGATCTAGTAGGGGGCAGACTTTCTCTCTTTACCCAGGCTTGGGTAACAGATGTTCAGGACCCCTGGACACTGGAAATCATGTCCCAAGGGTATCAACTGGAATTCAAAAATTCTCTCCCAAGGTGGAGGTTTCTTCTTTCACGATTGTCTGTAGACCAGATAAAAAGAGAGGCGTTCTTACGTTGTGTAAAAGACCTCTCTACTATGGGAGTAATTCGTCCCGTTCCACTACTGGAACAGGGGCAGGAGTTTTACTCAAATCTTTTCGTGGTTCCCAAAAAAGAGGGAACGTTCAGACCCATTTTAGATCTCAAGAGTCTAAACAAGTTTCTCAGAGTTCCATCCTTCAAGATGGAGACTATTTGAACAATTCTACTATTGATCCAAGAGGGTCAATATATGACTACCGTGGACTTGAAGGATCCATACCTTCATATTCCTATCCACAAGGATCATCAGTTCCTAAGGTTTGCCTTCCTGGACAAACATTTTCATTTCGTGGCTCTTCCCTTAGGGTTGGCCACAGCACCCAGGATCTTCACGAAGGTTCTAGGGTCCCTTCTGGCGGTTCTCAGGCCGTGGGTTATTGCAGTGGCGCCTTACCATCTGACAAAGTCTCATACAGACATGGTTCTGTCCTTTCTGAGGACTCACGGGTGGAAAGTGAATCTAGAAAAGAGTTCACTAATTCCACAGACAAGGGTTCCCTTCTTGGGAACTCTAATAGATTCCATATCCATGAAAATTTTCTTGACAGAGGTCAGGAAGTTAAAGATTCTGAATACATGCCGAGTCCTTCAGTCCAATCCTTGGCCATCAGTGGCTCAGTGCATGGAGGTAATAGGATTGATGGTGGCGGCAATGGACATCATTCCATTTGCTCGTTTTCATCTCAGGCCGCTACAACTGAGCATACTCAGGCAGTGGAATGGAGATTATGCAAATTTGTCTCCTCAGATAGATCTGGATCAGGAGACAAGAGACTCTCTTCTTTGGTGGTTGTCCCAAGGGACGTGCTTCTGCAGACCCTCATGGGTGATAGTGACAACGGACACCAGTCTACTAGGTTGGGGTGCAGTCTGGAATTCCCTGAAGGCTCTCTACTTCCAATCAATATTCTGGAATTGAGAGCAATATTCAATGCGCTTCAGATTTGGCCTCAGTTGGCTTCGGCCAAATTCATTCATTTTCAGTCGGACATCACGACTGTGGCTTACATCAATCATCAGGGAGGAACAAGAAGTTCCTTAGCAATGACAGAAGTATCCAAGATAATTCGGTTGGCGGAGGCTCACTTTTGTTATCTTTCAGCAATCTACATCCCAGAAGTGAACAACTGGGAAGTGAACTTTTTAAGCAGACAGAAGTTTCATTCGGGGGAGTGGGAACTCCATCTGGAGGTCTTTGCCACCCTGACTCTCAGATGGGGCAGACCGGAATTGGATCTGATGGCGTCTCGTCAGAATGCCAAGCTCCCAAGATACGGATCCAGGTCAAGGGATCCTCAGGCCGAACTGATAGATGACTTGGCAGTGCCTTGGTCGTTCAACCTAGCTTATGTGTTTCCACCGTTTGTTCTCCTTCCCCGGGTGATTGCTCGGATCAAACAGGAGAGGGCTTCAGTAATTTTAATTGCGCCTGCGTGGCCTCGCAGGACTTGGTATGCCGATCTAGTGGACATGTCCTCTCTGCCGCCGTGGAAGCTTCCATTGAGGCAGGACCTTCTTATTCAGGGACCCTTCCAACATGCAAATCTAGTTTCTCTGCAACTGACTGCATGGAGATTGAACGCTTGATTTTATCTAAGCGGGGGTTCTCTGATTCGGTCATTGATACTTTGATTCAGGCACGTAAGCTTGTTACTAGAAAGATCTACTAAGCTTGTTACTAGAAAGATCTACCATAAGATATGGGGTAAATATCTTTATTGGTGTGAATCCAAGGGCTACTCATGTGTAGAGTTAGGATTCCCAGGATTCTATCTTTTCTCCAAGAAGGATTGGAGAAAGGGTTATCAGCAAGTTCCTTAAAGGGACAAATCTCGGCTTTGTCGATTTTACTACACAAACGTTTGGCAGATGTTCCAGACGTTCAGTCTTTTTGTCAGGCTCAGACCAGAATCAAGCCTGTGTTTAGACCAATTGCTCCACCCTGGAGTTTGAATTTAGTTCTTAATGTTCTTCAAGGGGTTCCGTTTGAACCCATGCATTCCATAGATATTAAGTTGTTATCTTGGAAGGTTTTATTTTTGGTTGCTATTCCTTCTGCTCGTAGAGTTTCTGAGCTTTCAGCGTTACAATGTGCCTCGCCTTATCGTATCTTCCATTCTGATAAGGTGGTTTTACGTACCAAACCTGGTTTCCTTCCTAAGGTTGTTTCAAATAAGAATATTAATCAGGAAATTGTTGTTCCTTCATTATGTCCTAATCCTTCTTCTAAGAAGGAGCGTCTGTTGCATAACTTGGAAGTGGTCCGTGCCCTGAAGTTTTACTTGCAGGAGACTAAGGCCTAGATTTAGAGTTTGGCGGTAGCCGTGAAAACCAGCGTTAGAGGCTCCTAACGCTGGTTTTAGGCTACCGCCGGTATTTGGAGTCAGTCAGGAAAGGGTCTAACGCTCACTTTTCATCCGCGACTTTTCCATACCGCAGATCCCCTTACGTCAATTGCGTACCCTATCTTTTCAATGGGATCTTTCTAACTCCGGTATTTAGAGTCATGGCTGAAGTGAGCGTTAGAAATCTAACGACAAAACTCCAGCCGCAGAAAAAAGTCAGTAGTTAAGAGCTTTCTGGGCTAACGCCGGTTTATAAAGCTCTTAACTACTGTGCTATAAAGTACACTAACACCCATAAACTACCTATGTACCCCTAAACCGAGGTCCCCCCACATCGCCGCCACTCGATTAAATTTTTTTAACCCCTAATCTGCCGACCGCCACCTACGTTATACTTATGTACCCCTAATCTGCTGCCCCTAACACCGCCGACCCCTATATTATATTTATTAACCCCTAACCTGCCCCCCACAACGTCGCCGCCAGCTACCTACAATAATTAACCCCTAATCTGCCGACCGCCACCTACGTTATACTTATGTACCCCTAATCTGCTGCCCCTAACACCGCCGACCCCTATATTATATTTATTAACCCCTAATCTGCCCCCCTCAACGTCGCCTCCACCTGCCTACACTTATTAACCCCTAATCTGCCGAGCGGACCGCACCGCTATTATAATAAAGTTATTAACCCCTAATCCGCCTCACTAACCCTATAATAAATAGTATTAACCCCTAATCTGCCCTCCCTAACATCGCCGACACCTAACTTCAAACATTAACCCCTAATCTGCCGACTGGAGCTCACCGTTATTCTAATAAATGTATTAACCCCTAAAGCTAAGTCTAACCCTAACACTAACACCCCCCTAAATTAAATATAATTTAAATCTAACTAAATAAATTAACTCTTATTAAATAAATTATTCCTATTTAAAGCTAAATACTTACCTGTAAAATAAACCCTAATATAGCTACAATATAAATTATAATTATATTATAGCTATTTTAGGATTTATATTTATTTTACAGGCAACTTTGTATTTATTTTAACCAGGTACAATAGCTATTAAATAGTTAAGAACTATTTAATAGCTAAAATAGTTAAAATAATTACAAAATTACCTGTAAAATAAATCCTAACCTAAGTTACAATTAAACCTAACACTAGACTATCAATAAATTAATTAAATACAATACCTAAAATTATCTACAATTAAACCTAACACTACACTATCAATAAATGAATTAAATACAATATCTATAAATAAATACAATTAAATAAACTAACTAAAGTACAAAAAATAAAAAAGAACTAAGTTACAAAAAATAAAAAAATATTTACAAACATTAGAAAAATATTACAACAATTTTAAACTAATTACACCTACTCTAAGCCCCCTAATAAAATAACAAAGATCCCCAAAATAAAAAAATGCCCTACCCTATTCTAAATTACAAAAGTTCAAAGCTCTTTTACCTTACCAGCCCTGAACAGGGCCCTTTGCGGGGCATGCCCCAAGAAATTCAGCTCTTTTGCCTGTAAAAAAACACATACAATACCCCCCCCCCCAACATTACAACCCACCACCCACATACCCCTAATCTAACCCAAACCCCCCTTAAATAAACCTAACGCTAAGCCCCTGAAGATCTTCCTACCTTATCTTCACCTCACCGGGTATCACTGATGCGTCCTGGCTCCAAAATCTTCATCCAAGCCCAAGCGGGGGCTAGACATCCATCATCCGACGGCTGAAGAAGTCCAGAAGAGGGTCCAAAGTCTTCATCCTATCCGGGAAGAAGAGTAGATCCGGACCGGCAACCATCTTCTTCCAAGCGGCATCTTCTATCTTCATCCGATGAGGACCGGCTCCATCGTGAAGACCTCCAGCACGGACCCATCTTCTTCCGACGACGTCCAACTGAAGAATGACGGTTCCTTTAAGGGACGTCATCCAAGATGGCGTCCCTCGAATTCCGATTGGCTGATAGGATTCTATCAGCCAATCGGAATTAAGGTAGGAAAATTCTGATTGGCTGATGGAATCAGCCAATCAGAATCAAGTTCAATCCGATTGGCTAAAGCTGAACCAATCAGCCAATCGGATTGAACTTGAATCTGATTGGCTGATTCAATCAACCAATCAGATTTTTCTAGCTTAATTCCATTGGCTGATAGAATCCTATCAGCCAATCGGAATTCGACGGACGCCATCTTGGATGACGTCATTTAAAGGTACCTCATTCGTCGGGAAGTCGTCGTGCCGGATGGATGCTCTGCGGCGGAGGAGCGAAGAAAGAAGATTGAAGAAGACTCTCTGCAGCTTGATTGAAGACATTTCCCGGATTGGATGAAGAGTGCTGCCCGGCTGGGTGAAAACAAGGTAGGGAGATCTTCAGGGGGGTAGTGTTAGGTTTATTTAAAGGGGGTTTGGGTGGGTTTAGAAAAGGGGTATGTGGGTTGTGGGTTGTAATGTTGGGGGGTGGTATTGTGTTTATCTTTACAGGCAAAAGAGCAGTTTTCTTTGGGGCATGCCCCGCAAAAAGCCCTTTTAAGGGCTGGTAAGGTAAAAGAGCTTTGAACTTTTTTAATTTAGAATAGGGCAGGGAAAAATTTTTATTTTGGGGGGCTTATTATTTTATTAGGGGGCTTAGAATAGGTGTAATTAGCTTAAAAATCTTGTAATATTTTTTTTATTTTTTGTAATTTAGTGGGGGTTTTTTTTGTAATTTAGTTTAGTTTAATTTATTGTATTTTAGTTTAGATATTTGTAGTTTATTTAATTTATTGATAGTGTAGGTGTATTTGTAACTTAGGTTAGGATTTATTTTACAGGTACATTGGTAATTATTTTAACTAGGTAGCGATTAAATAGTAAATAACTATTTAATAGCTATTGTACCTAGTTAAAATAAATACAAAGTTGCCTGTAAAATAAATATAAACCCTAAAATCGATACAATGTATTTTATTAATTACATTGTAGCTATCTTAGGGTTTATTTTATAGGTAAGTATTTAGATTTAAATAGGAATATTTTCATTAATAATATTAATATTATATTTATTTTAATAAGAGTTTAGTTAGGGATGTTAGAGTTAGATAGGGTTATTATACTTAATATATATATAATATAATAACTATATTAACCGTAATATAATTAGGGTTAATATAGTTAGTATAGCTGGCCGCGGTGTAGGGGGATTAAATAAGGGGTTAATATTTTTAAAATAGATGTCGGCGGGGTAGATGTCGGCGGGGTAGATGGGATAGATGTCGGCGCGGTAGATGTCGGGGGGTAGATGGCGGCGCGGTAGATGTCGGCGGGGTAGATGGGGTAGATGTCAGCGGGGTAGATGGGGTAGATGGAGGCGGGGTAGCTAAGTTAGATGGCGGCGGTTTAGGGGTTAATAACTTTATTAGGTAGCGGCGGGGTCCGGGAGCGGCGGTTTAGGGGTTAAACACTTTATTGGGGATCTCGGACCGCGGTTGACAGGTAGATAGACTTGCGCATGCGTTAGGTGTTCGGAATTGTTTGCGCATGCGCTACATGTTAACGAGCATGGATTGTCAATGACGATTTGTTAGGGAACGCATGCGCAGTTTGATCGCGTTACGTGTGCAAAAAGGGGCTGGACGCCACGGGGTATGAGCTAGAATTCGTTAAGGGCAATGTCAATCAAATTAGATACGAGGGACAAGATGGCGGGCGGAGGAAGAAAGTAAGTGAAGTAGGTTTATAAATCCTTCGATTATGGTTTTAGTCTTAAATTATAAAAAAATTATGAATTAAACTAACGTTTATTTTAGGTAATTAACAAGATGAGGAAGAGTGGTGAACGTGACTTGACATTCACTTTAATATCAATGGAATGCATGGGTTCAAACGGAACCCCCTGAAGAACTCTAAGAACTAAATTTAGACTCCATGGCGGAGCAATAGGTTTAAACACAGGCCTAATTCTAACTAAAGCCTGACAAAAAGCCCGAACGTCTGGAACATCTGTCAGACGCTTGTGCAACAAAATAGACAGAGCAGATATCTGTCCCTTTAGGGAACTAGCTGATAATCCTTTCTCCAATCCCTCTTGGAGAGAAGACAAAATCCTAGGAATCCTGATTTTACTCCAGGAGAAGCCTTTGGATTCGCACCAAAAAATATATTTACGCCGACTTCCGGTGGGCGGGCGATCCGACTAGCCGCAAGATAGAAGAGCTCCGCTACATCTCTTGCCTAAATACCCCAGCGGTCGGTAACTGACCCCGAGCATAACCCCTAGCATTAGCAGGTGACAACCACACACTGCCTGGCATCCCACATTGCAGGAGCCCCCAAGAACGGCTCCCCCACGGACAGTCATTTATCCACAACGAAGAGCCGCGACTTTGAGCGGCAGAAGACGGAAGACAAAGGGCAATATCAGCGCCCTTATGACCGGGCAATAGAGACTTTGACCACACGCTGCCCGAAACATTTGGAGCCGGGCCACACCGTAACAGCGGGGTAAGAGAGTGACCTACGCACTGCTTTTTGGCGCGGGCGCCATCTTGCCCCCAATCAGACACGCAGCTACAATCCTCTTCCCTGCTGTGCGGTCTAGAACCTGCATCTCATACCCGGGGCAGAAATTGAAGGAACTGAGAACTTCCTAACACTGACATTAAGCCTTGCAACAGTACAACTGAGGACGCTTCCTTTACCCTTTTAAGGCAGACCTGCAACTTGTGTAAGCTGTCCCTGAAGAGATAGAAACAGCAAGCGTCTTCCATACCGCTGTTACCAGTACCAACCCTTCACCTGTAGTGCAGGGTAGGCAGAGACTTACAGGAGCCTGATACTCAAGACCCTTATTCTTGCTCAGCTTCCTGCAGTGGAAAAGTTGCAATTTAACACAGGGAAAGCAGCACCACTTATGAAAGTCGATAAGTATTTTAAGGCATCAACATCACTGGCCATACCCATAATGGCCGGAAAGCAAAAGACGTCGGAAAGGGGCAGGAAACAGGCCGCAGAAATTCATCCAGAACCTAGCTCTCCTAATCAGAGGGACATTAATGTTGAACCAGCTCCTGACTTACTCCGAGACCTAAAGGCCTTCTTTCTCCCCAAAATGGAGACATTACAAGCAGGAATGGACACCCTTACTACTGAAATCCGCCAATATTCTACAAGACTGCAACAAGCAGAGCAAAGGATCTCTGACGTAGAGGACTCACAGCATACATCTACAATTGCCCTGCAACGCATGGAACGCCACAATTCAATTCTGCAGGACAAACTAGATGACCTCGAAAACCGGTCCCGCCGCAACAATCTAAGGATTGTGGGGGTCCCGGAATCAGTTAAAAATAAAGAGCTCATAGAATTTACCGCATACACCCTCCCCAAACTGCTCAAGATGGACCAAGAGACAATGCCGCTAGACGTCGAGAGGGCACACAGAATAGGCCCAGATCAGTCACCTACTAAGCCCAATCAGAGACCGAGACAAGTTATCTTCAAGTTACTCAGATACCAGGAGAAGCTGGCGCTTTTAAAAGCTTACAGATCCCAACCAGATCTGGCCTACGAAGGACATAAACTTCTGATCTTCCAGGACTTTTCTGCAGAAGTGGCGAGGCGCAGAAAAGAATTTGCTCCCCTCTGTTCTAAGCTGCATGCTTTGGGCCGACAGGCTTCACTTCTCTACCCCGCCAAGCTGAGACTGATGACACCGACAGGCCCCAAGTTTTTCCTGAACCCGCAAAAGCTTCAAGAATTCCTGGACGCTGAACCTCACAATGGCGAGGGTTGAAAGATGAACTCAGAGCACAAGCAATTTTCTATCCCATTTACTTGTTACAATGAGAGCTAGGCCTCAGAGACTGTCACAACTGTTCACATTAAGGACTAAGTACCTGCTCTCTTATGTTTTAGTCTGTGTTCCAGTTTCTGTTATTGTTATCATTCTTACACTGCTACCTCAATCCTTCAGGGTCTCACTGGTTGGACCCTTCCCCTCCAAGGTGTCCTACTCCAGCCATCTCGCTCTACGCCTGTCCCTCCTACTTCTCTTCCATTTCCCCTCTCACTTTACTGAATATCATGTTGTCGTTTTCTTATGCTTGTTCAATTTTGCCTCAATAGGTTCATGGAGGAGCACCTGGATTCCGCCCCGTTGCCTGACTCCGGACACACTGGCCCGTAAGTCACTGATATCCCAGACACCTAACCTCGAACTACTTGCACCCACCTACACATTCCTGGGTGACCTCAGCAAAACCAATGCCGACTTCTATCCAACTGCCCAGACACGCTATAGACCCACGGACTCCACATCCACTACAAACTATATACCAAATACATTCCTTTTTACCCAGCACTATGGCATGCCCCCTTAGAGTAGTGTCCTGGAATGTGGGAGGCATAACCTCTCCGGCCAAACGCAGTATCATATTGCAACACCTTAAACGTCTTCGCACAGATCTTGCCCTCTTGCAAGAGACACACCTCACAGAAACAGAGCATGAGAAGTTAAGGTGCAGATGGGTAGACCAGGTATACTACACCCCTACCGAAGGGCGCAAGAGAGGAGTAGCCATTTTAGTCCGCAAAGGCCTGTCGGTCCGCATTAACCCTATTACAATAGACCCAAAAGGTAGATATATCGTAGCTGACCTACACCTAGACAACCAATCATACATCATATGTAACATCTACGGACCCAATCAATTTAGACCACAATTTTGGCACTCCTTACAATCCTCTCTAGCTCTGCATGCAGATAAGCCATTAATTCTGGGGGGAGACTTCAACCTGGCCCAGGACCTGCCATTAGACCGTAGAGCTGACACACACCCTCAGGGAAAAGGAAAAACACATGCTAGGAAACGGAAGAGTGAAACAGCAGTCATGGCTAACTTCAAGACATCCCTGAATCTCATTGATTTGTGGCGTACACGCCACCCGACCAGGAGAGACTTTACATGTGCCTCTAAAACACATGGGACGCTCTCACGCATTGACTATTTTTTATGCTCCAAACAACTACACACACAGATTCCGCAAACTGACATTTCAGACATCATAATCTCTGACCACGCACCCATATGGCTACAACTTGGACCTCGGACTCACAACCCCACACAGGGGAACTGGAGATTCCCTACCTACCTTTACCATAACATCGAGTTTAGAAAACACTTAAAATCTCAGTGGGAGGAATATCACAGATTTAACGCCCAACATCTCAATGACCCAGGTATCTTTTGGGGAGCATCCAAGGCAGTCATGAGGGGACAAATCACTAGCTTCACTGCCCACTATAACGCTAAAAGGAAAAAGGTAGAAACCACAACCACCACGGCAGTAACAGCTGCATACAACCAATACCTAGCTCACCCCTCCCTCCAAAACAGAAACAAATTCTATGAGAAAAAGAAATTAAGAGAGGATGCCCTATCCCAACAAAATCACTTTTTCCAGACACATAGGAAGGGCCGTTTTTATAGATTTGGTGATAAAACCGGAAGACTGTTGGCCAATGTAGTTAAACTGGCTAACCCTAAATCTGTCATCCCTGCCATCCATAAACAGGGGATACTCCACTCAGACACCAAATCAATCACATCAGAATTTCTTAACTTCTACTCCGCGCTCTACTCTGCACAACCATGCACACAGAATGACAGAGACTGTTTCTGGGATCAACTTAACCCTCCCTCTCTGAGTCCAGAAAACTTAGAACAACTCAATGCCCCTATTCAGACGTCAGAGGTCCTGAAAGCCATTAAAGCAGCTAAACTAGGCAAAACACCAGGCCCCGATAAGATACCAATTGAATATTACAAGCTCCTGCAAGCAGAGTTAAGCCCCCTGCTGGCCCAAACATTTACAGCATACCTAAAAGGCACAGCAACTCCCCCAACCGATTTCGCAGACGCCCTGATGTGCTTAATTCCAAAACCAGACAGAGACCCGACGTTCCCTGCCTCTTATAGGCCAATAGCACTCTTGAACAATGAGTATAAGCTCTTCACAGCCATACTAGCGACCAGATTAGCTGGTGTATTAGGCACAGTTATCCACGCAGACCAGACGGGCTTCATGAAACATCGCTCCTCAGTCACCAACATACGCAAGACACTAGCACTCATTGACTTTTACTGGCAGGGAAGACACCGTGACCAGAACAAAACTGAAGCACTCCCAGAAGCGTGCCTCCTCTCTGTCGACGCGGAAAAAGCGTTCGACAGGGTTGAATGGGACCATCTATTGACTACTTTAGACAAATTTGGCATTAAGGGTGACTTTCATAACCTCATACAAACATTATATCACAACCCGCGCACCTCTATAATAGTAAACGGTGAAGTGTCACAGCCTTTCTCCCTCGGAAGAGGTACCCGACAGGGATGCCCACTGTCGCCCCTCCTGTTTAACCTAGCTATAGAGCCCCTAGCTATATACATAAGAAGTAAACTTCCAGCAGTCAAGGTAGGAACTCACTCTATGCACCTGTCCCTGTATGCTGATGACTTGCTCCTATACGTCATTAATCCAAGCACCACCATACCCAGGCTGGTCTCCATTTTCAAACAATTCGGAGTTATCTCAGGATACAAGGTAAACTTAGACAAATCGGAGCTGACATACCTCACTAATCCACACCCCTCCTCACTTCCACACACCGCACTTAAAATTACTGATGGCTCTTTTAAATATCTGGGCATACATCTCCACGTTAACCCACACTTAATTTACAAATTGAACATCCCTCCAGTGATAGCGCAGATACGCACATTACTGAAGAGCTGGGCCAAATTGCCAATCTCCTTATCAGGTCGGGCAAGTCTTATCAAAATGATGGCAATGCCCAAACTGCTATACCCCCTGCAGTTGCTCCCTCTGCTACTCACGAAGCAGGACCTGAGGACTATCACCAGTGCTTTCAGCGATTTCGTATGGAACACGAGAAAACACAGAATCAGCAGAACAAAGTTAGCCCTACCAACTAACAAAGGGGGATTGAGACTCCCAAATGTGGAGTGGTACAACTGGGCCACACTAACCAAGCTGGTCTTTGACTGGCTGGCGCGCACATCGACTTTTAATGATGAAAAGCTTGAGAAATCCCTGGCCCACCCATTTCACCTAGCTTTCTTACCCCATGCCCCCCTCCATACCCTTCCTGCTCGAATTAAAGACAACATCCTATTTAAAGATCCACTCAGAGCATGGGCAAAGCTGTGCAGGTGGTGGAAGCTCCCTAACAAAGTTACCAAACATCTCCCATTACAGGGCAACCCGGCTTTCCTCCCAGGCATGACCACAAAAATTTTTGCTCTATGGGAGGAGAAGGGTTTACATACAGTCGCACAGCTAATAGACCCACTTACGGACAAACCATTCTCACTGGCACACTTGCAGGACAGATTTGACCTACCCAGACATAGCACATTCGCATACCTCCAGTCCAAACATTATATCCATAAACTGATGTCTGAAGGACTCAGTGGCAGAAGCCACTCACCAATAGACAATATCTGTGCCCTAACTAGACAAGGATCACATTCCATCTCATACATTTACAGCTTAATCCTGGAAACTAAATCCGCTGAAATATTACAACAATTAAGTGCCAAGTGGAAAAGCTGCACTGATCTTGATGTTAGTGAGGACACTATCTCAGATAGCTTCCAACTAGTAGCTAGGAGCACACTAGCAATGCACTTCAGAGAAATGCACCTCAAATTCATTCATCTGAGCTATATCACCCCACAGCTGAGAGCCAAATGGGTCCAGGGTGCACCAGACACCTGTCCCAAATGCTCCTCATCCAGACCTGACATTACACACTTGTTCTGGAGCTGCCCTAAAATAGCTCAATACTGGAGTAAGATTCAGTTCTGGTTGAGGAAAAAATGCGGCGAAATGTCTGTCCTTTCAGCTTGGGACACTTTCTTTCTTAGGGGGCACACACAGAGTACCCCACAAGACCGCTTTCTGAATACCGCCATCCTCATTGCTAGAAAACTTATTCTAACACACTGGGCCTCCAGTAAACCACCGCACATCACACAATTTACAAAGCTTCTACATACACAACTATTGATAGAACAGGCAGATGTCAAGGGAGACCTAGAGAGAAGAATCAAAGCCTTTTTCACAAAATGGGAACCATACCTGTTGTCTCTACCCGTAAGCAGCTACACACAGTTAATGTTACCTTTTGCTGAGAGCACGTTTATTCTGACAGAAAGACTAAGAGGCAACCAAGCGGTGTGACACCTTAGTGACCACTGACGGTACTCCTTATTATAATCCCCCCCTTCCCTTATTCTTCTTCCACACGGACATACGAAAGAACATGTTGAGAGCTACAGTGGGCGAACCAGGTGCCTCCTCCTCTTCCTTCTCCTTCTCAGTGATTTATGCCTTTCGTGCCTGTTTTGGCATTTTTGCTGTTTTTTGAGATAAAATGAGCTGACATCTGCTGACTAGATATATGGTTCGAACCTGATTGTTTGAATCTAATATGTTTCCCTCCCCCCCACCCCCCCCCCCCCTGTCCTTACCCCCTTTACCTCCCACCCCCCTCTGCCTACCCTCCTCCACCACCCTACTAAGACACCCTTACTTCCCCCCCTCTCTCCTTTCCCCCCCCCACCTTCCCACCCCACTCTCCCCCTCACCCCCCTCCCCCCCCCCCATCAGTACCACCCGTTTCCCCCCAAACCCTTCTCTTCTCCCAACCCCTCTTTCCCCTTTCGGATCACCTAGAAAATTAAAAAAGTTACCTGGACGGGTGTTAACCACTCTGGGAATGCATTAAATTCTCACTAATTACATTAGCCGCATGATGTGAGTTTCCTGTCAGGATATCACTTTATGTAAGTTATGTTATTTTCTTGTTACTTCATGTATACTGTCTTATTCCTTGCAGTGGTATGCCCGTTTGGGTCCCCCCACTAAATAAAGATATTTAAAAAAAATATATATATATTTACGCCATATCTTATGATAAATTTTCCTGGTAACAGGCTTTCGAGCCTGAATCAAGGTATTTATGACTGACTCAGAGAAACCCCGCTTTGATAGAATCAAGCGTTCAATCTCCACACAGTTAGTTGTAGAGAAATTAGATTTGGATGTTTGAATGGACCTTGAATCAGAAGGTCCTGTCTCAATGGCAGAGACCATGGTGGAAGGGATGACATGTCCACCAGGTCTGCATACCAAGTCCTGCGTGGCCATGCAGGCGCTATCAAAATCACCCACGCTCTCTCCTGTTTGATTCTGGCAATCAGACGTGGAAGGAGAGGGAAAGGTGGAAACACATAAGCCAGGTTGAACGACCAGGGTACTGCTAGAGCATCTATCAGTACAGCCTGAGGATCCCTTGACCTGGAGCCGTAATGAGGAAGTTTGGCGTTCTGACGAGACGCCATCAGATCCAACCCATAGCCGCACCAGCACACCTCCGGATGGAGTTCCCACTCCCCGGATGAAAAGTCTGACTACTTAGAAAATCTGCCTCCCAGTTCTCTACACCTGGGATATAGATAGCTGACAGATGGCAAGAGTGAGCCTCTGCCCATTGGATTATCCTTGAGACCTCTATCATCGCTAAGGAACTCTTTGTTCCGCCCTGATGACTGATATAAGCCACAGTCGTGATGTTGTCCGACTGAAACCTGATGAATCTGGCCGAAGCCAGCTGAGGCCATGCCTGGAGAGCATTGAATATCTCTCTTAATTCCAGAATATTTATCGGTAGGAGAGCCTCCTCCCGAGTCCACAAACCCTGAGCTTTTAGGGAATTCCAGACTGCACCCCAGCCCAGAAGACTGGTGTCTGTCGTCACTATAACCCATTCTGGCCTGCGGAAACACATTCCCTTGGACAGATGATCCTGTGACAACCACCAAAGAAGAGAGTCTCTGGTCTATTGATCCAGATTTATCTGAGGAGGTAAATCCGCATAATCCCCATTCCACTGATTGAGCATGCATAGTTGCAGTGGTCTGAGATGTAAGAGAGCAAACAGAACTATGTCCATTGCCGCTACCATTAGTCCGATTACCTCCATACACTGAGCCACTGACGGCCGAGGAATGGAATGAAGAGCTCGGCAGGTGGACAAAATCTTTGATTTCCTGACCTCCGTCAGAAATATTTTCATGTCCACCGAGTCTATCAGAGTCCCTAGAAATGAAACTCTTGTGAGGGGGGAAAGAGAACTCTTTTTTACGTTCACTTTCCACCTGTGAGACCTTAGAAAGGCCAACACTAAGTCCGTGTGAGACTTGGCTAGTTGGAAGGACGACGCTTGAATTAGAATGTCGTCTAGATAAGGCGCCACTGCTATGCCCCGTGGCCTTAGCAGAAAGGCGAACCTGAGGAACTGGTGATGATCTTTGTGGATAGGAATGTGTAGATACGCATCCTTTAAGTCCACGTGGTCATATATTGACCCTCCTGGATCAATGGTAAGATAGTCCGAATGGTCTCCATCTTGAAAGATGGAACTCTTAGGAATTGGTTTAGGATCTTGAGATCCAGAATTGGTCTGAAGGTTCCCTCCTTTTTGGGAACTATAAACAGATTGGAGTAGAACCACTGCCCCTGTTCTGCTTTTGGAACTGGGCAGATCACTCCCATGGTAAAAAGGTCTTCTACACAGTGTAAGAACGCCTCTCTTTTTGTCGGGTTTACAGACAATTGAGACAGATGGAACCTCCCCCTTGGAGGGGAATCCTTGAAATCTAGAAGGTATCCCTGGGTTACAATTTCTACTGCCCAGGAATCCTGAACGTCTCTTGCCCAGGCCTGAGCAAAGAGAGAGTCTGCCCCCTACTAGATCCAGTCCCGGATCGGGGGCTACCCCTTCATGCTGACTTAGTGGCAGCAGCAGGCTTTATGGCCTGTTTACCCTTGTTCCAAGCCTGATTAGGTCTCCAGGTTGGCTTGGATTGAGCAAAGTTCCCCTCTTGCTTTGCAGCAGGGGAAGAGGTAGAGGGACCACTCTTGAAGTTTCGAAAGGAACGAAAATTATTTTGTTTGGTCCTAGTCTTATTTGACTTATCCTGAGGGAGGGTATGACCCTTCCCTCCAGTAATGTCTGAAATGATCTCTTTCAATGCATTCCCGAATAGGGTCTTACCTTTGAAAGGGATCGACAAAAGCTTAGATTTAGATGACACATCAGCTGACCGGGACTTAAGAAGCCATAATGCTCTACGCGCTAAAATGGCAAAACCTGAATTCTTAGCCGCAAGATGAAAAGCGGCGTCTGTAATAAAAGAATTAGCCAACTTAATTCTTCCAAAATATCATCTAGTGGGGTCTCCATCTGAAAAGCCTCTTCTAGAGCCTCAAACCAAAAGGCAGCTGCAGTGGTTACAGGAACAATGCATGCTATAGGTTGAAGAAGAAAACCTTGATGAACAAAAATGGGAAACATTTTCTTAAAAACAGGAGGGGGAGAGAACGGAATACCTGGTTTATCCCACTCCTTAGTAACAATGTCCGAAATCCTCTTAGGGACCGGAAACACATCAGTGTAAACAGGAACCTCTAAATATTTGTCCATTTTACACAATTTCTCTGGAACCGCAATAGGGTCACAATCATCCAGAGTAGCTAAAACCTCCCTGAGCAATAAGCGGAGGTGCTCTAGCTTAAATTGAAATGCCGTCATATCTGAATCTGTCTGAGGGAACGTCTTTCCTGAATCAGAAATCTCTCCCTCAGACATCAAATCCCTCATCCCTACTTCAGAACATTGTGAGGGAATATCGGATACGGCTACTAAAGCGTCAGAAGGCTCAGCATTTGTTCTTAACCCAGAGGTACTGCGCTTCCCTTGCAAACCAGGCAGCTTAGATAAAACCTCTGTGAGGGTAGTATTCATAACTGAAGCCATATCTTGCAAGGTGAAAGAATTAGACGCACTAGAAGTACTTGGTGTCGCTTGTGCGGGCGTTACTGGTTGAGACACTTGGGGAGAACTAGATGGCAAAACCTGATTTCCTTCTGTCTGAGAATCATCTAATGCCAAACCTTTATAAGTCAAAATATGCTGTTTGCAATTTATAGACATATCAGTACAAGTGGGACACATTCTAAGAGGGGGTTCCACAATGGCTTCTAAACAAATTGAACAATGAGTTTCCTCAGTGTCAGACATGTTTAACAGGCTAGTAATGAAGCAAGCAAGCTTGGAAAACACTTTATTTAATGAAAAAAACACAATTTGCAAAAAAGGTACTGTGCCTTTAAGAGAAAAAAAGGCATACACAAACTGCAAAACAGGTTAAAATTGCTTATTTTTTTCTGAAATTTTAACAGTGTATCCACTAAGCTTTAGAAGGATTGCACAACAAGTTAATAAGCAATAAACCCCCAAACGAAAAAAAACGGATTGAAAAATGTTTAAAACCGGTTACACACCACTATAAGCACCTTGCCACAGCTCTGCTGTGGCCCTACCTGCCCTTAGGAACGATAATATGGGGTTAAAGCTTCGAATAGGCCCTCAGAAGATCACCAGGACCTCAGGAGAAGTTCCTTGCCGCTTGTCTGTATAACTAAATGCACAACTGAGGCGCGAAAATAGGCCCGTCCAACTCACTCGATGTTACTGGGGCCTACTCAAATCTAACAAACCTAGTTTGAAAACCATGTGGCTTATAACAAACCCAAATGACCCCCTCAAGCAAACGTCCCATAAACATAAACGTTACTCCCAGAACACACAAAGGTTTGTACCAATTTTACATAAACAAACTGAGTGCCCAATTTTTTTTTAGCCATTATGCAAGCTAGTAAAACCTCTTTCATACTAGGATTACTGCTTACCCTTCCCCTAATGGGGATACTGTCAGCCTTTCTGAGTTAACACAGTCTCTGCAGAAAAAATGACTGAACATACCTCATTGCTATATAGCAAGAACCGTTCCTCACACTGAAGTTTTCCTGTACTCCTCAGCTCATGTGGGAACAGCAGTGGACCTTAGATACAAATGCTAAGATCATCATCCTCCAGGCAGAAATCTTCATCTATGTCCTGCCTGAGAGCAAATAGTACAACACCGGTACCATTTAAAAATAACAAACTCTTGATTGAAGATGAAATAAAAACTAACAGTTTAACACCTTGTAACTTAGGTTAGGATTTATTTTACAGGTACATTGGTAATTATTTTAACTAGGTAGCGATTAAATAGTAAATAACTATTTAATAGCTATTGTACCTGGTTAAAATAAATACAAAGTTGCCTGTAAAATAAATATAAACCCTAAAATCGATACAATGTAATTTATTAATTACATTGTAGCTATCTTAGGGTTTATTTTATAGGTAAGTATTTAGATTTAAATAGGAATATTTTCATTAATAATATTAATATTATATTTATTTTAATAAGAGTTTAGTTAGGGATGTTAGAGTTAGATAGGGTTATTATACTTAATATATATATAATATAATAACTATATTAACCCTAATATAATTAGGGTTAATATAGTTAGTATAGCTGGCCGCGGTGTAGGGGGATTAAATTAGGGGTTAATATTTTTAAAATAGATGTCGGCGGGGTAGATGGGGTAGATGTCGGCGGGGTAGATGGGATAGATGGCGGTGAGGTAGATGTCGGCGGGGTAGATGGGGTAGATGTCGGCGGGGTAGATGGGGTAGATGTCGGGGGGGTAGATGGGGTAGATGTTGGGGGGGTAGATGGGGTAGATGTAGATGGGGTAGATGGCGGCGCGGTAGATGGCGGCGGGGTAGATGGGGTAGATGTTGGCGGGGTAGATGGGGTAGATGGCGGCGGGGTAGCTAAGTTAGATGGCGGCGGTTTAGGGGTTAATAACTTTATTAGGTAGCGGCGGGGTCCGGGAGCGGCGGTTTAGGGGTTAAACACTTTATTGGACCGCGTTTGACAGGTAGATAGACTTGCGCATGCGTTAGGTGTTCGGAATTGTTTGCGCATGCGCTACATGTGAACGAGCATGGATTGTCAATGACGATTTGTTAGAGAACGTATGCGCAGTTTGATCGCGTTACGTGTGCAAAAAGGGGCTGGACGCCACAGGGTATGAGCTAGAATTCGTTAAGGGCAATGTCAATCAAATTAGATACGAGGGACAAGATGGTGGACGGAGGAAGAAAGTAAGTGAAGTAGGTTTATAAATCCTTCGATTATGGTTTTAGTCTTAAATTATAAAAAAATTATGAATTAAACTAACGTTTATTTTAGGTAATTAACAAGATGAGGAAGAGTGGTGAACGTGACTTGACATTCACTTTAATATCAATGGAATGCATGGGTTCAAACGGAACCCCCTGAAGAACTCTAAGAACTAAATTTAGACTCCATGGCGGAGCAATAGGTTTAAACACAGGCCTAATTCTAACTAAAGCCTGGCAAAAAGCCCGAACGTCTGGAACATCTGTCAGACGCTTGTGCAACAAAATAGACAGAGCAGATATCTGTCCCTTTAGGGAACTAGCTGATAATCCTTTCTCCAATCCCTCTTGGAGAGAAGACAAAATCCTAGGAATCCTGATTTTACTCCAGGAGAAGCCTTTGGATTCGCACCAAAAAAAGATATTTACGCCATATCTTATGATAAATTTTCCTGGTAACAGGCTTTCGAGCCTGAATCAAGGTATTTATGACTGACTCAGAGAAACCCCGCTTTGATAGAATCAAGCGTTCAATCTCCACACAGTCAGTTGTAGAGAAATTAGATTTGGATGTTTGAATGGACCTTGAATCAGAAGGTCCTGTCTCAATGGCAGAGACTATGGTGGAAGGGATGACATGTCCACCAGGTCTGCATACCAAATCCTGCGTGGCCATGCAGGCGCTATCAAAAACACCCACGCTCTCTCCTGTTTGATTCTGGCAATCAGACGTGGAAGGAGAGGGAAAGGTGGAAACACATAAGCCAGGTTGAACGACCAGGGTACTGCTAGAGCATCTATCAGTACAGCCTGAGGATCCCTTGACCTGGAGCCGTAATGAGGAAGTTTGACGTTCTGACGAGACGCCATCAGATCCAACTCTGGTGTGCCCCATAGCCACACCAGCACACCTCCGGATGGAGTTCCCACTCCCCGGATGAAAAGTCTGACTACTTAGAAAATCTGCCTCCCAGTTCTCTACACCTGGGATATAGATAGCTGACAGATGGCAAGAGTGAGCCTCTGTCCATTGGATTATCCTTGAGACCTCTATCATCGCTAAGGAACTCTTTGTTCCGCCCTGATGACTGATATAAGCCACAGTCGTGATGTTGTCCGACTGAAACCTGATGAATCTGACCGAAGCCAGCTGAGGCCATGCCTGGAGAGCATTGAATATCTCTCTTAATTCCAGAATATTTATCGGTAGGAGAGCCTCCTCCCGAGTCCACAAACCCTGAGCTTTTAGGGAATTCCAGACTGCACCCCAGCACAGAAGACTGGTGTCTGTCGTCACTATAACCCATTCTGGCCTGCGGAAACACATTCCCTTGGACAGATGATCCTGTGACAACCACCAAAGAAGAGAGTCTCTGGTCTATTGATCCAGATTTATCTGAGGAGATAAATCCGCATAATCCCCATTCCACTGATTGAGCATGCATAGTTGCAGTGGTCTGAGATGCAAGAGAGCAAACAGAACTATGTCCATTGCCGCTACCATTAGTCCGATTACCTCCATACACTGAGCCACTGACGGCCGAGGAATGGAATGAAGAGCTCGGCAGGTGGACAAAATCGTCAGAAATATTTTCATGTCCACCGAGTCTATCATAGTCCCTAGAAATGAAACTCTTGTGAGGGGGGAAAGAGAACTCTTTTTTACGTTCACTTTCCACCCGTGAGACCTTAGAAAGGCCAACACTAAGTCCGTGTGAGACTTGGCTAGTTGGAAGGACGACGCTTGAATTAGAATGTCATCTAGATAAGGCGCCACTGCTATGCCCCGTGGCCTTAGCAAAAAGGCGAACCTGAGGAACTGGTGATGATCTTTGTGGATAGGAATGTGTAGATACGCATCCTTTAAGTCCACGGTGGTCATATATTGACCCTCCTGGATCAATGGTAAGATAGTCCGAATGGTCTCCATCTTGAAAGATGGAACTCTTAGGAATTGGTTTAGGATCTTGAGATCCAGAATTGGTCTGAAGGTTCCCTCCTTTTTGGGAACTATAAACAGATTGGAGTAGAACCACTGCCCCTGTTCTGCTTTTGGAACTGGGCAGATCACTCCCATGGTAAAAAGGTCTTCTACACAGTGTAAGAACGCCTCTCTTTTTGTCGGGTTTACAGACAATTGAGACAGATGGAACCTCCCCCTTGGAGGGGAATCCTTGAAATCTAGAAGGTATCCCTGGGTTACAATTTCTACTGCCCAGGAATCCTGAACGTCTCTTGCCCAGGCCTGAGCAAAGAGAGAGAGTCTGCCCCCTACTAGATCCAGTCCCGGATCGGGGGCTACCCCTTCATGCTGACTTAGTGGCAGCAGCAGGCTTTATGGCCTGTTTACCCTTGTTCCAAGCCTGATTAGGTCTCCAGGTTGGATTGAGCAAAGTTCCCCTCTTGCTTTGCAGCAGGGGAAGAGGTAGAGGGACCACTCTTGAAGTTTCGAAAGGAACGAAAATTATTTTGTTTGGTCCTAGTCTTATTTGACTTATCCTGAGGGAGGGTATGACCCTTCCCTCCAGTAATGTCTGAAATGATCTCTTTCAATGCATTCCCGAATAGGGTCTTACCTTTGAAAGGGATCGACAAAAGCTTAGATTTAGATGACACATCAGCTGACCAGGACTTAAGCCATAATGCTCTACGCGCTAAAATGGCAAAACCTGAATTCTTAGCCGCAAATTTAGCAAGATGAAAAGCGGCGTCTGTAATAAAAGAATTAGCCAACTTAATTCTTCCAAAATATCATCTAGTGGGGTCTCCATCTGAAAAGCCTCTTCTAGAGCCTCAAACCAAAAGGCAGCTGCAGTGGTTACAGGAACAATGCATGCTATAGGTTGAAGAAGAAAACCTTGATGAACAAAAATGGGAAACATTTTCTTAAAAACAGGAGGGGGAGAGAACGGAATACCTGGTTTATCCCACTCCTTAGTAACAATGTCCGAAATCCTCTTAGGGACTGGAAACACATCAGTGTAAACAGGAACCTCTAAATATTTGTCCATTTTACACAATTTCTCTGGAACCGCAATAGGGTCACAATCATCCAGAGTAGCTAAAACCTCCTTGAGCAATAAGCGGAGGTGCTCTAGCTTAAATTGAAATGCCGTCATATCTGAATCTGTCTGAGGTAACGTCTTTCCTGAATCAGAAATCTCTCCCTCAAACATCAAATCCCTCATCCCTACTTCAGAACATTGTGAGGGAATATCGGATACGGCTACTAAAGCGTCAGAAGGCTCAGCATTTGTTCTTAACCCAGAGGTACTGCGCTTCCCTTGCAAACCAGGCAGCTTAGATAAAACCTCTGTGAGGGTAGTATTCATAACTGAAGCCATATCTTGCAAGGTGAAAGAATTAGACGCACTAGAAGTACTTGGCGTCGCTTGTGCGGGCGTTACTGGTTGAGACACTTGGGGAGAACTAGATGGAAAAACCTGATTTCCTTCTGTCTGAGAATCATCTAATGCCAAACCTTTATAAGTCAAAATATGCTGTTTGCAATTTATAGACATATCAGTACAAGTGTGTCAGGTTTCAGTCAAGATCCTATATTTCCCTGTAGGGAGAGATATAAGGATAGATTGTGAATCCAACTGTAGATAAAAGTATCTTAGAATAAATATAGTATCACTTTCAAACTTATAGGAGTGTGGAAGAATTGCTGACTTAGGAAGGTAAAGGATTTAAATGAAAATGGTTTCATTTATTAAGGCAACAATCCTACCATTACTATTAGGTTAACTTATCATAATCATAACCTATAGCCAATAGGTGGCAACAAGTTTGGCAGGTTATGTTATGAATAAAAACCTTGTGATAAATTTTTACAAGTTAATGTAATATTGGTTAAGACAGATAGTATGGGTGTTAACAGGCAATCATAAAATAAACCAACTTGAATAACTGTACCGGAGAGTTAAAGTCAGGAGTCAAGGAAGTAAAAATATCGATACCGTAGGTAAATGCTTACTGTTACCGCTTTGGATTAGCCTGAAGGAGTTGAGGATCGAGTTTGGAACACGCTAGGAGAGCGTGTGATTCAAGCGTGTGCTGCGGCTTCCCGATGGTAAGAGGAACAGCTGAGATGGCGGGTGACGTCACCACGGACTCCGGCTCTGAAGGTAACACAGACAGCTGCGGTAGACAGCGTGATTAGCTTGTGAATCTGTCAGTTGCGAGAAAGCTGAATACTGATCGATCAGAGAACAAAAATAGGAATGAGATGGAACTTGTAACTTTAGAAATTAGCAACAAAGTAGAAACGTATTGTAGCAATGGTCCAAAGACTTGTAGTAACAATTCCAGGCGAGGCTAAGGTAAATGACTGATGTAGTCAAAAATTACTAAGCAATGAATGAACTGAGGGTGGGGTTTTTATACAGATGGCAACTGGTGTCAGATAACCTTAAAGGTACAGGTGTAAATCATGACAGAACTCCCCCCTCAAAGATCCACTCCGGGGATCATGGTTTGGGTCTATCAGGATTTCTTCTGTGGAACAAAGAAACCAAACGGGGTGCAGAGAGGTTCGTAGCAGGTTCCCAGGAATCGTCCTCATCCGGATAACCCTTCCAATGTACTAAGTATTGAAGTTTTCCCCCATGACGTCGAGAATCTTTAATAGAGGCGACCTCATATTCCAAGTCCACATCATGAAGTATATCAGGATCCTTAGGTATGGAATCGTCATTCCGTGTAGACTTGTAAGGCTTCAACAATGATACATGGAACGTGGGGTGTATTCGGAATTTGTCAGGCAATGAAAGAGTAACAGCATTTTGATTCACTATTGCTTTAATAGAATAGGGACCAATGAATAAGGAGGACAATTTACGGGACGGATATGGTAACCTCAAGTTATGTGTTGATAACCAAACTTTGTCCCCGATTTGATAATTTGGTGATGGTAAATGTTTTCTATCATAGTAGAGTTTATGCAAAGTCTTAGAGTGAGCAATATTGTCTTTCACTGTAGTGAACGTATCAGATATGGTGTTGATTAAGTCATTGACTTGTGGGCAAGAACTATCCTGTAAATCTTCCTGGTGAAATATTGGATGGAACCCGTAGTTGATGTAGAAGGGTGAGAACTTAGTGGTACTATTCACAGAATTGTTGTATGCAAATTCTGCATATGTTAACAGAGATGACCAGTTATCCTGTTTGTTGTTAATGAAACAACGTAAGAATTGTTCAAGCCATTGATTAGTCCTCTCCGTCTGCCCATTAGTCTGAGGGTGGAAAGAGGTACTTAACCGACGGCGTATTTTCAATGTTTTACATAATTCATGCCAAAATCTACTAGTGAATTGGGTTCCACGATCTGATGTTATACTAAGTGGTAACCCATGATATTTGATGACATGATGTATAAGAAGCTGAGCTGTTTCTGAAGAGGTTGGTAATTTAGTGGTAGGAATGAAGTGTGCCATCTTGCTGAATATATCAACAACAACCAATATGGTTGTATGATTGGAAGACTTAGGTAATTCTACTATAAAGTCTAATGCTATGTCAGTCCAAGGTCGTGATGGTATAGGTAAAGGTAGTAAGTGCCCTGTGGGTCGTTGGTGTTGTGTCTTGGAGACTGTACATATTTTACAAGAACTTATGTAGTCAGTAATATCAGTTTTCATACTTGGCCACCAAAAATGCCTGGTAATCAATTCTGTAGTTTTTGAAATTCCTGGATGACCTGCCAAAGGAGTGTCGTGATAGCTATACAGAATTTTCTCTCTTAATGTGTGTGGTACATATACAAGATTGTCATGATAATAAAGACCATTGGTTCCCAATGTTACTAGTGTTTTAGGTAATTCAGAATCTGATACTAGATGTGTTTTTAATAGGCTAGTTATATCCTCTGTGAGACCTATGATGTTATCATGAGGAATTATAGAGTGATGAGTATTTTGAGATGAAGGTTTATCTGGTATTCTAGAGAGTGCATCTGCTTTCAAATTTTTGTTAGAAGGTCTATAAGTTATTAAATAATTAAATCTATTGAAGAATAGATTCCATCTCACCTGGCGAGCTGTAAGAGTTCTATTTGTTTTCAAGTATTGTAAGTTCCTGTGGTCAGTGTATATTAAAATGGGTAAAGTGGTTCCTTCTAACAGATGCCTCCAGTGTTCAAACGAGGCCATAATGGCTAGAAGTTCCTTCTCTCCTATTGCATAATTGTTTTCTGATTCTGACATCACCCGTGAAAAGAAAGCAACAGGATGTAGTGGGTGTTTTAAACTCTGTCTTTGTGACAGAACTGCTCCAATAGCATAGTCTGAAGCATCTACTTCAATGACATATTGTAATGAGGGGTTAGGGTATGACAGAATAGGTGCGGAAGTGAATTTTCATGTTGCAGAGTATTTAGTGCCTGTGTAATTGTCTCTACTTTTTCAGTTAATGTCTGAACATGCGTCACTATATCTACTGGATTCATTGTGTAGGCTTAGTAATTAGTGTCAGGTTTCAGTCAAGATCCTATATTTCCCTGTAGGGAGAGATATAAGGATAGATTGTGAATCCAACTGTAGATAAAAGTATCTTAGAATAAATATAGTATCACTTTCAAACTTATAGGAGTGTGGAAGAATTGCTGACTTAGGAAGGTAAAGGATTTAAATGAAAATGGTTTCATTTATTAAGGCAACAATCCTACCATTACTATTAGATTAACTTATCATAATCATAACCTATAGCCAATAGGTGGCAACAAGTTTGGCAGGTTATGTTATGAATAAAAACCTTGTGATAAATTTTACAAGTTAATGTAATATTGGTTAAGACAGATAGTATGGGTGTTAACAGGCAATCATAAAATAAACCAACTTGAATAACTGTACCGGAGAGTTAAAGTCAGGAGTCAAGGAAGTAAAAATATCGATACCGTAGGTAAATGCTTACTGTTACCGCTTTGGATTAGCCTGAAGGAGTTGAGGATCGAGTTTGGAACACGCTAGGAGAGCGTGTGATTCAAGCGTGTGCTGCGGCTTCCCGATGGTAAGAGGAACAGCTGAGATGGCGGGTGACGTCACCACGGACTCCGGCTCTGAAGGTAACACAGACAGCTGCGGTAGACAGCGTGATTAGCTTGTGAATCTGTCAGTTGCGAGAAAGCTGAATACTGATCGATCAGAGAACAAAAATAGGAATGAGATGGAACTTGTAACTTTAGAAATTAGCAACAAAGTAGAAACGTATTGTAGCAATGGTCCAAAGACTTGTAGTAACAATTCCAGGCGAGGCTAAGGTAAATGACTGATGTAGTCAAAAATTACTAAGCAATGAATGAACTGAGGGTGGGGTTTTTATACAGATGGCAACTGGTGTCAGATAACCTTAAAGGTACAGGTGTAAATCATGACAGAACTCCCCCCTCAAAGATCCACTCCGGGGATCATGGTTTGGGTCTATCAGGATTTCTTCTGTGGAACAAAGAAACCAAACGGGGTGCAGAGAGGTTCGTAGCAGGTTCCCAGGAATCGTCCTCATCCGGATAACCCTTCCAATGTACTAAGTATTGAAGTTTTCCCCCATGACGTCGAGAATCTTTAATAGAGGCGACCTCATATTCCAAGTCCACATCATGAAGTATATCAGGATCCTTAGGTATGGAATCGTCATTCCGTGTAGACTTGTAAGGCTTCAACAATGATACATGGAACGTGGGGTGTATTCGGAATTTGTCAGGCAATGAAAGAGTAACAGCATTTTGATTCACTATTGCTTTAATAGAATAGGGACCAATGAATAAGGAGGACAATTTACGGGACGGATATGGTAACCTCAAGTTATGTGTTGATAACCAAACTTTGTCCCCGATTTGATAATTTGGTGATGGTAAATGTTTTCTATCATAGTAGAGTTTATGCAAAGTCTTAGAGTGAGCAATATTGTCTTTCACTGTAGTGAACGTATCAGATATGGTGTTGATTAAGTCATTGACTTGTGGGCAAGAACTATCCTGTAAATCTTCCTGGTGAAATATTGGATGGAACCCGTAGTTGATGTAGAAGGGTGAGAACTTAGTGGTACTATTCACAGAATTGTTGTATGCAAATTCTGCATATGTTAACAGAGATGACCAGTTATCCTGTTTGTTGTTAATGAAACAACGTAAGAATTGTTCAAGCCATTGATTAGTCCTCTCCGTCTGCCCATTAGTCTGAGGGTGGAAAGAGGTACTTAACCGACGGCGTATTTTCAATGTTTTACATAATTCATGCCAAAATCTACTAGTGAATTGGGTTCCACGATCTGATGTTATACTAAGTGGTAACCCATGATATTTGATGACATGATGTATAAGAAGCTGAGCTGTTTCTGAAGAGGTTGGTAATTTAGTGGTAGGAATGAAGTGTGCCATCTTGCTGAATATATCAACAACAACCAATATGGTTGTATGATTGGAAGACTTAGGTAATTCTACTATAAAGTCTAATGCTATGTCAGTCCAAGGTCGTGATGGTATAGGTAAAGGTAGTAAGTGCCCTGTGGGTCGTTGGTGTTGTGTCTTGGAGACTGTACATATTTTACAAGAACTTATGTAGTCAGTAATATCAGTTTTCATACTTGGCCACCAAAAATGCCTGGTAATCAATTCTGTAGTTTTTGAAATTCCTGGATGACCTGCCAAAGGAGTGTCGTGATAGCTATACAGAATTTTCTCTCTTAATGTGTGTGGTACATATACAAGATTGTCATGATAATAAAGACCATTGGTTCCCAATGTTACTAGTGTTTTAGGTAATTCAGAATCTGATACTAGATGTGTTTTTAATAGGCTAGTTATATCCTCTGTGAGACCTATGATGTTATCATGAGGAATTATAGAGTGATGAGTATTTTGAGATGAAGGTTTATCTGGTATTCTAGAGAGTGCATCTGCTTTCAAATTTTTGTTAGAAGGTCTATAAGTTATTAAATAATTAAATCTATTGAAGAATAGATTCCATCTCACCTGGCGAGCTGTAAGAGTTCTATTTGTTTTCAAGTATTGTAAGTTCCTGTGGTCAGTGTATATTAAAATGGGTAAAGTGGTTCCTTCTAACAGATGCCTCCAGTGTTCAAACGAGGCCATAATGGCTAGAAGTTCCTTCTCTCCTATTGCATAATTGTTTTCTGATTCTGACATCACCCGTGAAAAGAAAGCAACAGGATGTAGTGGGTGTTTTAAACTCTGTCTTTGTGACAGAACTGCTCCAATAGCATAGTCTGAAGCATCTACTTCAATGACATATTGTAATGAGGGGTTAGGGTATGACAGAATAGGTGCGGAAGTGAATTTTCATGTTGCAGAGTATTTAGTGCCTGTGTAATTGTCTCTACTTTTTCAGTTAATGTCTGAACATGCGTCACTATATCTACTGGATTCATTGTGTAGGCTTAGTAATTAGTGTCAGGTTTCAGTCAAGATCCTATATTTCCCTGTAGGGAGAGATATAAGGATAGATTGTGAATCCAACTGTAGATAAAAGTATCTTAGAATAAATATAGTATCACTTTCAAACTTATAGGAGTGTGGAAGAATTGCTGACTTAGGAAGGTAAAGGATTTAAATGAAAATGGTTTCATTTATTAAGGCAACAATCCTACCATTACTATTAGATTAACTTATCATAATCATAACCTATAGCCAATAGGTGGCAACAAGTTTGACAGGTTATGTTATGAATAAAAACCTTGTGATAAATTTTACAAGTTAATGTAATATTGGTTAAGACAGATAGTATGGGTGTTAACAGGCAATCATAAAATAAACCAACTTGAATAACTGTACCGGAGAGTTAAAGTCAGGAGTCAAGGAAGTAAAAATATCGATACCGTAGGTAAATGCTTACTGTTACCGCTTTGGATTAGCCTGAAGGAGTTGAGGATCGAGTTTGGAACACGCTAGGAGAGCGTGTGATTCAATCGTGTGTTGCGGCTTCCCGATGGTAAGAGGAACAGCTGAGATGGCGGGTGACGTCACCACGGACTCCGGCTCTGAAGGTAACACAGACAGCTGCGGTAGACAGCGTGATTAGCTTGTGAATCTGTCAGTTGCGAGAAAGCTGAATACTGATCGATCAGAGAACAAAAATAGGAATGAGATGGAACTTGTAGCTTTAGAAATTAGCAACAAAGTAGAAACGTATTGTAGCAATGGTCCAAAGACTTGTAGTAACAATTCCAGGCGAGGCTAAGGTAAATGACTGATGTAGTCAAAAATTACTAAGCAATGAATGAACTGAGGGTGGGGTTTTTATACAGATGGCAACTGGTGTCAGATAACCTTAAAGGTACAGGTGTAAATCATGACAAAGTGGGACACATTCTAAGAGGGGGTTCCACAATGGCTTCTAAACAAATTGAACAATGAGTTTCCTCAGTGTCAGACATGTTTAACAGGCTAGTAATGAAGCAAGCAAGCTTGGAAAACACTTTATTTAATGAAAAAAACACAATTTGCAAAAAAGGTACTGTGCCTTTAAGAGAAAAAAAGGCATACACAAACTGCAAAACAGGTTAAAATTGCTTAAATTTTTCTGAAATTTTAACAGTGTATCCACTAAGCTTTAGAAGGATTGCACAACAAGTTAATAAGCAATAAACCCCCAAATGAAAAAAAAACGGATTGGAAAATGTTTAAAACCGGTTACACACCCCTATAAGCACCTTGCCACAGCTCTGCTGTGGCCCTACCTGCCCTTAGGAACGATAATATGGGGTTAAAGCTTCGAATAGGCCCTCAGAAGATCATCAGGACCTCAGGAGAAGTTCCTTGCTGCTTGTCTGTATAACTAAATGCACAACTGAGGCGCGAAAATAGGCCCGTCCACCTCACTCGATGTTACTGGGGCCTACTCAAATCTAACAAACCTAGTTTGAAAACCATGTGGCTTATAACAAACCCAAATGACCCCCTCAAGCAAACGTCCCATAAACATAAACGTTACTCCCAGAACACACAAATGTTTGTACCAATTTTACATAAACAAACTGAGTGCCCAATTTTTTTTTAGCCATTATGCAAGCTAGTAAAACCTCTTTCATACTAGGATTACTGCTTACCCTTCCCCTAATGGGGATACTGTCAGCCTTTCTGAGTTAACACAGTCTCTGCAGAAAAAATGACTGAACATACCTCATTGCTATATAGCAAGAACCGTTCCTCACACTGAAGTTTTCCTGTACTCCTCAGCTCATGTGGGAACAGCAGTGGACCTTAGATACAAATGCTAAGATCATCATCCTCCAGGCAGAAATCTTCATCTATGTCCTGCCTGAGAGCAAATAGTACAACACCGGTACCATTTAAAAATAACAAACTCTTGATTGAAGATGAAATAAAAACTAACAGTTTAACACCTCTTCTCTTTACTCTTCTTGCTTAGAGCCAGCAAAGAGAATGACTGGAGGGTGGAGTTAAGGGGGGAGCTATATAGACAGCTCTGCTGTGGTTCTCTCTTTGCTACTTCCTGTTAGGAAGGACAATATCCCACAAGTTAGGATGAATCCGTGGACTCGGTACATCATGCAAAAGAAATAGAAACTCTCTTTTACTTAATTCACCCTAGAGGTATAGTAATGAAGTGGATATTATACATAACTATTGCCTTGCAGGACTTATGTCAGGGATTTTGATTGCAATGTTTTTATATATATATATATATATATATATATTTTTTTTTTTTTTCTCTTCTTCTCTCCTTCCAGATGTGGAGTATTTGCTTATAAATTGAGGGCTGATGAAGTACAATATTAAATGTGTCTCCTGGAATATGGGTGGCATCACCTCCCAATCAAAAGAAAATCAATTCTAAGACAACTAGGTAAACACAACCTTAAATAATAGAAGTAAATTAGAAAGTTGATTAAAATTGTATACTCTATCTGAATCATGAATGAAAAAATTTGGGTTTCATGTCCCTATAATATGCCCAGCTTCTGCACAAGAGTTTACTTGTTGCCTAGGAGTCAGCTAAGCTCCATACTTGCTTTCCAATGCAGAGTTCAGCTGTCTCCATTCTGAGGGGAGATAATAGATAGCTGGGTTGTCCTCCTGTGACCTCATCGGGTAATCAGTATTGAGGCACTGGCTACAAGCTGTCTAAATTAATGGAGTAAAAAGGTCTGCTCTGTTTCTTCTCCTGACAGGCCACTGTTTGTTTTAAGAGGGGTTTGGTAGACCATGAGCATAGGAATCCAGAAAGGTTTTAACCCTTTGAGTCCTGTATTGACATACGCAGAGATGGATATATACACTTTATAAATCACTTTAGCAAGCCCCATGAATGAACTGCTAGAAAACAGAAAGAGTAAACAAACATGAACTGCAAACCCAGAGCACAGAATTGTAAAAGCTCTATTATCTGACAGCAGCATCATTTCTGTGTTCATGCTGACACTGTTCATTTTAGAATATTTAGGATTGGACATTTAGAATATTTAGGTAATAGAACCATGATGCTTTATTATGTACCTTTCAATTTGTAAAAAGAGCATTAACTGTGAAGCACAATTAAAACGAGATATGCTTTTGTTTGTGTGTATATTTATATAGTTTTTATTAAAACAGATTCCTTTGTTTACTGTGTGTTAAATCCCTTAAAAAACATTAAACAGGTAATTAGTTGCACACCTGAACATCCCCTTTTTGATATAGATGAAGTGATGCATACAAATGTATGCCTGCTTCTCATTTGTTTAAAGGGACAGTCTACACAAAAATTGTTATTGTATAAAAAAGATAGACAACACCTTTACTACCCATTCTCCAGCTTTGCACAACCAACATTGTTATATTAATATACTTTATAACATGTAAACCTCTAAATGTCTGCCTGTTTCAAAGGCTCTATTGACAGCCTCTTAATCACATGCTTTTGTATTTGCTTTTCACAACAGGAGACTGCTAGTTCATGTGGGCAATATAGATAACAATGTGTTCACGTCTGGGGAGTTATTTAAGAGTTAGCACAACACAGTACTAAATGCAAGTCAATAGATTATAAATAGTCACAGTCATGTGATTAGGGAGCTGTCTGCAGATACTTAGATACAAGATAATCACAGAGGTAAAAAGTGTATTAATCTGTGTTGGTTATGCAAAACTGGGGAATGGGTAATAAAGGGATTATCTTTTAAAACAATAACAATTCTATTGTAGACTGTCCCTTTTAACAGTTGTATCTTCAGACTACTATAGCACAGAACTTTGCTAGTAATTGACCCCTTTATGCAACGGTTAAACTCGTAGCAAAAGAAAACTTGGAGGTAAAGTGGTAGTCATTTTTTCCAATGCTGTGTATGGGGTGGGGGGTACATGAACATATTATACGTAGTTTACAATTTTATCTTCTTTTAAATGGATACAATTTAGCCCGGTCTATGTACTGATCTAGATGCAGAATCCAATTTAAATACGAGTTTATAGTCAATGGCTAACATGTATCTCATATAATTTACGGGCTTACACTGTTTCTACCCGACCCTGTAGGTCCCGCAGGAAGGAATCTGCACTTGCAAGTCTCACGTTCCCTACAGATACACAATGCACTGGTAATGTTTTAAAAAAAACTTTATTAACAACGAGATCGTTACAATATATTAGTAGTGTTTTGTTTCGGGTTTTTTTAAACACCGTAGCATGAAAAACAATAGTAATACAATTCTTCTTTGCTCTTGAATCCGATCACTAAATTTAAAATAAATCCCAGCCATTTCACTAACACGCAAAAAGCTTTTTGCCCACAACAAACATGGCTCCGTTTGATTTCCGGAGGAGCAGGAAGGTTTCTTTTTATTCTCTTGAGTGCGAGCATAATTTTCTGTGGCAGAGGAGGTTACAGTCATGTTGCAGTTTATAGTAAGTGACCTGACTTTGGTGGCTTGGGGATTGCTTTAACTCCGTATATAGGATGACATTTTAGCAATGTAGAGAAGGATACTTACTGCTGGCATATTATTGTGCAATACTCTAAACTTTTGAATGGAGACCGTCCATCGACCTCTAATGTGTATCATGTCTCATATATATATATATATATTCTGCACAACTGTTAGTGCTCTATTGTATGGATATGACTTAATTGGGTTGATCATGAGTAAAGTGATTCGCCATATTGAGAAAACTATAGCAAACCTATAGAAAACTATAGCAAAACTTATAGTTTTATTTCTCGTGGAAATAATTAGGAAAATATTGTAAGAATCATTACACTATTAAAAATAGGCTTTGTTTTTGTTTTAATGAAGGAATCTATGTCTTCATGTACAATGGTGTAATATTATTTCAACAGGTTTTTTATTTATTTTCCAGCTGGGATTTGCTTTTGGGAATGTAGTGGGCATGTACTTAGCCCAGAATTATGAGGTAAGGCATTTTAAAAATATATCCTATGTATATTGCTTGTATTAATGCAATCACTTACTGTATCAGTGCTTGGAGCAACATTTATACTCTAAAATGTTCTCCCCTTTGATGTTTTCCCAATGGTCCATTTTACCTGCTAAAGTGCATTTAGTTGTTTGCAAACCGCTAATATACCTTTTTTATTTTGTTACTTGATATAACTGTTACCTGTAGAAACTGCCACCTGTACTGAAATTATAGTAACAAACTTATTCACTGTAGAAAAGCTATGTAAACAGGATACAGTAGCATTAAAGTTATAGTAAATCCTAGCACTTTTGAAATGCTAGGATTAACCAGTGGTACAAATAAAGGGGACTTTTAGTCATGAAGTATAAAATACTTTATGCTGAAAGTTCCTTTATTTCTCTGCAGCGTTCGCAGCATTGAGCGCCTCAGACAGCCCACGGCAGAACGCTATTTCTTTCATGTAATTAGCAAGAGTCCATGAGCTAGTGACGTATGGGATATACATTCCTACCAGGAGGGGCAAAGTTTCCCAAACCTCAAAATGCCTATAAATACACCCCTCACCACACCCACAAATCAGTTTTACAAACTTTGCCTCCTGTGGAGGTGGTGAAGTAAGTTTGTGCTAGATTCTACGTTGATATGCGCTCCGCAGCAGGTTGGAGCCCGGTTTTCCTCTCAGCGTGCAGTGAATGTCAGAGGGATGTGAAGAGAGTATTGCCTATTTGAATGTAATGATCTCCTTCTACGGGGTCTATTTCATAGGTTCTCTGTTATCGGTCGTAGAGATTCATCTCTTACCTCCCTTTTCAGATCGACGATATACTCTTATATATACCTTTACCTCTACTGATTCTCGTTTCAGTACTGGTTTGGCTTTCTACTACATGTAGATGAGTGTCCTGGGGTAAGTAAGTCTTATTTTTGTGACACTCTAAGCTATGGTTGGGCACTTTTATATAAAGTTCTAAATATTTGTATTTAAACATTTATTTGCCTTGATTCAGGATGTTCAATATTCCTTATTTCAGACAGTCAGTTTCATTATTTGGGATAATGCATTTGAATAATCAATTTTTTTCTTACCTTAAAATTTGACTTTTTTCCCTGTGGGCTGTTAGGCTCGCGGGGGCTGAAAATGCTTCATTTTATTGCGTCATTCTTGGCGCTGACTTTTTTGGCGCAAAAAAATTTTCTTTGTTATTTCCGGCGTCATACTTGTCACCGGAAGTTGCGTCATTTTTTATGTTTTTTTGCGCCAAAAGTGTCGGCGTTACCGGATGTGGCGTCATTTTTGGCGCCAAAAGCATTTAGGCGCCAAATAATGTGGGCGTCTTTTTTGGCGCTAAAAAATATGGGCGTCATTATTGTCTCCACATTATTTTAAGTCTCATTGTTTATTGCTTCTGGTTGCTAGAAGCTTGTTCACTGGCATTTTTTACCATTCCCGAAACTGTCATTTAAGGAATTTGACCAATTTTGCTTTATATGTTTTTTCTATTACATATTGCAAGATGTCCCAGATTGACCCTGAGTCAGAAGATACTTCTGGAAAATCGCTGCCTGATGCTGGGTCTAACAAAGTTAAGTGTATTTGCTGTAAACTTATGGTATCTGTTCCTCCAGCGGTTGTTTGTAATGAATGTCATGACAAACTTGTTAATGCAGATAATATTTCCTTTAGTAATGTTACATTACCTGTTGTGGTTCCATCAACATCTAATACTCAGTGTTCCTGTTAACATAAGAGATTTTGTTTCTAAATCCATTAAGAAGGCTATGTCTGTTATCCCTCCTTCTAGTAAACGTAAAAGGTCTTTTAAAACTTCTCATTTTTCAGATGAATTTTTAAATGAACATCATCATTCTGATGATTCCTCTGGTTCAGAGGATTCTGTTTCAGAGGTTGATGCTGATAAATCTTCATATTTGTTCAAAATGGAATTTATTTGTTCTTTGCTTAAAGAAGTCTTAATTGCATTAGAAATAGAGGATTCTGGTCCTCTTGATACTAAATCTAAACGTTTAAATAAGGTTTTTAAATCTCCTGTAGTTATTCCAGAAGTTTTTCCTGTCCCTGATGCTATTTCTGAAGTAATCTCCAGGGAATGGAATAATTTGGGTAATTCATTTACTCCTTCTAAACGTTTTAAGCAATTATATCCTGTGCCATCTGACAGATTAGAGTTTTGGGACAAAATCCCTAAGGTTGATGGGGCTATCTCTACTCTTGCTAAGCGTACTACTATTCCTACGGCAGATAGTACTTCCTTTAAGGATCCTTTAGATAGGAAAATTGAATCCTTTCTAAGAAAAGCTTACTTATGTTCAGGTAATCTTCTTAGACCTGCTATATCTTTAGCGGATGTTGCTGCAGCTTCAACTTTTTGGTTAGAAGCTTTAGCGCAACAAGTAACAGATCATAATACTCTTAGCATTGTTAATCTTCTTCAACATGCTAATAATTTTATTTGTGATGCCATCTTTGATATCATTAGGGTTGATGTCAGGTATATGTCTCTAGCTATTTTAGCTAGAAGAGCTTTATGGCTTAAAACTTGGAATGCTGATATGTCTTCTAAATCGACTCTACTTTCCCTTTCTTTCCAGGGTAATAAATTATTTGGTTCACAGTTGGATTCTATTATTTCAACTGTTACTGGAGGGAAAGGAACTTTTTTTACCACAGGATAAAAAATCTAAAGGTAAATTTAGGTCTAATAATCGTTTTCGTTCCTTTCGTCACAATAAGGAACAAAAGCCTGATCCTTCCCCTACAGGAGCGGTATCAGTTTGGAAACCATCTCCAGTCTGGAATAAATCCAAGCCCTTTAGAAAGCCAAAGCCAGCTCCCAAGTCCACATGAAGGTGCGGCCCTCATTCCAGCCCAGCTGGTAGGGGGCAGATTACGTTTTTTCAAAGAAATTTGGATCAATTCAATTCACAATCTTTGGATTCAGAACATTGTTTCAGAAGGGTACAGAATAGGCTTCAAGATGAGGCCTCCTGCAAGAAGATTTTTTCTTTCCCGTGTCCCAGTAAATCCAGCGAAGGCTCAAGCATTTCTGAAATGTGTTTCAGATCTAGAGTTGGCTGGAGTAATTATGCCAGTTCTGGAACAGGGGCTGGGGTTTTACTCAAATCTCTTCATTGTACCAAAGAAGGAGAATTCCTTCAGACCAGTTCTGGATTTAAAAATATTGAATCATTATGTAAGGATACCAACATTCAAAATGGTAACTATAAGGACTATTCTGCCTTTTGTTCAGCAAGGGCATTATATGTCCACAATAGATTTACAGGATGCATATCTGCATATTCCGATTCATCCAGATCATTATCAGTTTCTGAGATTCTCTTTCCTAGACAAGCATTACCAGTTTGTGGCTCTGCCGTTTGGCCTAGCAACAGCTCCAAGGATTTTTACAAAGGTTCTCGGTGCCCTTCTGTCTGTAATCAGAGAACAGGGTATTGTAATTCCTTATTTGGACGATATCTTGGTACTTGCTCAGTCTTCACATTTAGCAGAATCTCATACGAATCGACTTGTATTGTTTCTTCGAGATCATGGTTGGAGGATCAATTTGCCGAAAAGTTCATTGATTCCTCAGACAAGGGTAACCTTTTTAGGTTTCCAGATAGATTCAGTGTCCATGACTCTGTCTCTGACGGACAAGAGACGTCTAAAATTGGTTTCAGCTTGTCGAAACCTTCAGTCTCAATCATTCCCTTCGGTAGCCTTATGCATGGAAATTCTAGGTCTTATGACTGCTGCATCGGACGCGATCCCCTTTGCTCGTTTTCACATGCGACCTCTTCAGCTTTGTATGCTGAACCAGTGGTGCAGGGATTATACAAAGATATCTCAATTGATATCTTTGAAACCGATTGTACGACACTCTCTGACGTGGTGGACAGATCACAGTCGTCTAGTTCAGGGGGCTTCTTTTGTTCTTCCAACCTGGACTGTGATTTCAACAGATGCAAGTCTGACAGGTTGGGGAGCTGTTTGGGGGTCTCTGACAGCACAAGGGTTTTGGGAATCTCAGGAGGCGAGATTACCAATCAATATTTTGGAACTCCGTGCAATTTTCAGAGCTCTTCAGTTTTGGCCTCTTCTGAAGAGAGAATCGTTCATTTGTTTTCAGACGGACAATGTCACAACTGTGGCATATATCAATCATCAAGGAGGGGCTCACAGTCCTCTGGCTATGAAAGAAGTATCTCGAATACTGGTATGGGCGGAATCCAGCTCCTGTCTAATTTCTGCGGTTCATATCCCAGGTATAGACAATTGGGAAGCGGATTATCTCAGTCGCCAAACGTTACATCCGGGCGAATGGTCTCTTCACCCAGAGGTATTTCTTCAGATTGTTCAAATGTGGGGACTTCCAGAAATAGATTTGATGGCTTCTCATCTAAACAAGAAGCTTCCCAGGTATCTGTCCAGATCCATGGATCCCCAGGCGGAAGCAGTGGATGCATTATCACTTCCTTGGAAGTATCATCCTGCCTATATCTTTCCGCCTCTAGTTCTTCTTCCAAGAGTAATTTCCAAGATTCTGAAGGAATGCTCGTTTGTTCTGCTGGTAGCTCCAGCATGGCCTCACAGGTTTTGGTATGCGGATCTTGTCCGGATGGCCACTTGCCAACCGTGGACTCTTCCGTTAAGACCAGACCTTCTGTCACAAGGTCCTTTTTTCCATCAGGATCTCAAATCCTTAAATTTGAAGGTATGGAGATTGAACGCTTGATTCTCAGTCAAAGAGGTTTCTCTGACTCTGTGATTAATACTATGTTACAGGCTCGTAAATCTGTATCTAGGAAGATATATCGAGTCTGGAAGATTTACATTTCTTGGTGTCTTTCTCATCATTTTTCCTGGCATTCTTTTAGAATTCCGATAATTTTACAGTTTCTTCAGGATGGTTTGGATAAAGGTTTGTCTGCAATTTCCTTGAAAGGACAAATCTCTGCTCTTTCTGTTCTTTTTCACAGAAAGATTGCTAATCTTCCTGATATTCATTGTTTTGTACAAGCTTTGGTTCGTATAAAACCTGTCATTAAGTCAATTTCTCCTTGGAGTTTGAATTTGGTTCTGGGGGCTCTTCAAGCTCCTCCATTTGAACCTATGCATTCACTGGACATTAAATTACTTTCTTGGAAAGTTTTGTTTCTTTTGGCCATCTCTTCTGCTAGAAGAGTTTCTGAATTATCTGCTCTTTCTTGTGAGTCTCCTTCTGATTTTTCATCAGGATAAGGCGGTGTTGCGAACTTCTTTTAAATTTTTACCTAAGGTTGTGAATTCTAACAACATTAGTAGAGAAATTGTGGTTCCTTCATTATGTCCTAATCCTAAGAATTCTAAGGAGAGATCATTGCATTCTTTGGATGTAGTTAGAGCTTTGAAATATTATGTTGAAGCTACTAAGGATTTCCGAAAGACTTCTATTCTATTTGTTATCTTTTCCGGTTCTAGGAAAGGTCAGAAGGCCTCTGCCATTTCTTTGGCGTCTTGGTTGAAATCTTTAATTCATCATGCTTATGTTGAGTCGGGTAAAACTCCGCCTCAAAGGATTACAGCTCATTCTACTAGGTCAGTTTCTACTTCCTGGGCATTTAGGAATGAAGCTTCGGTTGATCAGATTTGCAAAGCAGCAACTTGGTCTTCTTTGCATACTTTTACTAAATTCTACCATTTTGATGTGTTTTCTTCTTCTGAAGCAGTTTTTGGTAGAAAAGTACTTCAGGCAGCTGTTTCAGTTTGATTCTTCTGCTTATAATTTCAATTTTTTTCATTATAAGATTTAAACTTTATTTTGGGTGTGGATTATTTTCAGCGGAATTGGCTGTCTTTATTTTATCCCTCCCTCTCTAGTGACTCTTGCGTGGAAGATCCACATCTTGGGTATTCATTATCCCATACGTCACTAGCTCATGGACTCTTGCTAATTACATGAAAGAAAACATAATTTATGTAAGAACTTACCTGATAAATTCATTTCTTTCATATTAGCAAGAGTCCATGAGGCCCACCCTTTTTGTGGTGGTTATGATTTTTTTGTATAAAGCACAATTATTCCAATTCCTTATTTTTTTATGCTTTCGCACTTTTGTCTTATCACCCCACTTCTTGGCTATTCGTTAAACTGATTTGTGGGTGTGGTGAGGGGTGTATTTATAGGCATTTTGAGGTTTGGGAAACTTTGCCCCTCCTGGTAGGAATGTATATCCCATACGTCACTAGCTCATGGACTCTTGCCAATATGAAAGAAATGAATTTATCAGGTAAGTTCTTACATAAATTATGTGATTTTAGCCAATAGCGTGCTAACTATCTGTCATAATGCCTGCTGGCCTGCACGGCTATTGGCAAAGAGGTGGAAACATCACCTCACAGAAAAATATAATTCTGCTGCAGGTGGCAAACGCTACAGATAAAGTTTCAGCATGAAGTATTTTATACTTCATGACTGAAAGCCCCCTTTATTTATTCCACTGGTACATCCTAGCATTTCAGAAAGATAGAAAATACAATTTTTATCAACTTTCTATGATAACATTTTTTTATTTTTTTTTGTATGAAAATTAGTAAGGTAAGCTCAGGAGTGTGCACGTTTCTGCATTACTATATGGCAGCAGTTTTGCAACAATGTTATACATTAGCAAGCGCACTAGATGACAACACTATTTCCTGTGATGTAGTGCTCCAAACGTGTATGCTGCCTATCTAGATATCACTTGAACAAAGAAGTACACG
The DNA here is from genome assembly GCF_027579735.1 of Bombina bombina. NCBI lineage: Eukaryota > Metazoa > Chordata > Amphibia > Anura > Bombinatoridae > Bombina > Bombina bombina. Next base: position 1,079,966,142 of record NC_069504.1, read on the forward strand.
AGTGACACAAATTTGATAATAGAAGCAAATTGGATTCTCTATCTGTAATTGTTAACCTGATATTTACTTCACATCAATTTATAACTTTCTATCATTCACCTATAATGATATACTTAGGTATTCAGTTGTTTGATTTTTTTTTTTTTTTTTTTTTTTTTTTTTTTTTTTACATAATAGGTACCCGATATAGCAAAAAAATTTGAAGACTTCAAGAAAGATGCGGAAGCAAAGAAAAAGCCGCCAAGTGACAAGTCCTAAATATCAGAAGTCATTTTGTAGCAGATCCACCCGTTTATGTATTGGATATCCGCTTTAGCTAAAGTGACACTGGTCAGCTTTCTCAAGTCAGGGTTGCGACATTGACTGAGAATTCTGCAATACTCTTAACTTATCAACACAGGAGTTTATTTTGGTTGGATATTTTTGGCTTTCTAACCAATGGAATTTTCCAAATATATTCAAGATTCAGCTAAACATATAGATGCTTACTTAAACTATATCTTTTTCATATGCGACTTCTAGTAACTTTTTTTTGTATGATGGAAGAACAAATAGCCAATTAGTTTGCAGTGGTTGACAATCATTTAAAAGTTACTGTAAGCTTTGGATATTTAGTAAACTGGTTTCATTATTTACTGTTAGAAAATCGATGTCTGTATCAAATTTCAGTTCTTTTACATAATTATTTTTGTTTTATAGACAGCCTCTTAGCACCTAAACTGTTACAATGTATGTTCACTTGATAAAGCATTTTAATATGTATCCAGAAGGTGATGTCTATGGCAAAACTGCAGGGTGTTTTTTTGTTTTTAATTATTAAAAACAAATAAAATAAACTTATATTTTAGCATTTTGCATTCAACTTCCTCTTTATAAACCTTTTTTTGATTTGAGGCAAAAATAAATTTGATAACAAGTTGTTTTCATTCACAAAGTATGAACATGAGGTCTGATTGATGTCTGGATTAATAAACTTTCAATTAAAGGAGCATGAAACCCATCCTTTTGTTTAAATTCTATGCTCGGTCGGAATCAAAGAAAATGTTAATTTAACTCTATTGTCAAATTTACTTGGTTGTCCTATTCTTTGTTGAAGAGATCTATATAGGGAGCTTTCACCTTTCTGGTGCAGTACATGACAAACACTGCTGCCACCTACTGATCTTGTAAATGTATGACATAGTTATAAAATTGCTTCCCTAGATTGCTCCACTCACACGCTTGCTCCTGCCTGGTTTTCAACAAAAGAGGCCACAAGAATGAAGTAAATTTTAAACATACAAGTACATTCAAAATATATATACCCTAAAAAAAAAATCTGAATTCTGAAAGATTTTTTTTTTTTTTTGGGGGGGGGGGGGTGATGATTTATGTCACTTTAAAAACAGTTTGAAGTCTTGAAGAAAAAAAATATTGTGTGTGAAAATTGCTCTGATTAACAATGGATTACATTTGTAATGCCATATGTTTATGTTCTTCAGTACTCAATATTTTTTATAACCTATGCTTTAAAAGAGATTGTTCTGTATCACTTTGTTTTCTGAGGTGCTCAGTTGAAACTAATGTGTTCTAAATTGTGTGTAATACATAAATACAATGTATCCTTGTTACAAAGACTATAACATCACGCTGTTTGTAAAATGTGCACCTTTTTGTACTCTGATATCACACGGTATCCTCATGGTGCGTCTCCAGAGATCCATCAATATGTCACAATGCAGAGGGGGTATCAGGTTCTATAGCACTGATTTAATATGTATTGGAAAGTAGTTATTTAAAGCAACTGTATGACGTCTGTTATCTAGGCAGATACATTTTCTCCAATGTATTAAAAAAACACTCTATATTTTTCTACTACAAAACGTTGGCTAAATTATTTTTGATAGAAATTGTATCAATAAATTGTGTTATCTATAAAACCTATTTTACACAAATTCTAATTTTTTTTTTTTTTTTTTTGGTCCTAGTAAAAGAGCACAATGTTTTTACATTTCCTTAAAGGAATAGTAAACCCAATTTTGTTCTTTCATGATTCAGATAGAGCATGCCATTTTAAGCATCGTTCTAATTTACTCCTATAATCATTTTTTCTTTGTTCTCTTGGTATCTTTATTTGAAAAACTAGGAATATAAGCTAAGGAGCCGGCACAGTTTTGGTTTCAGCACCCTGGCTAGCGCTTGTGATTGGTGCCTACATTTAGCAAACTAATAAGCAAGTGCAACCCAGGTTCTCAACCAAAAATGGGCCGGCTCTTAAGCCTACATTCCTGCTTTTCAAATAAAGATACCAAGAGAACGAAGAAAAATTGATAAAAGGAGTAAATTAGAAAGTTGCTTAAAATTTAATTTATCTGAATCATGAAAGAAAAAAATATTGGGTTTATTTTCCCTTTAATGATTATGGTCGTATGGCTTAGATGGTGAACCCTTTTTTTTTTATTTATTAAAGATCTCCAGTTTAGACACACAAAGTCTCTTGAGTGTTTATGGGTTTTTTAAAATGTATTTTAATATAAAGGGTTGTTAAAGCAACATTAAAAATATTTTTCTTTTTAATCTAAATATATATCAATTTTAAAACAATTTTTTTCTAAAATATTGCGTGTATTTATAAGAGAAATAATTAAAGGTAATTGAAAGTGGTGCAGCATAAGGATTGTGGTCATATGAAGCCATTTATTATCCGTAGTTGTTTGACTCCTTTTTAACTCATAATGATAACAGAAATCGCCCAAATGGCCTCGATCAAAAGTGTACATACCCTTGAATGTTTGGCCTTGTTACAGACACAGGTTTAAAATGTCAATTAAAGGTTAATTTCCTATATCTGTAGATTTTTAAATTGCAATTTGTGTCTGTGTATAAATAGTCAATGAGTTTTTTTTAGCTCTCATGTGGACGCACTGAGCGGGCTAGATACTGAGCCATGCGGAGCAGAAAAGAACTGTCAAAAGACCTGCTTAACAAGGGAATGGAACTTTATAAAGGTAGAAAAGGATATAAAAAGAAATCCAAAGCCTTGAAAATGCTAGTCAGTACTGTTCAATCACTTATTAAAGGGACACTAAACCCAAAATGTTTTTTTTTGTGATTCAGATAGAGCATGCAATTTTAATCAACTTTCTAATTTACTCCTATTATCATTTTTTCTTCGTTCTCTTGCTATCTTTATTTGAAAAAGAAGGCATCTAAGCTTTTTTTGTGGATCAGACCTCTGGACAGCACTTTTTTATTGGTGGATGAATTTATCTACCAATCAGCAAGGACAACCCAGGTTGTTCACCAAAAATGGGCCGGAATCTAAACTTACATTCTTGCATTTCAAATAAAGATACCAAGAGAATAAAAAATTTTTTATAATAGGAGTAAATTAGAAAGTTGCTTAAAATTTCATACTCTATCTGAATCACGAAAGAAAAAAATTGGGTTCAGTGTCCCTTTAAGAAATGGAAAATTCAGTGATCTCTTGATACCATGCCAACGTCGGGTAGACCAAGAAAGATTTCAGCCACAACTGCCAGAAGAATTGTTTGAGATACAAAGAAAAACCCACAAGTAACCTCAGGAGAAATACAGGCTGCTCTGAAAAAAAGACGATGTGGTTGTTTGAAAGAGCACAATACGACGATACTTGAGCAAAAATGATCTGTATTGTCGAGTTGCCAGAAAGTAGCTATTACTGCGCCAATGTCACAAAAAGTCCCGGTTACAATATGTCCGACAACACCTTGACACGCCTCACTGGCACACTAATTTGGAGTGACAAGACCAAAATAGAGCTTTATGGTCAGCACCATAAGCGATATGTTTGGAGAGGGGTCAATAAGGCTTACAGCAAAAAGAATACCATCCCCACTGTGAAGCATGGTGGTGGCTCACTGATATTTTGTGTGTGGGGGGGGGGGGGGGGGGTGAGCTCTAAAGGCACAGGGAATTCTGTGAAAATTAATGGCAAGATGAATGCAGCATATCAAAATACTGGCAGACAATTTGCATTCTTATGCATGAAAGCTGCGCATGGGACGCTCTTGGACGTTCCAGCACGACAATGACCCTAAGCCCAAGGCCAAGTTGACCCTCTAGTGGTTAGAACAGAAAAGGTGAAGGTTCTGAAGTGGCCATCACAGTCTCCTGACCTTAATATCATTGAGCCACTCTGGGGAGATCTCAAACATGCAGTTCATGCAAGACGACCAAAGACTTTGCATGACCTGGTAGCATTGTGGCAAGATGAATGGGCAGCTATACCACCTGCAAGAATTCAGGGCCTCGTAGACAACATTTACAAAATAATTCATGCTGTCATTGATGCTAAAGGGGGCAATACACAGTATTAAGAACTAAGACTATGCAGACTTTTTAACAGGGGTCATTTCATTTTTTTTATTTGTTGCCTTGTTTTGTTTTACGATTGTGCCATTCTGTTATGACCTTCAGTTGAATATGAATGCCATAAGAAATAAAATAAATGCGTATTGCCTGCTCACTCATGTTTTCTTTAAAAATGTTACATATAATACCAATTTTCCAAGGGTATGCAAACTTTTGAGCACAACTGTATTTTACCTCAACATTTCCGCAGTAGCCACATCCAATTGTAAAGGGAATTAAAGCAGTCAATCAGGGATGCAAGTCCCAGGACTTGCAAGGGTGAGAGCAACTGGCAAGTTATGTTATTTCCTTCCTCAGTTTAGGGAAGTTTACTATGAAAGCCCTGTGTTTTCTGTGTGTGTGAGATTGTGTATAGCCACAATCAATCACTTGTCAGTGTCAGTATTATACATACTCTAAAGCGTGCAAAAAAAGTTTGTGTTGTGTGTTAGAGTGACTCTTGTTATTGCATCGGTGTAACTGTTTTACCCCCTTAACAACAAGCAATGTACCTTGTATGTCGCTGGTCTTTCTATGGGGGTTGCATTTTCAATAGCACGGTCTCACCGCTAGTGGCAAGACAACACTATTTTAGGAAGCCTGCAGGAGGGTACATCGTGGTTATTAAAGGGTTAAGATTTGTCATTGAGTGAGCCATAGTAAAATAATTGTCTTTGTGTGCACTGCTTTAATTTGACATTTTTTTTGTTTTTAATAATTTTATTTTTGTTTGTTTTTACACAAGACTGTTTTGAAACCTAATTCAATAATAAAGGCTATAATTAATTCTGTTCACTTATAACTATTTGTCAATTTATTATATTACAGCTTAACAAATCCCAGAAGCCACAGTTCTGTGGATTGTAACATTAAATTCAAGTTTGAGGAATCAAAAATATTTGCTTTGTTCTTTTAGTATTCTTTTTTTAATCGTCACCTTTTTAGTATGTAGTCGGCAATTTGATGAGGCACCTGGGGATACCACTTGTTTAGGGGTGCTTTCTTCTGGGAGTAATGGGGCACACTTTAATTCCGGACCCCATTCCTCCCAGGCAAAATAAAATAGTTTCTTGCTAATCACCTATTAAAATTCAGCCAATAGGAATTGGTTGATTAAAAATCAGCCAGTAGGGATGAAGTGGTACCTCTATATAAAGGGGTTCCATGCATCCTGAAATTCAGTGTGCGACGGAGACCCCATGAAGAGGAGGGCTCTAGTAAGAGAGCTGAAGAATTGAAGATAGAAGATGCGGAGCAGAGGTGGTGGATGAGGTTGTCTGGAAGTCCTCCTCTGCCACTGAGAAGATGGGCCTCCGGCGCCTGGACTCTGGATGAAGAGTGCCCAGCGTAGGATCAAGAGGAGCTGGATTTTTACATGATAAATTTGAACTTTGGGTTTGGTTAGGGATTTTTTGGGGTGTTTTTTTTTAAATGTTAAACAATAGGATTTTTATTTTAATGTTTAATTGTTAGGATAGGTTTTGTAGTTTGCCTTTATTATTTTGGGGGATGGGGGTACTTGTATTTTAGAGGGGGGTGGTGTAATTTAAAAAAAATGCAAAAGAGCTTTATTCACTTTAGGGCAATACCCTACAAAAAGCCCTTTTAAGGGCTATTGTAATTTAAATTTATTGCTAGGTTTTAGTTGTTTTTTTTTGTTTTGGGTGGGTTTTATTTTTTTATGGGGCATGTAGGTTACTGAAAGGTATGATGATGTTTTTTTATTTTTGATACTGTCTTTTTTTCTCTCTGTAACTTAGATTTTTTTTTTTTTTTTAGTAACTTAGTGGGTTTAGTTTAGAGTGGGGTTAGATGTTAGGCAGAGTAGCGTTAGTTTGCATTGGGGGTTGTGGCAGTTTAGGGGTTAATAGTGTAGAGTACGTGTGGTGGGCTAGTGGCTATTTAGGGGTTAATAGATTAGATGGGTACATGCAGTGGGTATGTGGCGGTATAGGGGTTAACAGATTAGATGGGTACTTGTGGTGGCTATGTGGCGGTATAGGGGTTAATAGATTAAATGGGTAATTGTGGTTGGTATGTGGAGGTATGGTGGTTAATAGATTAGATGGGTACTTGTGGTTGATATGTGGCGGTATGGGGGTTAATAAATTAGATGGGTACTTGTGGTTGGTATGTGGTGGTTGAGGGGTTAATAGATTAGATGGGTACTTGTGGTTGGTATGTGGCGGCAGGGCCACCACTAGAAATTTTGGGGCCCCAGACTTAACCAATGATCAGCCAACCCCCCCTCCCCCTTTGACATGTGCAATTTTTGACCAAGTGACTAAAACGTATATGCACTTTATTCTTAAGTGTAGTAAAACTTGGAAATGTTGTAAAGGTATTTACACACAAACACAGAAACACACAGATACACTCATACACCGAAACACACAATCACACATAAGGATTCACATATAGACACTCAAGCAGACACGCATTGACCTGACAAGTAATGAGGTAGACTACAGTTTTGTCAAAAAAGGAGATTTACAAAACAAAATATTGAGTTCTGATTATCTTTTTGTCAAGAAAGATGCCAACTAATTGATGACAACAGCATACATTGACAGAAAGGAAGGGCCATGAACTGCCTAAACAATAATTTAAAGGTTAAATGGTGGATTGGTGACTTCCAGAAAGGTCTTATTAGTCTCAAAGTATATAGAAAGATGTGAATAATAAGTAGTAAGGTCAAAATGTCCTAAAAAGAAACAGACAATGGACACACACAGACACAAACTCAAACACAAACTTGCACATACACCTAAGGAAATACAGACAGAGACAGCCTCATAAAACGCACAAAGACATACACAGACACCCACAGAAAACACACAAAGACACACACACACACCCTCACTGAGACATCTACAGAAAACACACAAAGACATACACACACTCTCACAGAGACACCCATAGACAAAGCACAAAGACATACACACACACCCTCACAGACATCCACAGAAAATGCACAAAGACATATATACCCACCCTCACAGAGAGACCCACTGAAAAAAATATATACACACTCATAGAGACACAAACAAAAGCACAAAGACATAAACACACAAACACCTACAGAAACACTCACAGGAGGTAAAATGTCTGCACATTGCATCCCCTAAATCAACAGTGTGTGACATGCATGATAAAAAAATTGCAGAAATTAAGAGATCACTTTTTAAAGAATTATATTTGTAAATGTGCAAACAAAAATAATTCTGTGAATTCAAAATTGTACATTAATGATCTGGGTAGATGACTAGATGAAGAAAAGTACTTTTGAAAGGTTGACATACGTTTGTTTGCTTTTTCCCCATTTTCCCCAAACAAGAGCACCACTTCAAATATGGTGTACAAATGTTCCCATCTGTCAGCTGTACTTTTGGCTTTTGAAAATGCTGTACTCTATATGGTCTTGTTGGAACCATAAGCTGTGGTACTCAGTCTCATACCATTAGATCTGGTTAAATCCAGGATTTAGGCTTGCTTGTATGTATTTCAAAATTAAGTCAGCTGTAGTGTAAACTGAACAGTGTTAAGTTAACATGTCTCATTTCAAACACTGAGCAATCTTAGTCTGAGAGTATAACATTGTATGCAGATGTAAAAATCTTAGATAAAATGCCTCCTTGCATAAAGGGGCAGTAAACTGGAATGTAATTAAAATATATATATATTAATAAAAAAAGGGGTTAATAGATTAGATGGGTACTTGCGATGGGTATTGGGTGGTATAGGGGTTAATAGATTAGATGGTTACTTGCATTGGAAATGTGGCAGTTTATGGGTTAATAGATTAGATGGGTACTTGCGGTGGGTTTGTGGCAGTTGAGGGGTTAATAGATTAGGTGGGTACTTGCGGTGGGTATGTGGAAGTTGAGGGGTTAACGGCATAGATTTGTTATTATTATTATTATTATCGGTTATTTGTAGAGCGCCAACAGATTCCGCAGCGCTAATAGATATTTATTAGTGTAGTTTTAGTTTGCGATTGGGGGGTACTTTGGTTTAGGGCTATTAGGATTAGTGGTTATACAGGTAGCTATATTCCAAGGGATCGCTTACTATACATCGCCAATATGGGCAGTGATGCTGTGTGTTATCTATAGCCAGCATTGCCGACCAATAGCATGTATAGTAAACACCTCTTGGCAAAGCCGCCTGTTAGCATCTATGTCAGAAGCTTGGAATATTTCACCAGGCTCGCTCAATATAGCGGGAGATCCCTTGGAATATCTTGCCACCTCGTAGCACTTTCGATCATTGGGGCCTATGTCTTTCTATAACATTGCACTCTGCTGCTAGCTTCATGTAACAAATGTCTCAGCAACATACATTAAATAGCGGTCTGAGGCTGACTATAACTGGAAATAAAGGTTTTTTTTCATACAAAATAATGCATTCTTCAAGATGACATTGCAGTGATTTACCTAGTTTCATAATATTATTTTAGATTATAGAAGATGGTTTAATAAAGTTTACCATCACTTTAATGTGAAGGTATTTAGATAATTTCCCGCTTTAGTGGCCAGTATAAAACTAAAGGGGAAGGACATGTGTCTCCCAAAGTGCCTGTTTTATATACTGCTAAAGAGACAATCTAGTCAAAATTAATTATTTAGATAAGGCATGCAACTTTCCCATGATCAAACTTGTTTTGTTCTCTTGGTATTCTTTGTTGAAAGCTAAACCTAGGTAGGCTAGTATGTTAACTTCTCAGCCCATGATAGCCGCCTATTATCGTCACAGTTTTTCACAGCTAGACAGCGCTAGTTCATGTTTGCCATATAGATAACATTTTCTCACTCTAGTGGAGTTATTGATGAGTCAGCACTGATTGGCTAAAATACAAGTCTGTCAAAAGCACTAAAATAAGGTGACAGTCTGTAGAGGCTTAGATACAAGGTAACCACAAAGGTAAAAAGTATATTAATATAACCGTGCTGGATATGCAAAACTGGGGAATGGGTAATAAAGGGATTATCTATCTTTTTAAACAATAAACATTCTGGAGTTGACTGTCCCTTTAACTAAATACCTCACATCCAGTCTAGCAGAATATAAAAAAGAATATGAACTTCCATACCATATCAAAACTTTAAAAGGACATTAAACACTTGGCATATATCAGCAATTGTTCACATCATTGATTTAGAAATGTTTGAAAATCCTTTAACACTCATTGTGTTTACTTCATTTGCAAGGTTCTCAAATCACAGGCTATTAAAGATGCTTCTCTTGAAAAATCTGTTGGAATCAGTGTCAGATGAATACATGCTATTACCGACTCATGCTGGCTCCTGTTTGGGTAAATTGTCTTTCCATATGCAGGGAGGGGGGGTCTGCTGTCTCCCCAGCCCCTTTCAGTGGATGTCCCTGCCTAACATCATCAACAACGCTAATCTGGGAGCTACTAAGCAAGTTTTTAAAAGAATTTATACTCGATTTTTATATCAGTATCTGTGCATATTCTTCTGTATAGTAGTAGCTATTACATGCAGTTATATTATTATTATTATCGGTTATTTGTAGAGCGCCAACAGATTCCGCAGCGCTATATGAAAATTGTTGTATACTCTCCCTTTAACTGTGTTGGAGGCACTTTTTAGAGCTATTTTACAGCAAAAGCAGGCAAAATAAAAAATGGATGTATACTGCAATAGTGTTTTATTTTCCTTAACTAAGCAGTTAGGTTTTAAATAGAAATATTTTTGTAATATACTTCCGTTAGCAAATAGGGTCTGTGCACCAATATTGTCCCACAAGCCACTGCTAAGGTGTGCTGTTTGAATGCTGACGCTTAGGGTCTTCACAGTATATAAGTACAGTATGTATGCCAATGAAAAACAGTAAGAACTGTTACAAGAAGTATTTATGCTAATAAAAGTATACTGCAAAAATGCTTACATTTAAATTTGAACAACTCTCATTGCAATCTTTTCTTTCTAGCCCTTTAAGTGTTAAAATGGTATTTTTCTATATCGTCTAATATTTAAATGATTAGCCAAACTTACTGTAAAAGCTGCTGCACCATTCTTTAAGAATGCATTTAGATTATATTTGGTAATGTGTGTTTTTTATGTTTTTTTTTTTTTTTAAGATATAAATGTCTAAATTCATCTAAAAACATGCACAGCGGTGATTCGACAGCAGAGGTTTGTGTGACTTGCAGTCCTAGATGTTTGTCTGTATTGTGGTGTATGTAACCTATGTACCTGCTATTGTGTTCTGTAGCATATATCTGTCTGTCTGTCAGACTATACACATACTCTCCTGCAAACACTACACACATGCAAACGCACACACACTCGTCACATGCATTCACACAAATACATTTTTATGCATGAATTTAAGTTCCTAATCAAGGAGTCAATTACAATCTATTGGCGATTTGCTCTCTAATTGGCTTTTTGCTTTCCGCTTCAATTAGTCGCTGAGTTTCTCGTGTGATAAAAATGCAAAATGGATTAATTTGTTAAAATGCTGCAGCTGCTAATAACTTTTCAACATAAAAGCTTTCAAAAAGGCCTTTTCGTGTGTTAAATACCTGTTCTCGAAATAGCAACTGTGAGGTCAGGTCACCGAAAACTGAGAGATACAATAGCCCATTCACAGCTCTTAAGCTTATAGTAGAGGTCTATTAAGTTAACCCCTTTGTTCACTGTGGAAGGGAAAAACTAATTTACATGTGTGATATTACCCTATTGTAATCCAAATCCATCCTCACCACTAATTAACCATCTGAATGCCATTTGTATATTAGCTTGATGGACATACTTGAAAAGTTATATCAGGCCCTTAACATAGCGTTTGATTCTGAATCACACTCGCACTGTCATGTTTTTTACTATCAGTACAGGCATCTTCAAAACTGGGTTTTCAAATGGGTTGCACAATCGTAAGTTACATAGGAACCTATTGCAATCCGTTTCCCTCTGCACCACTGCTATTCCATTGGAATGCCAATTGTGTGTGGCATGATGGACATACTAGGCCAAGCCCGGACTGAACATCGGGCGTGCCCTAGCCCCGCCCACCTATTACAAACACCACTCACAGTGTACACTGACTGCTGTGGCTCTGTTTGCCCCCCATGAAGTTTATTGCAGGAACTGAGCCAGACGCACAGTTGTGCGGTGTTCACCGACCACGGTTCGTGATGTCAGCCAGGAAGTGGCACATTTTTTGGCAAAGCCACACTGCTGTAGGCCGGGGACGGGAGGTCACATGACAAGTGTTGCAAGCACAGCCTCCGAGTGGCTAATGGTCATGGGGGAACAGAAGAGTGATAAGCGGTTGGTGTTGAGAGAGTGAGACAAAGTAAAAAGTATTTTTGAAAAAAAAGTTTTATGTTTCAGAAATGTTTTCAGAATATTGTGGTTTTCTCACAGCGCCTACCCTGTATCCTTCTAGCTCCCCAGGAAAACAAGACACCTAATATATCTTGGAAGTATTTACGAATAACGATAGAGTCTAGGGAGCGCCTCAGAGTGGGCAGAGGATATTACGTCGCAATGGTAGGTGTTCAAAAAATTTTAACAAATTTATTATTACACAGACAATGGATAATCTAATAGTGACTAGTTAAAAAATGGTAAAACAATGTCACATATAGTATCACATAAAAAATAACATAAAATAATCACAAAAAGGTTAGATAAAAATACATGGATCCATGTTACATAAAAATTATCAATACATAACCACAATGCACAATGTGTTTAAAAAGCCCTGATTAGGGGGGATTAAAAAGCTTGCAGAAAATATACTGAAAAAAGCAATCTTAAGTAATCCTATTTGGCCAATCAGATGTTATGTTCTGAAAGAGTCAGGTGGAGTAGTTCGTGGTTGGTTGGTATTATAAGTATACAATATGTAGAAAGATTGGTATTTCTAATCTTCAAAGGTTACTCAGTCAGAGATATAAATCCTGAATTAAGTCTCTCCTGTGAATGAGGTGTCGGTGTGACGGTGTCCAAAAAGATGAAAAAATGAAAAAATGTGTCAACGGTGATGAAAAAATGAAAAATTGAAAAACATGATGAAATGCCAAGTCAATGAAAGTGTGATGAAAATGTGATAAAAAAATGATGAAAATAAAATCAAACTCCAATTGTGCAATAAAAATAAATTCCCACAGAAAAAATTATTTTCCTAAAAATTATTCAAAATATATGAGTCAAAGTTAGATAATCCTGTGTTATAGTGTAGTTAAAAGTTTATCCAAAAATAAATATACAAAAATAGAGCATGAATTCCCAGTGTCCCGCACTGCACATACACAAGTAGTTACCGAGACGATAACTCCACCCCTTGTTTCGGTAACTACTTTTGAATAATTTTTAGGAAAATAATTTTTTCTGTGGGAATTTATTTTTATTGCACAATTGGAGTTTGATTTTATTTTCATCATTTTTTCATCACATTTTCATCACACTTTCATTGACTTGGCATTTCATCATGTTTTTCAATTTTTAATTTTTTCATCACCGTTGACACATTTTTTCATTTTTTTGGACACCGTCACACCGACACCTCATTCACAGGAGAGACTTAATTCAGGATTTATATCTCTGACTGAGTAACCTTTGAAGATTAGAAATACCAATCTTTCTACATATTGTATACTTATAATATCAACCAACCACGAACTACTCCACCTGACTCTTTCAGAACATAACATCTAATTGGCCAAATAGGATTACTTAAGATTGCTTTTTTCAGTATATTTTCTGCAAGCTTTTTAATCCCCCCTAATCAGGGCTTTTTAAACACATTGTGCATTGTGGTTATGTATTGATAATTTTTATGTAACATGGATCCATGTATTTTTATCTAACCTTTTTGTGATTATTTTATGTTATTTTTTATGTGATACTATATGTGACATTGTTTTACCATTTTTAACTAGTCACTATTAGATTATCCATTGTCTGTGTAATAATAAATTTGTTAAAAATTTTTGAACACCTACCATTGCGACGTAATATCCTCTGCCCACTCTGAGGCGCTCCCTAGACTCTATCGTTATTCAGAAATGTTTTCAAGCATTATGACAAGAGGGACCATATGCTGAAATAGGTATCTTAAAGGGACAGTCAACACCAGAATTTTTGTTCTTTAAAAAGATAGATAATCCCTTTATTATCCATTCCCCAGTTTTGCAAAACCAACACTGTTATATTAATACACTTTTTATTTATTTGACTAACTGGTATCTAAGCATCTTCTGACCGCCCCTAATCACATGACTTTTAGTTATTATCTATTGACTTGCATTTTAGCCAATTAGTGCAGTGTCTGCCACTAGACACGGGGGCGGCCTTCAAGGGCTTAAAAATTATCATATGAGCCTTCCTAGGTTTGCTTTCAACTAGAATACCAAAAGAACAAAGCAAAATTGTTGATAAAAGTAAATTGGAAAGTTGTTTAAAATGACATGCCCTATTTGAAAAATGAAAGTTTTTTTTGGACTTGACTGTCCCTTTAAGATGTTTGGATGTGTCTCTAGTGCCATCCTGTCTCTAGTGCAGAATTCTGAGTGCCCAGGGAAGCACAAAACCTAAATACGCAACTGGTGTGTAGGTGTAGTGTGCATGCATATGAGTGTGTGTATGTGTGGTGTACATACATATGAGTGTGTGTATGTGTGGTGTGCATGCATATGAGTGTGTGTATGTGTGGTGTACATACATATGAGTGTGTGTATGTGTGGTGTACATACATATGAGTGTGTGTATGTGTGGTGTACATACATATGAGTGTGTATGTGTGGTGTACATACATATGAGTGTGTGTATGTGTGGTGTGCATACATATGAGTTTGTGTATGTGTAGTGTGCATGCATATGAGTGTGTGTATGTGTGGTGTGCATACATATGAGTGTGTGTATGTGTGGTGTACATACATATGAGTGTGTGTATGTGTGGTGTACATACATATGAGTGTGTGTATGTGTGGTGTACATACATATGAGTGTGTGTATGTGTGGTGTACATACATATGAGTGTGTGTATGTGTGGTGTACATACATATGAGTGTGTGTATGTGTGGTGTACATACATATGAGTGTGTGTATGTGTGGTGTACATACATATGAGTGTGTGTATGTGTGGTGTACATACATATGAGTGTGTGTATGTGTGGTGTACATACATATGAGTGTGTGTATGTGTGGTGTACATACATATGAGTGTGTGTATGTGTGGTGTACATACATATGAGTGTGTGTATGTGTGGTGTACATACATATGAGTGTGTGTATGTGTGGTGTACATACATATGAGTGTGTGTATGTGTGGTGTACATGCATATGAGTGTGTGTATGTGTGGTGTACATACATATGAGTTTGTGTATGTGTGGTGTACATACATATGAGTGTGTGTATGTGTGGTGTACATACATATGAGTGTGTGTATGTGTGGTGTACATACATATGAGTGTGTGTATGTGTGGTGTACATACATATGAGTGTGAGTATGTGTGGTGTACATACATATGAGTGTGTGTATGTGTGGTGTACATACATATGAGTGTGTGTATGTGTGGTGTACATGCATATGAGTGTGTGTATGTGTGGTGTACATACATATGAGTGTGTGTATGTGTGGTGTGTGTGCATATGAGTGTGTAAATTGGTGTATGTGTGGGGTGCGTTCTTATGTGTCTGTGTGTGTGGTGAGCGTTCATATGAGTGTGTATGTGTGGTTTGCGTGCATATGAGTGTGTATGGATTTTGTGTGTGCATGTAAGTGTGTGTATGTGTGGTGTGTGGTGTGTACATATGAGTGTGTATATGTGTGGTGAGTGTGCATTTAAGGGTGTGCATGTGTGGTTTGTGTGCATATGAGTGAGTGTATGTGTGGTGAGTGTGCATTTGAGTGTGTATATGTGTGGTGAGTGTGCATTTGAGTGTGTGGTTTGTGTGCATATGAGTGAGTGTATTTGTGGTGTGTGTGTAAATGTGGTTTGTATGCATATGAGTGTGTGTATGTGTGGTGTGTGTGGAAATTAGTGTGTGTATGTGGGTGCATGTGTGTTTGCATTTGAGTTTGTGTATGTATGGTGTGACACCGTGTGAATGCATATGAGTGTGTGTATGTGTGGTGTGTGTGCATGTGAATGTGTGTATGTGTGGTGTGACACTGTGTGAATGCATATGAGTGTGTGTATGTGTGGTGTGTGTGCATGTGAATGTGTGTATGTGTGGTGTGACACTGTGTGAATGCATATGAGTGTGTGTATGTGTGGTGTGTGTGCATGTGAATGTGTGTATGTGTGGTGTGACACTGTGTGAATGCATATGAGTGTGTGTATGTGTGGTGTGTGTGCATGTGAATGTGTGTATGTGTGGTGTGACACTGTGTGAATGCATATGAGTGTGTGTATGTGTGGTGTGTATGTGTGTGCATTTGAGTTTGTGTATGTATGGTGTGACACCGTGTGAATGCATATGAGTGTGTGTATGTGTGGTGTGTGTGCATGTGAATGTGTATATGTGTGGCACTGTGGTGTGACACTGTGTGAATGCATATGAGTGTGTGTATGTGTGGTGTGTGTGCATGTGAATGTGGGTATGTGTGGTGTGTGTATGTGTGGTGTGTGGTGTGCGTGCATATGAGTGTGTGTATGTGTAATGTACAATGTCTATTTAAACTTCATGTACATTTTTTCCACTGTGTGTGTATATATATATATACACACACATACATATTGCTGAAAAGGAAACCATTAACCCATTAACATATATATAGAGGCAGATAACAAGTTCACAAGAGGCCAGGGGTGAGGAACCTTGGCACTTTTGCCCAAGCTAGCAATAGTTTAGAAGGTGATAGGCAATTTGGGAACACTCTTTCAAAAAGAATCACCAACCCTTGTATAGGAAGTTGTAACAGATAATACACATAATGCTGTAAATCACCTTATGCTGAATGATTCTATTAAAGGGACAGTAAAGTCAAAATTAAATTAAATGGATTAGATAGAGAATTACATTTTAAACAAATTTCCAATTTACTTATAATTAATTTTGCTTAGTTCCCTTGGTAACCGTTGTTAAAGAGTATAACTAGGTTAGCTCAGGAGTGTGCACATCTCTTTAGACATCTGGCAGTAGTGTTTGCAACCATGTTATATAGCAAGGTTTATCCTTATCCTTTAACAAAGGATCCTAAGAAAACAAAGCTAATTTGATAAAAATCATTTGGAAAGATGTTTAAAAATCTTTGTTCTGAATCATCAAATTTGACTTTGCGTAGCTTCAAATTGAAGATTCCTTCTAGTACTAACAACACTTCGTACTGAGGCAAACAAGACACAGCAAAACAGAGACCAGGAATAATATGGGTGGAACTCGGGAGACGAATAAAGTTGTAGATATCTGTTTAATTAATTAATCAATAAATAAACAAGATTAAGTGCATTTAATTCATAAATATTTTGTAAAACACCAAGCACAATTATGAACGTTCCTCATTCATTGTTCTCTTGGTCATTGCTTTGGGAAGCAGCCTATTAGACGCGGTTTGTAGAAAATTCAAACTCCATAATTCCATCCTCTCTCTGAAGCTCATTCACAGTTAGCCAGTGAAGTTCCCTGCTGTTGCCCATGAAGGAAATGTATCAAGTTGAAAGAGGCTGACTCCCCAGGTGTTAATGGCTACCATAGTTACAACAAGGCCTATGATATTCACTCCAAAGCCAGCTTTTACCTAAAGAGATTGGTAAAGCAAAGGGGTGGAATCATGAAGTTTTGAAACCATTTAAATTCTGATTTGCCAAATAAATTATACCTCTCTTACCATATCTTTAATTTGACAATATCCATAGTTATACACTATAGCATTTGGAGGATTTCCCACTGGTAGCATCACAGCAAAAGAAATACACATAGTAACAGGTATGAGGGTGTACAGTGGGTTGATATGTAGAGTTTCAGACTGGAAGAAAAAAAAAATATTTTAGAAATCTCTAATATTAATACACAACTTATTTTTTATTTCAATGCACCTTGCAAAATAAGTGCCCACAGCATCATCTAATGGGTCCCTGCACAGATCACCTGCATGTGGTGGCATCATGTGACTTCTCAACATGAGACCATAAATGCACAGAATTCCTCAAAACATCTGATTTGGGGTTTAAAGGGACAGTTCACCCAAAAAATGTCTCCCCTTTAAATTATTTCCAATGATCCTTTTAACCTGCTAGAGTGTATTAAATTGGTTACAAGTAGCTCCTTTACTCCTATTTCAGCATTTGAAATAGCTGATTTAGCCTGTGGTATCGCCACCTACACTGAACAAATTAATACTGGAGTATAGGCTATTGAATAGCCTAAGTATACACAGCCAGCAGAAGAGATTACACTCTCAGTGGGATGCAGGATAGTTAAGTAATAAAATGATCATTTTCCATTGTTCTCTCTATGTATTGAGCTTTGGTGTTCCAGCCAAATAAAAGATAAGGAAGCAAGTCTGTTTACACAAACTTAGAACATAATGAGATCTGATATCACCTTTAAGTTCAACCCATTGTAATAGGCTGTGGTTTCAAAGCACAAAATCAGCTACTTTATATACACAAATAAGCATGAAAATGGAATTTCTCAAATATTTTATACTCTGCAGTTGGTATAATAAGTCATTTTAAATACATTAATGGAAAAACAATTTCACAGTGTACTGTCCCTTTAAGTAATTTTCTCCATATTATAAACTAACCATTGGAGAAGGTTGATTTCTTGGTCTTTTTAAAATAACTTAAATAACTTGTCATACTTTTTGCTCATCAATCTATATAGCAAATTTAATTCTTAGTTATTGATTCAATGCACTATGGTTTTTCATCCTGTCTACAATGTCACATTAATCTAGTGCTTGAGGAGTATAGCTGAGAAACATTCCTCTAAATGTCTTCTCGTGTAACCTCTTACAAGTACCAAGAGAGAGATCCTTAAAGGAACAATATAGTAAAAATTAAACTTTCATGATTCAGATAGAGCATGCAATTTTAAAAAAAACTTTCCAATTTACTTCTTTTATCAAATTTGCTTTGTTCTTTTGGTATCTTTTATTGAAGTGTTTTGCAACATTATTTGTAGTTTTGTTATACAATGTTGCAAAACACTGCTGCCATAGAGTACTAAAGACACGTGCACACTTCTGAGCTCTTATGAGACTACCTAGTTTAACTCTTCAATAAAAGACACCAAGAGAATAAAGCAAATTTGATAATAGAAGTAAATTGGAAAATTGTTTAAAATTGTATGTTGACTTTCCTGTCCCTTTAATTTTATAATATATTAAAGGGACAGTCTACACCAGAAGTGTTATTGTTTTAAAAGATAGATAATCCCTTTATTACACATTCCCCAGTTTTGCATAACCAACACAGTTATAATAATATACTTTTAACCTCTGTGATTATCTTGTATCTAAGCCTCTGCAAACTGCCCCTTTATTTCAGTTCTTTTGACAGACTTGCAGTTTAGCCAGTCAGTGCCTGCTCCCAGATAACTTTCACGTGCCCGAGCACAGTGTTATCTATATGAAATATGTGAACTAACACCCTCTAGTGGTGAAAAACTGTTAAAATGCATTCTGAAAAGAGTTGGCCTTCAAGGTCTAAGAAATTAGCATATGAACCTCCTAGGTTAAGCTTTCAACTAGGAATACCAAGAGAACAAAGCAAAATTGGTGATAAAAGTAAATTGGAAATTTTTTTAAAATTACATGCTCTATCTGAATCATGAAAGTTTATTTTGGCCTAGACTGTCCCTTTAATACTAAGTTTTAAATTTCTGAGTAGGTGAAAGAGAACATTTAAAGATTATGGTTTACCAACAATTTACACGGGGCCAAAGATACACTGATGTTGGGTCTTGGGCTGGGGATAAAATGCACAGGACACACTCACCAGACTGCACAGGATAGGCAAGAAGATGGTCACAGTAGCTGGATTACTGACAAACTCGGTCACAGCAGAGACCAGCATGCAAGCAAGCAGAGTTACAGCCCAGGAAGGAAGGCCGCTGAGACATTCCATCTGACGTCCAATCAACATGGAAAGGCCAGAACTCTAGAACATCATAGCAACAAACAAGGTCAGGCATTTCATCTAGTTCTGGACTAGTAATAAAGAAATTATAATTTACCCTATGTTTAATATTGAGTGGACTATGGAACTTTTTCTTACCAATGTGAACTATTATGTTATTTTTCCACTCCTGGCTATAAGAATTGCAATTATTTACATTTAAAATAGTTTGCTATGTATTACCACGCTCTTCAGTGTAGGAACACAACAGAAAGGGAACCATCATTGAAAATACATTGTATGTTCATTTTATATGGTATCTTTATTTGAAAATCAGGAATCTTATGAGTCGGGCCCATTTTTGGTTCAGCACATGGGTAGCGCTTTGGTGAACCAAAAATGGGCTGGCTCCTAAGCGTACATTCCTGCTTTTTAAAATAAAGATACCAAGAGAACGAAGACAAATTGATAAAAGGAGTAAATTAGAAAGTTGCTTAAAATCGCATGCTCTATTCCTTAATTGAAGGAGTGAGAATATCACAATAAAAAGACAATACCTTACACCCTGCAGCCAATGCATACCCCCCTCCAACCAGTACAACAATCTCCCAGGGCATGTGACGCTGGAATTCCTGCCATGTCAGCATTGGACCATCAAGGTAACTGACCTCATGATCTTGAAGAAATGAAAGAATTAAAATAATTTATTATAATTAAAAGGTATTAATCAGGGGCCTAATGTTACATTATCAATGTCATCTAAATTACCCACAGCTTAGCATTTGTTTTGTAAACCTACCTACCTTTTTTGTAAATTATGGTACAACATCTGGCATCATTTTTGTTTAACTAAAATAACCATAATCTAAGTATTATGTCATGGGCTATATTCCCTATCTTGCTATTTATTTATAGCTGGTTTGCTGTATGGAACCTCTGTATTAAAGGAATAGTCTAGTGAAAATTAAACTTTCATGATTCAGATAGAGCATGCAATTTTAAGCAACTTTCTAATTTACTCCTATTATCAATTTTTCTTCATTCTCTTGGTATCTTTATTTGAAAAAGTAAGAATATAAGCTCAGGAGCTGGCCATTTTTGGTTCAGAACCTGGGTCATTGGCTCACCGTATATGTTTAGCTAGCTCCCAGTATTGCATTGCTGCTCTGAGGCTGACTTTTTAACAAAGAATACTTAAAGAACAAAGCAAATTTGATGACATTAGTAAACTGGAAAGTGTCTTAAAATTGTATGCTCTATCCAAACCATAAAAGTTTAATTTAAAGAAGAGGCCATTTAGGTCTTAACTGTGCAATCTATATTTAAAATTTCCCCTTTTTTGTCTGGTTGTCAGTTTGTAAATATACAAAGGGCTATTTATATATATATTTGTGTGTGTATGTATGAAAGGTATAAGCCAGAGAGAATACATGGTGGAATATACAGTATATTAAAATATGCCTATGATAGCATAATGTCTATATCAGGTGTGGTCAAACCTATGGCACAAGTCCCCAGATTTGCTGGCACTTAGCCTCTAGGCTACTGCTTTATTTTATTGGTTGAAATTGTAGTGCTGAAGAATTTATAGAATTTAATAGATTTATGTTGCAGATTATCAATTAAGTTATAAATGGATACTAAACCCAAATTTGTATTTGTTCTGTTGCTATCTTTATTTTAAAAGCAGACATGTTAAACTTATGAGCCAGAACATTTTTGGTTCAGAACATGGGTTACGCTTGCTTATTGGTAGCTAAATGTAGCCACCAATAAGCAAGTGCTATCCAGGGTGCTGAACCTAAAATGGACTGGCTGCTAAGCTTTACATTCCTGCTTAAATAAAGATAGCAAGAAAACTAAGAAAAATTGATAGGAGTAAATTAGAAAGTTGCTTAAAATTGCATGCTCTATCTGAATCATTAAAGAAAAAATGTGTTTTGTATCCCTGATAATAACTGTTGATTTATATTACATCTTAAAGAGAAATAAGAGTTTCTTTTTTATACCTTTTTAACTATGAACCCTCGTGCTAGGGCATCTTTTTTAATGAAAATCTCTATTTACCCGTACTGTGGATCTTTACAATACTAAAATGATATGTTAACATTAATACTATTTTTAGAGGAAGATTCACTTTAGATTTTGCTCTATCATGATTTAAAGCATGAGGTGAGGCAGTGTTAGGCCCTTACTATGCTATAGGTCCTTGCATTTTAATATATTGTTCCAGTAAACACTGAGATTTTCTTTGAGATTTCTCACCTGTTTCTTCTCTCCAAAAACTCATAAACGTCGGTCTCTTGCATGGTATAAGGAAAAGAAGGAATCCGAGGAAAACAGAAACCGTGGCATCTGTCCTAAATCCTTTCCTAAGACATAGGTAAAAATGACCATTTCCTGAGATGTAATGAATTTAATTACATGTATATTGATTTAGCTAAACAATTACATGCTCTACTACATATGAAAGGTATTCATGTAGGAATGCTCATTTTTTGTAGTAATCCTTATGAAAGAAGTATTTATGTATACTTAAAGGAACATGTTACTCGTATGCGAAATCACTTGAAAGTGATGCTGCATATATGTTAAAAAGTAGATATGTGCATGATCGAAAAATTCGTTTTGGATCGATTCAGATTTTTTTAAATTTAGTTTCGGATCGATTCGAATTCGGAAAAATTTGAATGAATTAATTTCGGATTCATTCGGATTCGAAAAAATTTGGCTGGATTTGGTTCGATTCGGTTCGGTATTTCGGTATGTGTTAGGTGGGATATACTGTGTATTAGACTAGTATTATGTACTGTATATTAGGTGTAACCCATAGCAGAGTGATATAACCTAATATTCTGTACAATACTAGTGTAATCCATGGCCATCCGAATTTACAGAATAAATCCGATCTAATTTCCGAATCGATCCGAAACGAATTGCACATGTCTATTAAAAAGCTCAATAGAAAAATTCACATGTACATCTCTAGAAAAGGTAGATATTGTACCTCGCAATCTCTTCAGAGTTACTCTTTTACAGTCGTCTGCATGGTGGGGAAAAAACAACAGCCAATTAGCTTTATCACACATCCCTGTACTGTAATCTTATGGGATTTCACCAAAATCTAGTGAGATTTCATTGTAAATTATCTTGAACTCAGGTGGTAAATAAAGTGACTAGAAGTGACTCCCTTGCAAGTCCTGGGACAAGCATCCTAATTGGCTGCTAAAAAGTCCTTTAGAGTGGGATGTGGCTGCCGAGTAAATGTTGAGTTAAAATATTTTCCCTTTTTTACATAGAGATGTTCATGTGATATTTCTAGTAAGCTTTTAATAGATATGCTGCATCACTTTTAAGTGAGGTATCACGTGCCTTTAAATGTAGTTTTTGCCAAAAAGGAATGTGAAGTTAAAGACGAGGCGCTAGCGGCAAACCCAATGCATTATCCTATTGGGTTTGCCGCTATATTTACGATGGGCACTGTGTAATTCATCCATCTTCACTATTGTTTGTTTTTGCCTCCACCTGGGGGGGTTAGGGGGGCGCCCCGCCAATCCTCTGGTATCCTTCGCCCCCCTTAAACCCCCCAGGCGGAGGCAAAAATAGATAGTGAAGATGGGGGAATTACAGTACCCATCATATATATATATATATATATATATATATATATATATATATATATATATATATAGTGTAACATGTATGTGTGGTGTATAATGCCTCACATACATGTTACGTGTATGTGTACTGATGAAGGGGCTCCTACAAGCCATTAGCGCTCATCCCAAATAGACCAAACGCTTGATCTGGCCTGTGTCTCTGTGAGGTCACCGGATGCACAACCAATCGTATAATGCATTGGGTTTGCCGCTAGCGCCTAGTAGTTAAAGCTGTTTTCTTTTGAATTTAATCTATTACAGCAGTGTCAGCTTTGTACTTCCTACTTATGCTCATAGGTTGATAGGTACTTTCTTCTAATTCTCATTGGCTGGCAAATACAATGAGCACTTGTAAGTAAGCATATACAGGAAGTAGGCAACTACTACTGCTGAATTAACTCCAAGTTAAAGGGACATTCAACACCAAAATAGTTATTGTTTAAAAAGATAGATAACGCCTTTACTACCCATTCCCCAGCTTTGCACATCCAACGTTGTTATATTAATATACTTTATAACATGTAAACCGCTAAATTTCTGCCTGTTTCTAAGCCACTAAAGACAGCCTCTTATCACATGCTTTTTTTATTTGCTTTTCACAATAGGGTAGTGCTAGTTCATGTGAGTCATATGGATAACATTGCACTCACGTCCGTGCGTTGTGGTAGACACTGCACTAATTGGATAAAATGCAAGTCAATAGATAATATATAAAAAGTCATGTGATCAGGGGGCTGTCAGAAAAGTCTTAGATACAAGGTAATCACAGAGGTAAAAAGTGTATTAATATAACCACGTTGGTTGTGCAAAACTGGGGAATGGGTAATAAAGGGATTATCTATCTTTATAAACAATACATTTTTTTTTAGCCGACTGTCCCTTTAACATTAACCAGTTCTTTTTTTTTTCTGGCAAAATCACATTTCAATCAGTTTTGATTTAGCTATTTTGATGATTGCAAGAAAATTGTTGAGTTCAATGTCTCATTAAATTGATCCATGAAAAAATCAAGTTGGTTTATAGATATTAAAGGGACACTGAACCCAAATTTTTTCTTTCATGATTCAGATAAAGCATGACATTTTAAGCAACTTTCTAATTTACTCCTATAATCAAATTTTCTTCATTCTCTTGGTATCTTTATTTGAAATGCAAGAATCTAAGTTAAGATGCCGGCCCATTTTTGGTGAACAACCTGGGTTGTCCTTGCTGATTGGTGGATAAATTCATCCACCAATAAAAAAGTGCTATCCAGAGTTCTGAACCTCATAAAAAGCTTAGATGACTTCTTTTTCAAATAAAGACAGCAAGAGAACGAAGAAAAAATGATAATAGGAGTAAATTGGAAAGTTGCTTAAAATTGCAAACTCTATCTGAATCATGAAGAAAAAATTTGGGTTCAGTGTCCCTTTAATCAGAGGATACTGGGGCGGAGGGAGCTAAATTGCAATTTTTAATAATAATGTTCATTCTGTATTTAAAGTTTGCCACAAAAATGTTCTTACTTTTCAAATAAGGATTCCCAGCCTGGCACAAACCCAGGCTCTCGTGTAAACCACAGAATGGTCATCAGTATGAAAAAGAAACCTGTTACCTTCTCTTGGTAGCTGTAAAAGAACAGATTTAAAGGGATAAGTTATTCAAGATTAAACGTTCATGCATGAAGACATTTAAGCAATATATTTTATGCTAACTGTAAAAAGCTGAAAAGAAGACATCACATGAACATATCTGTAAAATAAAGGAAGCTATTTTACATAAAAATTCTCACAATAGTAAGTGCTCTGTGAACAGTTATCCTTCAGCTACTGAGAGCTGTATGTTGAAAAAAAAAACCAGCCTATCAGCATCATGGGTGCTGGTCACACTTTGCTTTACTGTAATCTCATGAGATTTCACTGAAACACTGCTATATTTCATAGTAAGTTTTGTTAAACCGAGGAGGGAAATAATGTGACTGTTCCTGTGCATGCCAAATCATGTTGCACACTCCCTTGCACGTCCTAGGACTAGCATGTTGATTGGCTGCTTAAAGTCTCTTGACAATCGGATGCAGTGGCGGATTAATTGTTCCAACTTCCCCCCAACAGCAGAGCCAGACAGGTTGATGTCACAGTGACAGCCAGTGCTAGTGATCAGCACTCTGAGAGAGAAAGGTAAGGCACACGCTACCCCAGTGCTAAACTGAACCTTTGTGATCATTTTAAATAACATTTTCTGTTAAAGGCCAGCAGATGGTGCTGTTAGCTGAAGTGCTCCGCACTGGTATCTACTCTGTAAGCACTGACTTGAGCTTCTACCCCAAATTACCTGCTTAACTTCACATAAAGGTGGATAGGATTCTACTTCATTAGGTTAGTGGAATTAGGTGGCTGTGCTGTTGTAAGGGGGTTTAAGCTGCCATTGTAAAGGGAGCAGTGTAATTGTAATGTAACTTTATATGAGTGTATGTTTGTATATACCTGTATGTGCATTTGTGTATATGTGCAGGTGTATATGTGCATGTGTATGTGCGTATGTGTGTATAAGTGCAGGTGTTTGTGTGTATATGTGCAGGTGTTTGTGTGTATGTGTGCATGTGTATGTGCGTATATGTGCATGTGTGTGTATGTGCAGGTGTATGTGTGTATATGTGCATGTGTGTATGTGCAGGTGTATGTTTGTGTATGTGCAGGTGTATGTGTGTATATGTGCATGTGTGTGTATGTGCAGGTGTGTGTCTGTGGGTATGTGTATATGTGTGTGTGTGTGGGTATGTGTGTGTTTGTGTATATGTGCACGTGTGTGTATGTTTGTGTATATATGTCTGTGTGTATGTGCGTGTGTTTACGTATATATATGTGTGGGTATGTGTGTTTCTTTGTGTATATGTGCATGTGTGTTTGTTTGTGCATATATATGTCTATGTATGTGTTTTTTGTAGAAAAGTACCATTAAATGTGAAAACCACATACACACAATGTGAATGTATGGAACTACAAATGCACTTGAGTTTTCTTTTCTTCTAATTTTTCATTAAGTGGTTAAGCCAATCAGAAGCTGTATAACCCCTTAAGGACCACAGCACTTTTCCATTTTCTGACCGTTTGGGACCAAGGCTATTTTTACATTTCTGCTGTGTTTGTGTTTAGCTGTAATTTTCCTCTTACTCATTTACTGTATCCACACATATTATATACCGTTTTTCTCGCCATTAAATGGACTTTCTAAATATACCATTATTTTCATCATATCTTATCATTACTAATTTAATGTAAAAATTATAATTTAAAATTATAAAATGTGAGGAAAAAACAGAAAAAAAAACACTGATATCTGTCAGGAATCCCTGAATATCCCTTGACATGTATATGTCTGCCAGTACAAAAATAAAAGTTTTTTTGTGAAGTTTTGGGGGTTTCTGTTTTAAAAAAACATCCCCTAATAGCCCCCAACCTCCCTGACCCCCCTCCAAACAGCTCTCTAACCCTCCCCCTCTACCCTATTGTGCTCCATCTTGGTATTTTTTATATAAATCAAAAAATTGAAGTAAGTTTGTGCTAGATTTCTACGTTGATATGCGCTTCTCAGCATGCTGAAGCCCGGTTCCTCTCAGAGTGCAGTGAATGACAGAGGGATGTGAAGGGGGAATTACCTATTGAATGCAATGGTCATCCTAACGGGGATCTCATAGGTTCTCTGTTATCGGTCGTAGAGATTTATCTCCTACCTCCCTTTTCAGATCGACGATATACTCTTATATACCATTACCTCTGCTGATTCTCGTTTCAGTACTGGTTTGGCTATCTATTTTATGTAGATGAGTGTCTTTTGGTAAGTAGGTTTTCCTTTATTTAGACACTCTCAACTATGGTTTGGCACTTTATTTGTAAAGTTCTAAATATAATGTTTGTACTTATATTTGCCATGATTCAGGTTTATCAGTATATTTCCTTTTTGCAGACTGTCCGTTTCATTTTTGGAAATGCATATTAAAAAAAAAAAAAAAAAAATTTTTTATTTATAAATATTATTATTATTATTATTATTATTTATAATTTATTGTGTCATTCTTGGCACAAGACTTTTTTGGCGCGAGAATTACGTTTGTTGAAGTATTTTTGTCATTTCCGGCATCTTAGTTGAATTTTCACATAGTTGCGTCATCTACGACGCTCGTGTTTTTTGCAGACGTTCTTGGCACCAAAAAATATTTTGTCAGTTGTGGGCGTCATACTTGGCGCCAGATTTCTGACATTATTTAAGTCTTTATTTCATTCTGCTTCTGGTTTTCAGAGGCTTATTTTGTTTGCATTTTTTCCCATTCCTGAAACTGTCATTTAAGGAAATTGATATTTTGCTTTATATGTTGTTTTTTCTCTTACATTTGCAAGATATCTCAAAAACTGTTCCTGTATCAGAAAACACTGTTGGATTCCTGATGACTGATATCAGTCCTACCAAAGGCAAGTTCATTGATTTTAATGTTATGAATTTTTATCTTTAGCTATGGTTTGTAATAAGTTATCATGATAAATTTTTACATGCAGAGTCCATCAGTATTAATGCATTATCTATTGCTATTCTTTTAACATCTAATGTATAAGATATACCTAGGAATTTATAGGATTATTTTTTTTATTCTATTCTAAAAGGTTTTGTCTGCCATCCCACCTTCTAATAAAATGTAGAGGTCTTTTTTAAACTTCTCATTTAGTTGATGAATTTTCAAATGACCGTCAACATACTGAATTATCCTTTTCTGATGAGGATTTATCTGATTCAGAATATCCTTCGTCAGATATTGACACTAACAAATCTACTATTTTACTTTTAAATAGAGTACATTTGTTCTTTGTTGAAAAGGTATTGATTATATTGGATATTGAGGAGACTAGTCCTTTTGATTTTAAGACTAGCTAACATTTAAATTCTGCTTTTTAACCTCCTGTGGTTTCTTCAGAGTTTTTTTTCTAGTTCCTGATACTAGGGAATGGAATAGGCCTGGTACTTCTTTTATTTCTTCTTTAAGGTTTTTAAATTGTATCCTTTGCCAGCAGTTAGTTTGGAGTTTTGGGGAAAGATCCCCAAAGTTAATGAGGCTATCTCTACTCTTGCTAAACATACTACTATTCCTATGGAAAATAGTATTTATTTTTAAGTTCCTTCAGATGGGAAACTTGTATCTTATCTAAGGAAAATTATTTTATTTTCAGGTCCTTTTCTTAGGTATGCAATTTATTTGGCTGATGTTGCAACTGCTTCAACTTTTTGGTTGGATACTTTAGCGCAACAAGTATCGGATTATGATTTGTTTAGCATTGTTAAGTTGTTTCAACATGCTAATTATTTCATTTGTGATGTAATTTTTTTATATTTTCACAATTGAGGTTAAATCTATGTCTTTAGCTATTTTAGCTAGAAGAACTTTGTAACTTAAATCTTGGAATGCTAATTTGATTTCTAGAATCCAGATTTTTATTTTTCCAAGGTAATAAATTATTTGGTTCACTATTGGATTCAATACTTTCAACTGTTACTCTGGGGAAGGGAGTTTTTTGCTTCAAGATTAAGTTCTAAGAGTAAATCTTAAGCTTATATTAGTTTTTGTTCTTAATAAGGAACGGAATCCTAATTCTTCCCCAAGTAACATGTTTTTAATCGGAAGCTTTCTTCAAAATGGAATGAATTCAAACCATTTAAAAGATCAAAGTCAGCCCCCAACGAAGGTGCGGCCCTTATTCCAGCTTAGCTGGTAGGGGGCAGGTTAAGATTTTTCTAAAGTTGTTTGGTTCAATTCGGTCCAAACTTCTTAGATTGGGGTACAGAATAGGATTCAGAGTAAGACCGTCTGTGAGAAGTCTTTTTCTCTCTCACATATTCTAGCTATTCCAGTAAAGGCTCAGACTTTCCTGAAGTGTGTTTCAGACCTGGAGTTATCTGGGGTATTCATACCAGTTCCGTTTCAGGAACGGGGTCTGGGGTTTTATTCAGAACTATTCATTGTCCCAAAGAAAGAAAAACTTTTGAATTGTCATGTTAGAGTACCATCTTTCAGAATGGTGATTATAAGGTCTATTCTGCCTTTTGTTCAGCAAGGGCATTATTTGCCTACAATAGACTTACAGGATTCATATCTTCATATTCTGTTTTCATTCAGATTATTTTCATTTTCTGAGATTCTCTTTTTTAGACAAGCATTACCAATTTGTTGCTTTTCCTTCTGGCCTAGCAACAGCTCTAAGAATCTTTTCAAGGTTCTCAGTGTTTCCTTATTTGGACGATCTCGTGGTACTTGCTCAGTCTTTTCGTTCTGCAGAAACTCATACGATTCAACTTCTGTTGTTTCTTCAAAGACATGGTTGGAGGATCTTTTTATCAAAAGCTCCTTGATTCATCAGACAAGGGTCACCTTTTTTAGGTTTCCAGATAGATTGTGTCAATGTCTTTGTCTCTAACAGACAAGAGACAATTATATTGGGTTCAGCTTGTCAGAACCTTCAGTCTCTATTATTTCCTTCAGTAGCTATATGCATGGAAGTTTTAGGTCTCATGACTGCAGCATTGGATTTGATTCCCTTTGCTCATTTTCATATGAAACCTTTCCAGTTTTTAATGGTGCAGGGATTATTCTAGGATATCACATTTAATATCCTTGAATCCCAATATTCAACTATCTCTGACTTGGTGGTTAGATCACCATTGTATAGTTCTAAGGGTCTCTTCGGTTCTTCCAACCTGGACCATGAACACAACAGATGCAAGTCTTTTAGGTTGGGAAGCTATCTGGGATCTCTGACAGCACAAGGGGTTTGGAAATCTCCAGAGGCGAGATTACCATTCAATATTTTGGAACTCCGTGCGATTCTCAGAGTTCTTCAGTTTTGGCTTCTTTTTGAAGAGAGAGACGTTTATTGGTTTTCAGACAGACAATGTCACAACAGTGGCATATGTCAATCATCAGGGTGGGGACTCTCAGTCCTCAGGATGTGAAAGAAGTATCTTGGATACTTGCTTGGGCAAAATCCAGCTCCTGTCTAATTTCTGCGGTCGATATCCCAGGTATAGACAATTGGGAAACGGATTATCTCTGTCATCAAGCTTCACATCCGGGAGAATGGTCTCTTCACTCAGATGTGTTTTTCAAATTGTTCAGATGTGGGGGCTTCCAGAAATAGATCTGATGGCATCTCATCTAAACAAGAAACTTCCCAGGTACCTATCCAGTTCCAGGGATCCTCAGGCGGAAGCAGTGTATGCATTGACACTTCCTTGGAGTTATCAACCTGCCTATATTTTTCCGCCTCTAGTTCTTCTTTTAAGAGTGATTTTCAAAATCATCATGGAGCAATCGTTTGTGCTGCTGGTGGCTCCAGCATGGTGGCTCAGGTTTTGGTATGTGAATCTTGTTCGGATGTCCAGTTTCCAACCTTGGCAACTTCCATTAAGGCTAGACCTTATATCTAAAGGTTCGTTTTTCCGTCAGGATCTCAAATTATTAAATTTGATGGTATGGAAATTGAACGCTTAGTCATAGAGGTTTCTCTGAGTGATTTTTACTATGTTGCAGGCTCATAAATCTGTATCTAGAAAGATTTTTTATCGAGTTTGGAAGTCTTACATTTCATGGTGTTCTTCTCATAAATTCTCTTGGCATTCTTTTAGAATTCCTAGAATTTTACAGTTTCTTCAGGATGGTTTAGATAAGGGTTTGTCTGCAAGTTCTTTGAAAGGTCAAATCTCTGCTCTTTCTGTTCTGTTCTACAGAAAAAATGCTAAACTTCCTGATATTCATTGTTTTGTACAGGCTTTGGTTCGTATCAAGCCTGTCATTAATCAATTTTTCCTCCTTGGAGTCTTATTTTGGATTTGAAGGCTTTACAGGCTCCTCCGTTTGAGCCTATGCATTCTCTGCAGATTAAATAACTTTCTTGGAAAGTGTTGTTCCTTTTGGTCATCTCTTCTGCTAGAAGAGTTTCTCTGATTTATCTGCTCTTTCTTTTGAGTCTCCTTTTCTGATTTTTCATCAGGATAAGGTGGTTTTTGCGGACTTCGTTTACATTTTTACCTAAAGTTGTGAACTCCAACAACATTAGTAGAGAAATTGTTGTCCCTTCTTTATGTCCTAATCCTAAAAATTTTCTGGATAGATCCTTACATTCTTTGGATGTGGTAAGAGCTTCAAAATATTATGTTGAAGCTACTAAAGTTTTCAGAAAAACTTCTAGTCTATTTATTATCTTTTCTGGTTCTAGGAAAGGTCAGAAGGCTTCTTCCATTTCTTTGGCGTCTTGGTTAAAGCTTTTGATTCATCATGCTTATTTAGAGTCGGGTAAATCCCCGCCTCAGAGGTTTACGGCTCATTCTACTAGGTCAGTTTCCACTTCCTGGGTTTTTTAGAATGAAGCTTCTGTTGATCAGATTTGCAAAGCAGCAACTTGGTCTTCTTTGCTTATTTTTACTAAATTCTACCATTTTGATGTTTTCTCTTCTTCAGAAGCAGTTTTTGGTAGAAAAATACTTCAGGCAGCTGTTTCAGTTTGATTCTTCTGCTTATTATTTCAGTTTTTTTCTTTATAAGATTAAAACTTTTGATTTGGGTTGTGGATTAATTTTTCAGCGGAATTGGCTGTCTTTATTTTTATCCCTCCCTCTCTAGTGACTCTTGCGTGGAGTGCCACATCTTGGGTATTTGCTATCCCATACGTCACTAGCTCATGGACTCTTGCCAATTACATGAAAGAAAACATAATTTATGTAGGAATTTACCTGATAAATTCATTTCTTTCATATTGGCAAGAGTCCATGAGATCCACCCTTTTTATGGTGGTTATGATTTTTTTGTATAAAGCACAATTATTCCAATTCCTTGTTGATGCTTTCGCTCCTTTCTTATCATCCCACTTCTTGGCTATTTGTTAAACTGAATTGTGGGTGTGGTGGGGGTGTATTTATAGGCATTTTGAGGTTTGGGAAACTTTGCCCCTCCTGGTAGGAATGTATATCCCATATGTCACTAGCTCATGGACTCTTGCCAATATGAAAGAAATGAATTTATCAGGTAAATTCTTACATAAATTATGTTTTTTGTAGGACGTACCCTGTACGTCGTTGGTCCTTAAGGGGATAATCTGTTCCATTAAACCAAAGTTGTTCAGTGTAATTAATCAAACAGCACAGCAGCTCAGTCTGTCTTCCATATAACTAAAGTGATTGAGCAGTGACGTGGCACCATAATGAAACCCTTAACCACTGAGCCATTTCCACCCATGTGCTGAGCTGTTTTTGAATTTTTAGATGCTGCTCGCATTTAAAAGGACATGAAATGCAAATGTTTTTTTTTCCATGATTAAGATAGAGAATACAATTTTAAAAATATTTTCAATTTACTTTTCATATCTAATTTATTCATTCTTTTGGTATCCTTTGTTGAAGAAATGGCAATGCACATGGGTGAGACAATTACATGAGGCATATGCGTGTAGCCACCAATCAGCAGCTACTCAGCCTACCAAGGTATGCTTTTCAACAAAGGATATCATGAGAATTAAACAAATTAGATAATAGAAGTACATTGGAGATTTGTTTACAATTGCATGATCTCTCTAAATCATGAAAAAAATGTGCCTTATTTCCCTTTGAGCCCTCCTTTAAATCCTTTTTTCTGTGCGAAACCCATACTCATATATTGTTTATGAAACTATAACATTATTTTGTGTATATATCATGACATGTAAGAAACCTACATCAAAATTGTGTGGAAAATATATATATATATATATATACTTTCACAAAAAATGTAATAAGGTTGTAAAAATTGTGTCTGTTTTTTTTCTTCTAAACAATACGGTTAACAGAAGAAAGGGTTAAACACATATAAATAAGGGCCTTGTGCACATAGGGGCTCCTCTACTTAAAGGGACATTATACACTCATTTTTTCTTTGCATAAATGTTTTGTAGATAATCTATTTATATAGCCCATAAAGTTTTTTTTTAAATTAATGTATAGTTTTGCTTATTTTTAAATAACATTGCTCTGATTTTCAGACTCCTAACCAAGCCCTAAAGTTTTATGTGAATACGCTCGACTACCTACTCCAGCTTGCTCCTGTTTGTCTAAAGGGTCTTTTCATATGCAAAAGAAGGGGGAGGGGGGACAGTCTTATTTGCCACTTGCAGTGGGCTTTCCAGCTACCTTTTCAACAGAGCCAAACTGACAGCTTCTAAGTAAGTTTTTAAACAGTTTTATACTGGATTTTTATATCAGTATCTGTGCATATTATTCTTTATAGTAGTGTCTATTACATGCAGTTATATGAAAATGAGTGTATACTGTCCCTTTAAATAAATGCATATTTATTCACACCAGGTGATCCTAATTACCACAGTGATCACCTGGCTATTAAAACTAGGTATGGGCTTTCGGCAGCTTAGTTAGCTGCCGGATGTGGAAGTAGGTGTCCGTTTGTGGATTTCAGCTATTTTCGGTGCTGCATTTATGCTTCTGAAAGATCACCATACACTAAGAGCTGGATTTGCAGATATCGTATTGTGGTGACTGGTGGCTACACACATATACACAAAGAAAGAGAAGCGGTCTGCCAGGAACAAACAATAGCCCTCTAATGCTGTTAGTGTTATAGAGTGGTTGCAATTGTAATACAATTTCTTCCCTGGTGTTTGTGTGTACCTCATTTTACCCAGTTTCTCATATTCCTCCTGGATCCGTCTCTCAGATAGTTCCTCCTGTCTGGTCTTTTTCTTTTTGCTGAGAGAGCAAGTCTCCCTAAAGCTAAGGATAAAATACAATACATGAAAACTGAGATCCATGTTATGTATTAAACATTTGTACAGTTTCATGTTAAAGGGATATTATTGGCCCAATCATAATCTGCTTCTCTGCTTAAAGACTTAAACAAAAATATTCTTCAATTTTGTATATTTAAATGATGCATTATTAACTTTTAACTACTTCGTTTTTTTACCTTCTTTCTCTATGTTCAATCAGAAGTCTCATATGTCAGTATGATTTTAGTCACTGTGGGGGATTTACACATCAGGCCATGACATAGTCAAAACTGAATTTCCCAAAATCTTGTGGTAATAAATGGCTTAAATCTTGGGAAAAGTGTAGATGCTCGTGCATTAGCCAGTTTAAATTTACCAACTTTTTTATTTCAACTTTTTAATGAAGAAATATTTCCACACATTTTGTTGCTGATGTTCATTGTACATCATGGCATTATTGCTGTATTAATTGTGCTCTTGCCATACAGTACGTTTGTCATGATATAGTGCTTACTAGCCTGATGATACCAGAATACAAAAAACGGTCAAATTTACCGGCCCACCGCTACGCAAGGAGAAATATCATAACAGGGATAGAAAGGTCAAAATTAAAATGTGCATGAATGTCATTTAATTTTAAATAGAAGCATTTTACAATATACTTTCCTGATCAAAAATGCTTCTAGTAAAAGTTATTACTGTGTTTCAGCAGCATACGCACATATGCACCAGAATTTAAACACGACACATCAGTGACTTGCATGAAACAAATTATGTCTGCACAGAAGCAATACACAACTGCCAGCAATCTGAGCTTGAATACTGGTGCACAGAACCTCACAGCATATGTGCGTATGCCACAGTAATCAGCATTTTTTTTTTTTCCGAATGGAAGTATATTGCAAATATGATTCTATTTAAAACTGAAATGCGCTAATGGTGACCCTTGTATCCATTTAAATACTGGTATGGCGGGTTATGTCAAAGCAGGAATAGAGTTGAAACAGCAATGCATTTCTTATATTGGATTCACCAACGTAAAGTGAGTCCTTTGTAGTCATATGTTACTCGTTCAGCTCTCTCTAGCCGACAGGGGTCTGAAATTCTAGATGCAGCTATATTTTTATACCAGGAATAATTTGTTAATGAATAAAAAAACTCCACCCTTTCACATACATAGGGGCGCTAATGTATGGCAAACAGTTTTTTTACGCTATCAACCCCCACTTTTTGTAATCAAAAAACCTAAATATCATGGAAATAAGTACTTACTTGCAGCCAAGGAAAAGCCAGTGCATCCATACCCAGGTCAGCAGCAGCATGATAATTGTGATAGGCAAACTGAACACAAACCATGTGCCGAAATTCACAACCTTTGCTTCAGGATACCGACTGGAACAGAAGCAGAGACGTTTGTATATGCAGTCAAAATATATTAAAAACCTATTATTCATATATTATAGATTGATTAGACATGCGCATACTGATTTGGGGTAATATAGAAAATCACTAATTTTCCTGCATTCTTTACATTCGTTTGAAAATGCAAAATAAGTGACCCCTTTACAGGGACAGTAAACAACTTTAGATTTGTATATACAATGTTTTGTTATGCATAATGAAACAACTTTGCTATATACTTTCATTATTTATATTTATTTTGCAGACTTTTCGTGTAATTTAGCTCTGAAAATTGAGGAATTTCTACTTCTCAGAACATGAAAAGCACCCTGCTGACTACTCAAGGCTAACCCTACTACAAATCTAACTAATTGGCTTTAGCTGATAACAAGCAGAGTACTTTATACTAACTTTATGACTGTGCCTAGCCTTGTCTGCTGACTAAAGCACAGGGGCCCGATCCGATATGCAGCATCGCCCACAAATGCCGGCGACGCTGAATTTTGCGCTGGTTTGGTATCCTATATACGGCGTAACCTAGAAGTTACGCTCGTATATTTCTGCCGTTGCCCGTAGTTTTTTGGGCCATAGGCAGGTATACCAAACCAGCGCAGTTTGGTATCCAATATACAGCGTAAGGACTTACGTGGCAAAAATGGAGAAATCTTACTCCATTTTCACCTCGCCACAAAAAGCAGCCGTAGTAAGCCTTACGCTGTCTATTGGAGCCCCGTAACTCCCTAAACTAGCTACAAAATAAACCTAACACCTAACGCATGCGCAATGTCTATCTACCTGTCAACCGCGATCCCCCGCCGCAATCCCTAATAAAATATTTAACCCCTAAACCGCCGCTCCCGGACCCCGCCGCCACCTACATTAACTACCCCCTAATGCGATCCCCCTACACCGTCGCCAACTATATTAAACTACCCCCTAAAGTGAGCCCCTTACACCGCCGCCATCTACCTTACCTACCCACTAAAGTGAGCCCCTTACACCACCGCCATCTACCTTACCTACCCCCTAAAGTGAGCCCCTTACACCGCCACCATCTACCCTACCTACCCCCTAAAGTGAGCCCCTACCCCACCGCCATCTACCTTTAATTAATTAACCCCTAATTTAATCCCCCTACCCCGCCGCCACCTATATTAAATTAATTAACCCCTAATCTAATCCCCCTACCCCGCCGCCAGCTATATTAAATTATTTAACCCCTAAAATACTAAACTATCCCTACCACTAAACCTAAGTCTAACCCTACAAATAGCCCTGAAAAGGGCTTTTTGCGTGGCATTACTCCAAAGTAAACTGCTCTATTGCCAGCCCTTAAAAGGGCTTTTTGCGGGGCATGCCCCAAAGAAATCAGCTCTTTTACCAGCCCTTAAAAGGGCTTTTGGCGGGGCTTTGTCACAAAGTAAACTGCTCTTTTGCATCTAATCTAAATCCCCCTACACCGCCGCCACCTATAATAAATGTATTAACCCCTAATCTAATCCCCCTACACCGCCGCCACCTATATTAAACACATTAACCCCTAATCTAATCCCCCTACACCGCCGCCAGCTATATTGTAAGGCTAGGTATATTTTGTGGATCTCAACTGCGGCAAAAATAGTGGAATGTTTGCCTTACAACAAGATACACTGAGGAATTGCAATGGATCTTGATGTTAGGGCAGATTAGAATTACTTTGAATTGAACTCCCTGATCAGTATTTTCTGAATCAGGTTTGTTGAAACCAGTGGCAATATGCTGATCTATGAAGCTTAATATATAGCTATCCTGTTCTTGTGGTTTAGTTGTAGCACGGAGTAGAATTAGCTCTTATGAAGAAGTGTGGAGGAAATAGAAAATCACAGGTCTTCTGAGTAATCCCAATTACGAATATGCCTGCAAGAGGTAGTAACCTGAATCAGAGTGCCAGAGGACTGCGCTGCTCAGATTGGTATTAGGGAGTTCAGAGAGGAGCTGCGTGTGGTCTGCTTAGTTGGAGCGGCAGACTAATAAGAGCTGACAGGCTGATCCCTAGCTACTCCGCAGCAGAGTTCTGACAGGCAAGCTGAGCTGACACGCTGTTTGCCGAGTTGGAATGAGGCAGCGTCAGTTGGGGGCGTGATCTGTAAGCTGCAGCGGTAGTCCGTTCCTGAGAACCGAATTGTAGGTTAACAGTTTTGATACAATGAGCTTCTGAAAAGTCAATTTGTATTTCCCAGAGATGTGACCGCAAGTGAGGTTGCAGGATGAATCGCTTGGAGAGCGGTAATACTTAGTCCGTGTAATAGGGAATCAATAGTAATGAACAACGCTAGAATGCGTTTCCAATGAAATTGAGATTGTTTGTAGAATTCCTTGAATATATCCAGGTAGCTTCTTCTTTGATTAAGTAAACCTTTGGAAAAAGGTTTTAGTTGAAAAGGAGAGGTAATTCCTTGTGGTAGGTCTGCATGCATCTGATACAAACAGGTAACAATACTGAAGCAAGAAAGGAGGCGTGTCCAGACCTTAAATAACCTTGCCAGGTGTGAGACCAGGTAAATTTAAAGGGACGGAGGAAAGTGAGAGAATCCATGACATACCCCCCTCCTCAGGGTAGGTGCCCTGCAGCTACAAATCTTGGCCGGTCCGGATTCCTCCTATGGAAGAGAGAGACCAATCTAGGAGCATGGATGTTCGAGGAAGGTTCCCTCGAACATCCATCGGATCCATCGGATCAAGTATTGAAGAGAGCCACGGTAAACCCGGGAGTCAAGAATGGAATGGACCTCGTATTCCGTATCAGAGTCCAGTTGGGTCACAGGAGCGGTATGGCTGGTCACCTGCCTGGTTGCACAATGAGGTTTTAACAGGGACACATGGAAGGTAGGATGAAGTCGGAAATTGGAAGGAAGGTCTAGGGTAACAGCATTTTGGTTGATAATTTTTATGATGGGATAAGGACCAATGAAGACAGCGCTGAGTTTCTTGCTCTGGGTTTTCAGTTTGATGTTTTTAGTTGAGAGCCACACTAAGTCACCTATTTTATAGGTTGGTGGTTGACGTCTACGGAGATTGTAGTAGTGTCTTTGATGAGCTTGAGCTTCAGCAATGTGGTCCTTGAGAATCTGGAAAAGATCTTGTAGGTCCTTAGTAAGGTCATCAACTTTGGGGCAGTTAGAATCCGTTCTAGGATACAGTTGAAAAGAAGGATGGAATGCGTAGTTCGCAAAGAAAGGTGTTTTGAGAGTAGTGGAACTTAATGAATTGTTGTAGGCATATTCGGCCATAGCGAGGGTGCTTGCCCATTGATCCTGTTGGTGGGAGCAATAAGAACGGATATACTGTTCGAGCCATTGATTTATTCTCTACGTTTGGCCATTCAATTGGGGGTGGAATGAAGAGGAAAATCGGAGTTCTACTTGCATAGTGTCACATAACTGTTTCCAGAACCGGGAGGTGAATTGACTACCTCTGTCAGTTACAATCGAATCCGGAAGTCTGTGTAGTTTTACAATATTATTCAAGAATAAGGCAGCAAGTTCTGATGAAGTTGGTAGCTTGTGATAAGGCAGGAAATGGGCCATCTTGGTTAGATGGTCAACAACAACAAGTATGGTATTGTAACCATTTGACACTGGGAGTTCGACTATGAAGTCCATCCCTATAATTTGCCAGGGACGGTCAGGGATCTGTAATGGTAACAACAGTCCGAAAGGAGGTTTCTTTTCTGTCTTGGAAATGGTACAAACGTGGCAAGATCGGACATATCTTTGTACTGAAGACCGAATAGAAGGCCACCAGTAGGTACGAGACAGGAGGTCAAAAGTTTTATGGATTCCGAGATGTCCTGCCATTGGTGAATCATGATGTTCCTTTAGCAAAGTGTCTCGTAGTGTAGGTGGCACATATAGACGACCTTGATGGTAGTAGAGACCATCTTGTCCTAAAGTGAGATCAAGTCTTGAGATAGAAGTATCTTTTTGCTGTAGGAGTTTAAGGACTTCAGGGTAGGTTGGAGATAAAGCAATGATTTGTTCCACAG
Source organism: Bombina bombina (assembly GCF_027579735.1). NCBI lineage: Eukaryota > Metazoa > Chordata > Amphibia > Anura > Bombinatoridae > Bombina > Bombina bombina. The sequence continues at coordinate 1,080,005,413 of NC_069504.1, forward strand.
GAATGACTGTACCAGGAGTATTGAAGGAAGGTGGTTTTTGATCTTTTCTGGAGAGGGCATCAGCTTCCTGGTCTATAAGTAATGTGAAAATCGAACCGAGAAAGGAATAAACTCCATCTTAACTGTCTGGAGGATAATGTTCGGTTAGTCAGAAGGTACTCCAGATTTTTATGGTCTGTGTATATTAAGATCGGAAACTTACTGCCTTCTAAAAGATGTCTCCAGTGTTCTAATGAGACCTTGATCACTAGTAGCTCCTTTTCGCCTACAGGATAGTTAAATTCGGCTGGTGTCATTACTCGTGAAAAGAAGGCAACAGGGTGGAGAGGATCTTCAGGAGTTTTATTCTGAGAGAGAATGGATCCAAGGGCGTAGTTGGAAGCGTCAACTTCAAGTACATATTGGGCCTCAGGATCTGGGAATTTGAGAATAGGTGCTTTAGTGAAAACATCCTTAAGATGGTTAAATATTGTTTGAGTATGTGCCGTCCAATTGAATGAAGCATTAACACTCGTAAGAGCGGTTAAGGGCTTAGTGAGAGTTGAGTAGTTCTTGATAAATTTCCTATAGTAATTGGAAAAACCAAGGAATTTTTGGAGGTCCTTTTTAGGAGTAGGTGTGGGCCAGTTCTTAATAGTTTGTACCTTGGAGTCATCCATCTGAATACCAGCGGGTGAGATAGTATAACCCAGGAAAGTGATGTCCGAAGTATGGAAGATACATTTCTCTAGTTTGGCGAAGAGTCGATGCTGTCTAAGGCGTGAAAGCACCCAGCGGACGTGTTTTTTGTGTTCAATGAAGTTTTTAGAGTAAATCAAAATGTCGTCCAAGTATACTACCACGCATATGTCAAGAAGATCACTGAATATATCGTTTATTAGATACTGGAACGTTGCCGGGGCGTTACATAGCCCGAAAGGCATCACCTTGTACTCATAGAGCCCATATCTTGTTCTGAAGGCGGTGAGCCACTCATCCCCTTTCCGGATCCTGACAAGATTATACGCTCCACGTAAGTCTAATTTCGTGTATATGGTTGCTTGACTGAGACGTTCGATGAGTTCGGGAATCAGAGGTAAGGGGTAGCGGTTCTTGACTGTACACTTATTAAGTTGCCTATAATCAATTATAGGGCGAAGAGAATTGTCCTTATTTCTGACGAAGAAAATGCCGGCACCAGCGGGTGATGAAGAAGGTTGTATGAATCCTTTTCTTAGATTTTCTGATAGGTAAGTTTTTAAGTGATCTAGTTCAGGTTGTGAGAGCGGATATATGTGTCCGTAAGGTATGGAAGCCCCCGGTAATAACTGGATAGAACAATCATAGGGACGGTGTGGAGGAAGGACTTCTGCTTCTTTTTCGCTGAACACATCATGAAAATCTTGATAGTCTGGAGGAATAGTTTTTTCTTGTGGATTCAAACAGGATATGAATGAGTGATGGAAGCAGGTGTTCTTGCAATAATCCGAATTGAATTCCACTTCAAGACGATCCCAGTGGATGGTGGGTTGATGTGTTTGCAACCATTGTAACCCAAGTACAAGGGGGAACATGGGGGATGTTATAATATCAAAGGAGATATACTCCATGTGTGCACTTGATGTGGAAACCTTAATAGGAATGGTTTGGTGAGTAATGAGTCCAGAACTTATTGTATTGCCATCAATAACTCTAATAGACACAGGTTTTGCTTTCAACACAGTGGGTATTTTATTTACAGTGACAAAAACAGAATCAATATATGAGGAATGTGCCCCAGAATCGATGATGGCTTCACTGATTTGCTGGTGTTGATCCCACTGTAGGGTAAGAGATAAAGAGCAGTAAGCAACATGGTTTATGTTAGTGGTTAAACATGTTATTTGTTTGATAGACTTACTTCTTTTTTGCCTTTGTAATATGGGACATTCTCCGACATTGTGTGCATTGGAAGCACAATACATGCAGAGGTTGTTAATACGTCTGCGATTCCTTTCCTCTGGTTGTAAAGGACCTTTGGTAAATCCTAAATCCATAGGTTCAGGTGCTTGGGGAACTGTAGGTTTATGATAAGTGGAAGAGGGTCTAGTGACGGTATCCAGACCTAGTATTTCTGACTTGCGTTCTCTCAGCCTTCTATCTATCTGGATGCTGAGTGTGATTAACCCTTCCAAAGACCTAGGAAGCTCTGTGCGAGCGAGTTCATCTTTCAGAGCATCGTTTAGACCCAGACGATACTGATTCCTAAGAGCAATTTCACTCCACTCAGTATCTTTGCTGTACTGTTTGAATTCACTTAGATATTCTTCCACCTGCTTTTTTCCCTGTTTTAGAGACCTCATCTTAGTTTCTGCAGTGAGTTGGGTATTAATATCCTGATATAGTATCGCCATCTCCTTGAAGAAATCTTCCAATGATGTTAGTATGGGATGATCTTGTTCAAAGAATGAGTCTGCCCACTTGCGGGGTTCTCCTCTGAGAAATGAAATGACTGTCAAAACCTTAACTCGTTCAGATGCGTAGGTTTTAGGTTTTAAACTGAATAGTAAGTTGCAAGAATTTTTAAATTGGGAGAACATAGCCCTGTCCCCATGGAATTTGTTGGGCATAGATACCTGGGGTTCTGGAGTAGTTTCTGGTGAAGGTGCTTTACCCATAGAGTCTTTTATGATATTGTTAAGTGTCTCATTTTGAACCTGTAATTCTCTGAGTCCATGACTTAACTGATCCACCCTCTGGGACAGAGCGTACACTATTTTTGGTAATTCCGCTGGATCCATATTAAAAGGCTTCAGTATTATGTAAGGTTAGGTATATTTTGTGGGATCTCAACTGCGGCAAAAATAGTGGAATGTTTTGCCTTACAACAAGATACACTGAGGAATTGCAATGGATTGACTTGCAATGATCTATGTAGGCAGATTAGAATTACTTTGAATTGAACTCCCTGATCAGTATTTTCTGAATCAGGTTTGTTGAAAACCAGTGGCAATATGCTGATCTATGAAGCTTAATATATAGCTATCCTGTTCTTGTGGTTTAGTTGTAGCACGGAAGTAGAATTAGCTCTTATGAAGAAGTGTGGAGGAAATAGAAAATCACAGGTCTTCTGAGTAATCCCAATTACGAAATATGCCTGCAAGAGGTAGTAAACCTGAATCAGAGTGCCAGAGGACTGCGCTGCTCAGACTTGGTATTAGGGAGTTCAGAGAGGAGCTGCGTGTGGTCTGCTTAGTTGGAGCGGCAGACTAATAAGAGCTGATAGGCTGATCCCTAGCTACTCCGCAGCAGAGTTCTGACAGGCAAGCTGAGCTGACACGCTGTTTGCCGAGTTGGAATGAGGCAGCGTCAGTTGGGGGCGTGATCTGTAAGCTGCAGCGGTAGTCCGTTCCTGAGAACCGAATTGTAGGTTAACAGTTTTGATACAATGAGCTTCTGAAAAGTCAATTTGTATTTCCCAGAGATGTGACCGCAAGTGAGGTTGCAGGATGAATCGCTTGGAGAGCGGTAATACTTAGTCCGTGTAATAGGGAATCAATAGTAATGAACAACGCTAGAATGCGTTTCCAATGAAATTGAGATTGTTTGTAGAATTCCTTGAATATATCCAGGTAGCTTCTTCTTTGATTAAGTAAACCTTTGGAAAAAGGTTTTAGTTGAAAAGGAGAGGTAATTCCTTGTGGTAGGTCTGCATGCATCTGATACAAACAGGTAACAATACTGAAGCAAGAAAGGAGGCGTGTCCAGACCTTAAATAACCTTGCCAGGTGTGAGACCAGGTAAATTTAAAGGGACGGAGGAAAGTGAGAGAATCCATGACATATATTAACTATATTAACCCTAATTATATTAGGGTTAATATAGTTAATATAGTTATTATATTATATATATTAACTATATTAACCCTAATTATATTAGGGTTAATATAGTTAATATCGTTATTATATTATATATATATTAAGTATAATAACCCTATCTAACTCTAACATTCCTAACTAAACTCTTATTAAAATAAATCTAATATTAATATTATTAATTAAAATATTCCTAGTTAAATCTAAATACTTACCTATAAAATAAACCCTAAGATAGCTACAATGTAATTATTAATTACATTGTAGCTATTTTAGGGTTTATATTTATTTTACAGGTAACTTGGTATTTATTTTAACTAGGTACAATAGCTATTAAATAGTTAATAACTATTTAATAGCTACCTAGTTAAAATAATTACCAATTTACCTGTCAAATAAATCCTAACCTAAGTTACAAATACACCTACACTATCAATAAATTAAATAAACTACAAATATCTAACTAAAATACAATTAAATAAACTAAACTAAATTACAAAAACAAACAAACACTAAATTACAAAAAATAAAAAAAAGATTACAAGATATTTAAGCTAATAACACCTATTCTAAGCCCCCTAATAAAATAATAAAGCCCCCCCAAATAAAAAAAATTCCCTACCCTATTCTAAATTAAAAAAGTTAGCTCTTTTACCTTACCAGCCCTTAAAAGGGCCTTTTGTGGGGCATGCCCCAAAGAAAACTGCCCTTTTGCCTGAAAAAAAAAACACAATACCACCCCCCAACAATACAACCCACCACCCACATACCCCTAATCTAACCCAAACCCCCCGGAAATAAACCTAACACTACCCCCCTGAAGATCTCCCTACCTTGTATTCACCCAGCCGGGCAGAACTCTTCATCCGATCCGGGCGATGTCTTCAATCAAGCGGCAGTGAAGTCTTCTTCCATCCGGGCGATGTCTTCAAGCAAGCGGCAGAGAGTCTTCTTCCATCCGGCGATGTCTTCAAGCAAGCGGCAGAGAGTCTTCTTCCATCCGGTGATGTCTTCAAGCAAAGCGGCATCTTCAATCTTCTTTCTTCGCTCCTCCGCCGCGGAGCATCCATCCGGCACGACGACTTCCCGACGAATGAGGTTCCTTTAAATGACGTCATCCAAGATGGCGTCCGTCGAATTCCGATTGGCTGATAGGATTCTATCAGCCAATCGGAATTAAGGTAGAAAAATCTGATTGGCTGATTGAATCAGCCAATCAGATTCAAGTTCAATCCGATTAGCTGATTGGTTCAGCCAATCAGATTGAACTTGAATCTGATTGGCTGATTCAATCAGCCAATCAGATTTTTCTACCTTAATTCCGATTGGCTGATAGAATCCTATCAGCCAATCGGAATTCGACGGACGCCATCTTGGATGATGTCATTTAAAGGAACCTCATTCGTCGGGAAGTCGTCGTGCCGGATGGATGCTCCACGGCGGAGGAGCGAAGAAAGAAGATTGAAGATGCCGCTTTGCTTGTAGACATCACCGGATGGAAGAAGACTCTCTGCCGCTTGCTTGAAGACATCGCCCGGATGGAAGAAGACTTCACTGCCGCTTGATTGAAGACATCGCCCGGATCGGATGAAGAGTTCTGCCCGGCTGGGTGAATACAAGGTAGGGAGATCTTCAGGGGGGTAGTGTTAGGTTTATTTAAGGGGGGTTTGGGTTAGATTAGGGGTATGTGGGTGGTGGGTTGTAATGTTGGGGGTGGTATTGTGTTTTTTTTAGTTATTATCTATATTAACTATAGTTAATATATATATAATATAAATAACTATATTAACTATATTAACCCTAATATAATTAGGGTTAATATAGTTAATATAGCTGGCGGCGGTGTAGGGGGATTAGATTAGGGGTTAATGTGTTTAATATAGGTGGCGGCGGTGTAGGGGATTTAGATTAGATGCAAAAGAGCAGTTTACTTTGTGACAAAGCCCTGCCAAAAGCCCTTTTAAGGGGCTGGTGAAAAGAGCTGATTTCTTTGGGGCATGCCCCGCAAAAAAGCCCTTTTACGGGCTGGCAATAGAGCAGTTTACTTTGGGGTAATGCCACGCAAAAAACCCTTTTCAGGGCTATTTGTAGTGTTAGACTTAGGTTTAGTGGTAGGGGATAGTTTAGTATTTTAGGGGGTTAAATAATTTAATTATAGCTGGCGGCAAGGTAGGGGGATTAGATTAGGGGTTAATTAATTTAATATAGCTGGCGGCGGGTAGGGGGATTAGATTAGGGGTTAATTAATTTAATATAGCTGGCGGCGGGGTAGGGGGATTAGATTAGGGGTTAAATAATTTAATATAGGTGGCGCAGGGTAGGGGGGATTAAATTAGGGGTTAATCATTTTAAAATAGATGGCGGCGGGGTAGGGGCCTCACTTTAGGGGGTAGGTAGGGTAGATGGGGCGACTCCAGAAATTTGTATTTACGCAGATTTCTGGACATCACTGGTTTATCAGGATTACGGCACTTTAGCATCTGACGGCGCCGTATATAGGATAGCTCGAGGTGCGAGCTGAAACTGCGGGCGGCGGGGGTTCCCTCGCTTGCGCCACAAACTACGCTGCATATCAGATCGCGCCCCAGATTGGGCTCTCTCAAACAAGGCAAATGGGTGAGTGGAGTTTGGCTATTAAAAAATAATTGCAGTAAAAAGGATGTGAATTTGTTTTAAAAACATTAAGACCTGGCTGATCTTCTATAGCAACACAACAGAAAATTTGTAATTACAAGGTGTTTACCGTCCCTTTAATAAAGGGACGGTAAAGTTAAAATTAAACTTTAATTATTCAGATAGCGCATTTATTTAAACAACTTTCCAATTTACTTCTATCATAAAAATTGCTTTGTCCTTTTGTATCCTTTGTTAAAGAGTAAACCTAGATAGGCTGATAGGAGCTCAGGAGCATTCATGTGTCTTTCGTCTTCTGTGGGAGTGGTGTTTGCAAATATGTATAACATTGCTATAAACATTGTTACAAACCATACTGCTAAATAGCTATAGACTTTAACAAAAGGTACCAAGAGAACTAAGCAAAATTGATAATAGAAGTAAACTGGAAGTTGTTTAAAATTTCTTGATCAACCTAATCCATTTAAGTTTAATTTTAGCTTTACTGTCCCATTAATGACTAAATGAAAACATAAATGTATGCAACTCTCCATTTTTTTTTTTTTTACTATTCTTTCATGCATTTTAAACCATTACACTAAAGGTGTCAAAGGCTTCAAATATACAGATTGACACTGTTCAATTGTGAGCCAGCAATGTCTTTGTCAGTTGACTTATTTTGTGTCAGCCAATAAGTATGAAAGCTTTGGTTTTGTTCATGACAATCCTGACCCCTTAAAAAAAACACTAAAAAAAGATATTTATGTGCTGTTGCTGGTGTGTAGCAATAGCACTAGCTACCACTTTAAGTTAAGCTGCAGTTCAGCAGCTCCTATGCTGCCCTGAAGATATTCCTATAAGAAATAAAGGGGCTAGCAAATTTCCATTAACAAACCGATAGTGTTTGTCAAAATTTAACTGAACAGATTAACTCCATGAACTTAAAGGGACATAATACTCATATGCTAAATCACTTGAAACTGATGCAGTATAACTGTAAAAAGCTGACAGGAAAATATCCCCTGACCATCTCTATGTAAAAAAGGAAGATATTTTACCTCACAGATTTCCTCAGCTCAGCAGAGTAAGTTCTGTGTAAAAAGTTATACTTCACCTGCTCCAGCTGCAGGTAAAAAAAAAAATAAAATGAATAAAGAACAGCAACCAATAAGCATCAGCAGTGCTGAGGTCATGAACTCTTACTGTGATCTCATGAGATTTGACTTAACTTAACAATGGGAGGTGCTACTGAGGAACTTTTTTTTTTTTTTTTTTTTTTTTTGTTGAAATATTTTTATTGAGGGAATAACAGTTCCAAGACAAATACAGTTTGCCCATACAAACAAATGGCACATAATACATGGTAAAATACATATCACAAGCCTAAGAAAAAATAAAAATAAAAGATACATAGCAACATATGTAGAAATAGTACCCTTAACACAGTATTCATATAGCTGACCCAAATTGAAATGTAGTCAAAGGTATGAAGATTGAGAAGCAAACCCGATATCGCCCTCGTTTTTCCCTCCACTACTGCTGGGGCCACTTTTGGACCCCTGTATTAAAAGTACTTCTCAGAGGTTTTTGTTTATAATGTAGACCTAGACAAGGCCTGCATTTTATATGCTTCTTCCCAAGGCAGCTAGGACCACGGGTAGGTCCCTAAGACTAATAATAACATTAAGGGAAGATATTGCAGTAATGGATAAGTACGTTAAAGAACCAAGTACCAAACGCTGTGTCAGAGATAAAGAACCGCATAGACAGTTTCACTCATACATAGGGAAACAGGTAGATGATACACAAATGAGCTAACATCAATACTAGAATTATGGTGATAAACAGTCTATAGACATTAAACTCAGGATAATTCATAGTAAATCTCTTCATTTTTGATCCGGAGAACCAATTTTTCGCTTATATAAACAGAAACCACTACATTGGTTCTACGGACAGGGCAGAGACAGTATAACTCTGCCAAAAAGGAGTATGGAGGATAAGCTAGTTATCCCTTACCTTACATTTGTGAGGGGGGGGATGAAAGAGGGAGAGAGGAGGGAGAGGGAGAAAGGGGGGAAGAGGGCAAAGCGGGGGGGGGGGAGTGGGGAAAAGAAAGGGGAGAAGGAGAGGGAAGGGAAAGAGGGTTGGGAGAAGGGGGAAAAGGTGGAAAGGGGGGCTAGGATGGTAAGGGGAGAAGGGGAATGGAAAAGGGGGAGGGAGGATGGAAAGAGGGGGGGGAGAGGATGGAAAGAGAGGGGGGAAGGATGGAAGGAAGGGGAAGGTTGGAAATGGAGGGGGGGAAGGTGGAAGGGGAGGGGGGAAGGGTGAAAAGGGAGGGGGGGAAGGTTGAAAAAGGGAGGGGGGGAGGGTGCTTAAGGAGGGGGGAGTCTAGAATGCAAACAGAGGCCTTTCATGATGGCAAGCGATGGATCCTAAGTGATAGTTTGATGTATATACTTTCCTCCTCGCCAACGTATAGGTCCTCAGGAGGGGGACCCCAATAGAGATAAAGATAAGGGGGCAGACTTTCTACAGGGTATATACGGAGAAGGGATCACCATATAGGCATTTAATAGGGCACTAAGGTCATTAGATAGAATGGTGATCTGTGCACATGGCATAATTAACTAGGGCAGTTTCAATATTGCTAGATTATAGGCAAACAGCATCGCTCTCTCCAACGCTCAAGTTACACACACTCAAAAAAAAACAAAAAAAACAATAGAGGTAGGCCTACAGCATACTGGGAGTTAATAGCACAATGACACACATATATCATGCATAAGTAAAGTTTTAACCGCAAGGCAATCCAGAGATGAGGATGTGACTGAATCACTAGACTGACCCTTATATTCATAGATCTAGTTACTAGCTTCACCACTGAATCAGCCGAAGGGCTTCATAATACACATAGCAACATATAACTTGCAATATAACATAAGACATATAGCAATGTGAGAAAAATAATGAAGATAAAAAACAGTAGGGAACCCAAGAAAAAACAGTGCTGTGATTAGATAATCAGGCATTTAACGTAAAAAATGAGTACACATAAGTCCCACAGTCCTGCACACGGTCCCAATCCCAGAATCTACACAGTCTCCGAAAACAATCTTCATAAGTGTAGACTCTGCAGCCACTGGTATAGTAGAATTCTTGAATAAGTCCATGAGCTGAACTACAGGCATCAGCAATTTGATAGCAGTGTGAGCCCTTAGTAACCGCCATCGCAACAAAAATGTCACCCCTACTCCAGCTTTTATATTTGCCTCAGGGGGCCAAAGATCTTTACACTGCAGGGTTATCGTGGGGGAGGTAAGGATCCTAGACAGAACCCCCAGCGCGGCAATTCACTGAGCTCCAGTCAATGAGAAACTCCAAGGCAGTGTTGTGATATGGGGCCGCCAGTAAACCACATGTACCAGCAAGAGCGTCCCTACAGATATCGGCCGTATTCTCGCCTGCGCTAAACCCTGTGGCAGTGGTCAAGGGACACCTCCCGGAGCTCCCATCAGAATGACTCACCAACTCGCCTCTAACGGAGGAAAGCCTCCCGGTCTCACAATCAGCTCTCATAGGGGTCAGCATAGTGCGCTTCACAGGTCTCAACATGGCCCTCCCACAGCTCCATCCTGCAGTCGCTCCATCTCAGGGTCATGCACAGCACAGGGGTCGCCATCAGATATCTTAGCAGCTGGTAAACGTTTCCTTGGTACGTGTGCTGCTTCAATCTTTATGAGCAAGTCATCAAATCTGCTTAAGATCCGTTTCTCATAATCAGCAAATAGAATCTGCAGCGTGGCACAAATGGCTTCCCCCCATAGTCCCAGAAAAGTTGCGGCCTGCTGTGTCTCAGAAACAGCGCTGAACCGGCGTAGATGAATTCTTCATTCAGCCAGATTTTTTAAATGATCTTTCCTAAGATTCTTAACACTAGTTTAATAACCAAATACTGTTCCACAGAGGAAAAATTGGGTAAAATTAAAGTGAATTCAGGAGCCTCTTAGAAACATGTCTCATTGCTCTGGCTGTTGGCTCCGCCCCCCTACTGAGGAACTTTTGAGGTAAAATATCTTTCTTTTTTACATAGAGATGTTCAGGAGATATTTTCTAATCAGCTTTTTACAGCTATGCTGCATCACTTTCAAGTGTTTAAACATTTGGGTATTATGGCCCTTTAAGCGGCACAAAATAAAATCTTTTTCCCTGATGAACAATTAATCTGAATCTATTTTTTTTTTATCTGTGCACATGTCTATTATTAAAGGGACTTGAAACCCAAAATGTTTATTTCATGATTTAGGTAGAGCATACACTTTTAAACAACTTTACAATTTACTTCTTTTATTAAAGGAACACTGAACCCAATTTTTTTCTTTCATTAGTCAGATAGAGCATGCAATTTTAAGCAGCTTTCTAATTTACTCCTAGTATCAATTTTTCTTCTTTCTCTTGCTATCTTTATTTGAAAAAGAAAGTCCAGTCCCCGGACAGCACTTGTTTATTGGTGGATGAATTTATCCACCAATCAGCAAGAACAACCCAGATTGTTCACAAAAATGGGCCGGCATCTAAACTTACATTCTTGCTTTTCAAATAATGATACCAAGAGAATGAAGAACATTTGATAATAGGAGTAAATTAGAAAGTTGCTTAAAATTGCATGCTCTATCTGAATCACAAAAGAAAAAAATTGGGTTCAATGTCCCTTTAAATTTGCTTCATTCTCTTGGTATAATTTGTTGAAGGAGCAGCAATACACTACTGGTTGCTAACTGAACACATGGGGTAAATATGAAGCCACTAATCAGCAGCGAGTACCCAGGTGCTTTTCTGTTTCTGAGCTTACCTAGATAAACCAGAGAAGGAAGCAAATTAAATAAAGTAAATTGGATAGTTGTTTAAAATTGTATGCTCTGTCTAAATCATGAATGTCTCATTATGACCACTGTCCCTTTAAGTTTGTGTGGGTAGGCGTGAAGTTAGTGCATCGCTCAGGGATGGCGTTGGGGCATAGATAATTTGTAAAAAAAAGAAAAAAAAAAAGAAAGAAAATATGCTATTTTAGTAAGTTTTATTTGTTTAGGTTTATTCTAAAACAAGTAACATAATTAATATACGTTGTTATTTATTCATTGTTCAATTCAAAGCATCCTGGGATATAGCTTAAAAAATGTATCAGACAGTAAAAAATATAAAGTTCAACATACTCGATATTTGTAGAATGGACAGCACTGCCCAACACGTGAGTAATTAGACACTACTGGAACCTCTTATTAAAGGGACAGAAAGGTCAAAATTGAAAATGTGCATTAATGCATTTTAAATAGAAGCATTTTCACAATATATTCAATTTGCAAAAATGCTTCTAGTAAAAGTTATTATCCACCAGCATACCCACATATGCTACGTGTGACTAGAGGATCAAGATTCAAACACCATATGCCTTTTCAGAGAGTTGGTTGTGGTCTGGCAGTGAGGACAGATTTGTACTGATTCTGTGAGAAGGTGCGGTGTTTGAATACTGGTGCTCGGGCCCTCACAGAATATGTGCGTATGCTGCTGAAAAACAGTAATTGGTTTTAGTAGAAGTATTTTTGCTAATGGATGTATTCTGCAATAATGCTTTTACAGTATTTAAAATGTTAAATGCGCCCATATACATTTCAATTTTGACCCTTCCATCTCTTTAATAAAATACATAGTAATCAGGGCCGTCTTTAATATTGACTGGACCCTGGGCAAACATTTTCTTGGGCCCCCCTCCCACCCCATGCAATTTCGCTCTCCACCCCAACATCCCAAAAAACAACTAAATCAATTTATTTTATAATTGTTTTCAAAAAATTTAGCCCAGAAGTGTATCATCCACTGCTGGGCTAATCATTTTTTAAAAAAATTATATAAATTGCAATATGTGAAACTGGACCTAAGCAGTATTAATAAGTAAATAAATATATAAATTCCTCCACTGTGGATTCATTTAATATTCTTTTGAATGTGATTCTGGTGTGAGGTTAGCTGGTTAAAGAGATTTAGAGCAGCCAACAGGAGCAAAGCAAGTTAAAGACTGAGGAGGAAGCATGGAGGTGCAGACAAATATAAGTTTACTGACTGAAACAGCAGAACTGCTATGGGAAGCTGTAAAATCTGAGACAGAAAGAAAACAAAAACTATAAAAATAAACCTTACATTAATGTGTGAAGTATCAGCATGACACTATACATCAGCCACAGCAGCACATGTCACTTCTTTGCTAGGAACAAGTTCCTCTCACCCTGCACTAGACAATGCTGCATGGGGAGGGGTGTGTGTGCACTCACTTATTCTTTCCACTGACACCTTTCTACAAAGCACTGTTCCCCTAACAAACTACAGTTAGTTGATCTTAGGGCCACAGCAGAAAGAGCAGGGCTAAGGGGATCAGCAGACTGGATGCTGTCTGCCCAAGGCTGCATGGATACAGTGTGAGATGTGTCATACAGCCTCAAGACTGAAGAGAGCAGTGTATGCAGCTGCACAGATGCTCAAATCCTCATGTGCCTGCCGCTCCAGCTTTCTGCTGCATGCGCCTACAGTCAGCCCTACTCAGAAACAATCCCCACCACCAGAGCAGTTACCCGGTAACAGTGGTAACCCCAGTAGGACCTTTCTGTGGGAATGGCTGGATGCCGAGTTAGGGCTTTGCATTCAGTGCTGCACAGTGCACATCTAAAACAGCACATGGCACTAGCTTGACATGTCACATGACACCGGCACGGTCTGGCACAGTTTTAAAAAAAAATATATAAGCAGAGTACTTTTGACTGACAGTATTATGACTGAATGTGTGTGTTCCCCATGTCACATCAGCAGTCTGGTATGAACCATAAAAATAAAAAAATATATATATATATTTTTTTTTTAGGACTCTTGGGCCCCTCAACAGAGACTGGGCCCTGGGCAGCTGCCCCTTTTTTCCTGTGTTAAAGACGGCCCTGATAGTAATAGCACAGGTCCTCGGCAAGACACACTGCTTGTTTCACTCCAGGAGGCTATAATGATAATTAATAATTGTAATTAAATGCATTCACACTTTAGCCTTTGATGTATATAGTGATAATTAACCCTTTAACTTAAAAACAACAGCCAATGTACAAGGTACCCATATTTTTCTTTCATGATCCAGATAGAGAATACAATTTTAAAAAAAGTTTCCAATTTACTTCTCTTATCAAATTTGGCTTGTTCTCATGTTATTCTTTGTTGAAGAGATACTGTATCTAGATAGGTAGTGTGCACATGTCTGGAGCACTATATAATAGGATAAGTGCTGCCATCTAGTGCTCTTGCTAATGAACAACATTGTCGCAAAAATGCTGCCATACAGTGCTGTAGACACGTGCACGCTCCTGAACTTACCTTCCTGCTTTTCAACAAAGGATAACAAGAAAATGAAGACAAATTGATAATAGAAATAAATCGGAAAGCTGTTTAAAATTGTATGTTCTATTTGAATCGTGAAAGAAAACAATTGAGTTTTATGTCCCTTTAAGGGATTAAAGATCTCTTAAGCTTGTGTAAATATTGTACTTTCTCCCACGTTCCCTTGAGAGGCCAAAAAGCAAAATGAGTCACCTAGGTTTTCAAAATGCTGCAAACAACCGAAAACAGCTATTTGATTTGTAGCATTTGCAGTTTTATAGAATCTGCTTTTTGTTTTTTCTGGAGAGAGCGGCACAACTACAGTTTTACACAAAAGCCTTTTAAATTACTTTTCAGTACATTTCAATAACTGATATTTACTCCCACTACACATATATTGCTTTTCCTTCAGTGTGTGTATGCCTTGATAACCCTTCATTTATGTCTCAATGGGGCCAATTTATCAATGTCTGCCTGACATGATACGCAGAGGGGCTGTCAATAAACCCGATCGTATTCAATCGGGTTGATTGCTGTCCGCCGCTCAGAGCAGGCAGACCAATTAAGAAGCAGCGGTCTTAAGACTGCTGCTTCCTAACTGCTGTTTCCCGCGAGCCTCAAGGCTCGCGCGGAAACAGGGGCATCAGGGGCCCTTGATAATTCGGCCCCAAAATGTTTACCTGTGCTACAATAGCTTACTTGCTGAAATGCTCCAGGAAGATCAGACTGGTTGATGTCCCGATAATGGTGGCTAAGCCCCCAATGGTTGCTGCATATGAAACACTTAGTGACAAACATTTGCTGATCATCTGATCATCTCTGGATCTGTACTTCCCCTGTGGCTTTAGATCTGTCGTGTCAGTAGGAGGCAAAACCAGGATCTGTGTCTGTGGAAAAGATAGAACAGCGCCAATGATAAAAGTAATTTTCTTTAAATGGCAATGAAACACTTTAACACAGTAATATACAATGTTTAGTTATGTGTAGCACAAACATTGTAATATACTTTCATTATTTGTTTTGCTTTGTTTTGTTGTAAAAATACCTTGCTTTTGTGTAAAAATTGTGCCTGGCCAAAATTTTTTAGCGAGGTCAGAAATTTTGTAACCTAGGTTTCCTTCAAAATGCTGCAGCTTGCCTAACCAGCTACAAACTATACCGAATTACTTAGAGCAGTGAGCAAACTCATTTACAGCTGTCCCTAATTAGTCACAATGGAGAGAGGTATGATAAAACCTACTTATAGGGTTTGTACTGTACTGTAGTTCTGCAAATCATTAAAGTTACATTATTAAAACATTTAACCAAACATAGCTTTGTCCACTAAACACCCCTAACTCTACCCTTGGACTTAATTCCAATCTTCCTGACCCTTGCACAGAGCTTGAAATCATTGTCTGAGGTTCCCTGTTCAGAAGAGGGTTGCCTGGTATTTTTGGGCTGGACCATCCTTTTCAGGTGGGATCAGACTGATATACTGACATTTATTGCAAAAAGAATGAGGGAGCCGCACTAAGTTCAAATTTCAAATTAAGCAAATTTATTGCATATAAACAAATTAAACAAACACAGCAAGAAAGGTGTCTGACGCGTTTCCCGCCCTCTAGTGGCCACTGATGAAGCGCCACTAGAGAGCGGGAAACGCGTCAGACACCTTTCTTGCTGTGTTTGTTTAATTTGTTTATATGCAATAAATTTGCTTAATTTGTAATTTGAACTTAGTGCGGCTCCCTCATTCTTTTTGCATTATCCAGTGCGGTGGTTCCCACACATTTGAGCCTTGCACCTTACCTAGATCACTGACCCTCAACGGAGGCACTTGCAGCCGCTACGGCGGGTGACGTCATACACCCTGGACGGACTTTGGTAGTGAGCGCCGAGAGCTGTGCAGCGCAAACACCTACTCACAGATACTGACATTTATTCTCTGTGAAAAGCACAATTGTGCTAAAAGAGGGTTCTCCCAGGAAGTGAGCTGCAAAGAACAAGCTACTGAGCTGTTTTTCATTTCATGGTTTGAAGGGAAACTTGAAAAACAATAATTGCATCTGCAACACTTTGGAAGCTCACTTGCAAAATGGGTTTTGTAAATGTTTGTAATTGTAAAATATTCATGTCTGTCTTGTTATGGTAAAGTTGTCTCTCTGGATAGAAGGGAAGGAGTCTTCAAGGGAAAGTAGTGGGCATTTGGAGACATTTGAGAGGCAGGGGTCAGGATTTTTCACCTATACTTAAGCCCAGAATGCAGATTTCATAAACGAATTGATGTTCATAGCAGCTGCTTGTTATCATCTGTGGCGGACATAAAACAACCCGAACGTGATTGATCACAAGAGCAGGGGACCGCATTGCTCAAGCTAGTGCTTGTGCAAGGTACATCCAAGTACCAGATGTACAATGCCCGCTGCCCATTTGCCACAAAGGCGGTTGGACAAGCTCCAAAGTCATGAACTTTGTCCACCCACAGTCTAATACATAGGGCCCAAAAAATCTCTCCCCTGTATCTCATCTTGTGGTCAAGTCTCGCAATTTCAAAGCTCATTTTCATTTTTCTTCTCTTTCTCTTTAAAAGGACAGTCTACTCCAGAAATGTTATTGTTTAAAAAGATAGATAATCCCTTTATTACTCATTGCTCAGTTTTGCATAACCAACACTGTTATATGAATACACTTTTTACCTCTGTGATTACCTTGTATCAAAGCCTCTGCAGACTGCCCCCTTACCTCAGATCTTTTAACAGACTTGCACTTTAGCCAAGCGGTACTGACTCTTAAATAACTCCATGGGAGTGAACACAATGTTATCTATATGACACACATGAACTAGTGTCTAACTGTCAAAAACTGTCAAAATGCACTGAGATAAAAGGCGGTTCAACGGTTTAGAAATTAGCATATGAGCCTACCTAGGTTTAGCTTTCTACAAAGAATACCAAGAGAGCAAAGCAAATTTGATGATAAAAGTAAATTGGAAAGTTGTTTAAAATTGCATGCCCTATTGGAAACATGAAAATGTAATTTTGATTAGACTGTCCCTTTAACTTTGTTTTTACGTTTTCATTTGTGCATTCATTAGAATGGACTGTTTTATAGAGGTAGGTTTATTTCTGTCCTTGTAATTTGTTCAGTAAGATTTTAAATACGTGTGATGCCGGAATGTTTCACAGTGAACTTGTTCTATGTGCAGAGAAGTGGAAGGTTACAACATAGATGT
This sequence comes from Bombina bombina, assembly GCF_027579735.1. NCBI lineage: Eukaryota > Metazoa > Chordata > Amphibia > Anura > Bombinatoridae > Bombina > Bombina bombina. The sequence goes on from NC_069504.1 coordinate 1,080,022,480, forward strand.
GGCTCCCATGATTATAATGGAGCTGAACTCAAAAATCATTTGACGAGTGCCCAGAACAAATCTGTTTGAACTGTGCAAGTCAGGATGTTTATGAAGGAGAAACATAGCTCTGGAAGCACCAGTGATTTCTTCTGGAAGTGTCATTTTTAAATAATAGTACGAATAACCCTAGTCACTCTAGAATAATGATAAAAGTACATTTATTGAAACATTATCGGCCAGATTACAAGTGGAGCGCTAAATATCACTTTCGTGAAAGTTATATTCTCGTTCGATTGAGTAATACTATCGCACCCAAATGTGGCTTGCGTTCGCATTGCATGGAAGCATTGCACTCATGAGAGCGTGCTTCTATAGGCTCTAATGGGAACCTTATTCACATGCCGTGAGACACAGCATGAGAACCTAGCGCAGCAAAGGGGGTAAGTCGTGCAGCGATGGCAGCAAATTGTAAATATATATTTATATGCTTATATATTTATGTGTTAATATGTGTGTGTGTGTGTATATATATAATATATATATTTACACCCCACACCTGTCAACTTTAGCCCCATATAACTGCTACTATTTTTATTTTTTAATACAATATATTACACTTAAGTTTAGGGGCATTTTTGGGACATTTATAAAATGAACCAGAGATCTGTTTTCTGATTAAAGGGACACTGAACCCAAATTTTTTCTTTCATGATTCAGATAGAGCATGTAATTGTAAGCAACTTTCTAATTTACTTCTATTATCAATTTTTCTTCATTCTCTTGCAATCTTTATTTGAAAAGAAGGCATCTCAGCTAAGGAGCCAGCAAATTGTGGGTTCAGAACCATGGACAGCACTTGTATAAAGGTGCTGTCCAATCAGCAAGGACAACCCAGGTTGTTCACCTAAAATGGGCCGGCATCTAAACTTACATTCCTGCTTTTCAAATAAACATAACAAGAAAATGAAGACAATTTGATAATAGGAGTAAATTAGAAAGTTGCTTAAAATTGCATGCTCTATCTGAATCACAAAAGATTTTTTTTGGCTACAGTGTCCCTTTAATTTTATAAGCGCTAATTGCTACCGCAAGCTCGCCATAGCAATAACCATCCACTTGTAATGTCTGGTTAGTTATTGTGCGCGATAAATTAGCAATCCCCTTGTAATCTATATATATCTAGGTTAGTGTATATCTGTTGACACCAAAAGACCAATTAATATGTTGTTATTATTAAAAATAATAATATATTTTTTTGGAAGAGAAAAGGTTACATTTAAATTTATATTGAAGCTAGAAGGAAATGAATGTTTGTGCACAACTAATAGTTCTGTATTACTACTGCTATTTTGATGAGACACCCTCATAATTAGTATTTGCTGACAAGGACAAGGACAAAGTTATAATAAGAGAAATACATTTATTTCCACAGGAAATAGGATTAGGCAAATCTCAGAATTTTTATATGGTTTTCCTTAAAATGTGTCCTGTTGTTATTAAAATGTTTCTGTAGAAAAAAATCTAGCATCAAATATGAAATGTTAACATTTGAATAGTGAATATAATACTCAGATATTAAATGTAATATTTTAATGTTACATTTGAATATTAATTTTCATAGACTGGCAGTGAGGTCTGTGAGAATCAGCATTTCTAAGTTAACAAATCAAATTCACACTTTCACTAAACAATCAACACTAAATAAAACATTTAATTACTATTTTTAACTAATGCTCTGAGTCTAAGCATTTATCCATCTTTAGTTAAAAATTTACTCGTTCTTACCTGAGGGAGCGACTGGCCATTGGTTGGCGGCTTCACCACTCTCATTGGATTGGCTATCATGTGCACACTGTTTAGATTCTGCTGACATAAAAAAATATATATATTGAAAACCAACCATCATGAATGATAAGTGTATTTGGTAATGCGTTTGTTTCTATGTAGAAAAGCTTTTGTGACTTAATTAGTTTGATTCAGTTTTGAACTTAGAACACTTACTAAATGTGCATTTTTGTCCTAAGTACTTTAAAGATGAATCAAATTCATTTCAATAATTTCTCTCTCCCATTATTTTTTAAATTTTTAGAAATGTTCTTTTTGACACCATTAGCTGCTATTGAGGTTCATGCTGAGTTAATGTGTGTGAGTTTATATTTTTTAGAAGTCACTGATTGTCAGACTTTTCTTTATGTATTGCTGTACTTTTGAAACTTAAAGGGGCAGTCTAGTCAAAATTAAACTTTCATGATTCAGATAGGGCATGCAATTTTAAACAACTTTCCAATTTACTTCTATTATCTAATTTGCTCAGTTCTTTAGATATCCTTTGTTGAAGAAATAGCAATGCACATGTGTGAGCCAATCACACAAGGCCTCTATGTGCAGCAACCAATCAGCAGCTATTGAGCATATCTAGATATGCTTTTAAGCAAGTGATATCAAGAGAATGAAGCAAATGAGATAATAGATGTAAATTAGAAAGTTGTTTAAAATGACATGCTCTTTCTAAATCCCGAAAGAAAAAATTTGGGTTTCATGTCCCTTTAATATCCTTTGATATCTGTTTTTTTATAAACTTGTGACAACTCATGAACTCCTTTACTGTAGAATTTATATAAAAAAAATACTGTATAATAAGTATATGTAGTCAATATTATAGTCTGTGGGTCACTAAAAATCTACCAAAGAGAGAGATTATCACATTGAACCTCATGCATAAATTTGGGTCTTATTTTTTTTAAAACCTTGGTTTATGCTCATTTCTAATCCATTGACATGTCACATGATGCCCTAGCTGGGAATCACATGCTCTGTGTAATCACAGGTTAATGAAAAAAATGACGTGCTCTTATATGTTATAACTGTTTGTGTTTAACCTCCGCTAACTGGATTTGATATATTAGATGGTGTTGAAATGTGATGTTCAGCTTTATTACCTTGCTCTGAATCAGTTTACTCAGGTCCTTTGCTGTAGCTCTGAAAACAAAATCACATTTAGAATGAATATACCTAATAAACCATTGAACAATATATTTTTGTAACACATTTGTTTATCAAAAGGAATTTTAACTGACATATTTTTACCATGTATTTAAAAATGCATGTTTCAAAGATTGAAGCAATAAACCTTAATTTTATGAACTTCTGATCACGTATAGGTAAAAAGGACTGAAATGCGTAATCTGTGTTCTTTTGTGTGGTAGAATGTATTCTATATCAGAACTGTGTTTTGGAATTTGATTAATAAAGTAAAAAAAAATCATAGGAACTCAGATTTTAACTATTTCTGTGTCCAAAAGTTAATATAAGTTTTAAACAATATAATAAGAATTTGAAATAGAAGGTAACTATAAACATTTGTCAAATCACTTAGGAAGAATGGTTTGTTCTCTAAGTTAGGATGCTACTGAATACAAAGTGGTTTTAAAAATTCTAGAACCAATATTTTGAAATACAGTCATCATATTTATTTAGTTTTTACTGAATTGTTTCAATTACTTGAACTTATGTTGATGTATATCAACTTACTCCTCATTGATGAAGATGAGCTCAATTGAAGGTTGCTTCTCAGACACCCCTAAAAAAAAGTAGAATCCATTAGTTCATTACATAAGGTCTGTTTTCAGAACAGGATAAATAGGTGTATTTGTACTATGATCCTACAGAAAAAATAGTTCTTGTCGTATACATCCCAGCAATTTTTTTTGTAGCTTCTGATTCTTTTTAATGAAGCAGAATATTTATACATCAAATTATAGCGGTGTATAAACTTTCAAGATTTCATATATCCCTTCTGATTTTGCTGCTTTGGGGGCATGGCAGTCCACACCAATGTCAGGGGAGCGTCACGCACGCACGCACGCACGCACACACGAGCAGTTGGGTAAAGGTCAGGCCGGTCTAGGGAAGACATAGGTGATCTAGAAGCACTGTTGTCTACTGATTTGGATCTGGGCAAAAGGTAAAATCTGTGAGACATAATCAACCACCTGCTTAGGGGCAATGGGAAGGGGTGACACTCAGGCAGTCACTTTCCGCTCTACTAATGGTGTGGATGAGATGGGCCCGGGGTGAATATGATGAGGCTGCTCACAGACACCTGGAAGCACTTAGGGCCAGTGAAGACAGCGATACATCTAAAGACAAACCCACACCTTCCATGTCAGGAACAAGGGGAGTCGGAGTTGGTGACGATGCTCCAAGTGAGGTTTCTTTTTTGTCCACAATGACATGACTCTGACTGTCTCAGACTCAGGTTCTGATCTTGTAAGCAAGGGTAAAAGCTGATCTTCCGCATTTTAAAGAAACCGGTGTCAGGGTAGGGATTTAGGTAAGGCACAGTCAGGCAGCCCACTTATATTAACACATTTTCTGCATAAACCTAGGGTAATAAAGAAGATTCAAGAAGGCCGCTATGTTAATGTTTTCAAACTGATGGAATAAGTACCAAGCAGGTTAAAGGGACACTCAGGTCAAATTAAATGTTCATGATTCAGATACAGCATGTCATTTTAACCCCTTAATGACCGCAGCACTTTTCCATTTTCTGCCCGTTTGGGACCAAGGCTATTTTTACATTTCTGTGGTGTTTATGTTTAGCTGTAATTTTCTTCTTACTCATTTACTGTACCCACACATATTATATACCGTTTTTCTCGCCATTAAATGGAATTTCTAAAGATACCATTATTTTCATCATATCTTATAATTTACTAGAAAAAAATTTATAAAATATGAGGAAAAATTGAAAAAAAAATACACTTTTTCTATCTTTGACCCCCAAAATCTGTTACATATCTACAACCACCAAAAAACACCTATGCTAAATAGTTTCTAAATTTTGTCCTGAGTTTAGAAATGCCCAATGTTTACATGTTCTTTACTTTTTTTGTAACTTATAGGGCCATAAATACAAGTAGCACTTTGCTATTTCCAAACCCCTTTTTTTCAAAATTAGCGCTAGTTACATTAGAACCCTGATATCTTTCAGGAATCTCTGAATATCCATTGACATGTATATATTTTTTTTTAGTAGACATCCCAAAGTATTGATCTAGGCCAATTTTGGTATATTTCATACCACCATTTCACCGCCAAATGCGTTAAAATAAAAAAAATTGTTCACTTTTTCACAAATTTTTTCACAAACTTTAGGTTTCTCACTGAAATTATTTACAAACAGCTTGTGCAATTATGGCATAAATGGTTGTAAATTCTTCTCTGGGATCCCCTTTGTTCAGAAATAGCAGACTTATATGGCTTTGGTGTTGCTTTTTGGTAATTAGAATGCCACTAAATGCCACTGCGCACCACACGTGTATTATGCCCAGCAGTGAAGGGGTTAATTAGGGAGCATGTAGGGAGCTTTTTGGGGTAATTTTAGCTTTAGTGTAGTGTAGTAGACAACCCCAAGTATTGATCTAGGCCCATTTTGGTATATTTCATGCCACCATTTCACCGCCAAATGCGATCAAATTAAAAAAAAACGTTAAATTTTTCACAATTTTAGGTTTCTCACTGAAATCATTTACAAACAGCTTGTGCAGTTATGGCACAAATGGTTGTAAATGCTTCTCTGGGATCCCCTTTGTTCAGAAATAGCAGACATATATGGCTTTGGCGTTGCTTTTTGGTATTTAGAAGGCCGCTAAATGCCGCTGCGCATCACACGTGTATTATGGCTAGCAGTGAAGGGGTTAATTAGGTAGCTTGTAGGGAGCTTGCAGGGTTAATATCACATTTAGTGTAGAGCTCAGCCTCCCACCTGAAACATCAGACCCCCTGATCCCTCCCAAACAGCTCTCTTCCCTCCCCCACTCCACAATTGTCCCCGCCATCTTAAGTACTGGCAGAAAGTCTGCCAGTACTAAAATAAAAGCTATGTTTTTAAAAAAAAAAAAAAAAAAAAAAAAAGCATATTTACATATGCTGCTGTGTACTATCCCCCCCTTAGCCCCCAACCTCACTGATCCCCCCCAAACAGCTCTATAACCCTCCCACTCTAACTTAATCTGCGCCATTTTGGGTACTGGCAGCTGTCTGCCAGTACCCAGTTTAGAAGAAAAAATGTTTTTTTTTAGTTTTTATTAAACTTTTCTGCAGTGTAGCTTCCCCCCACACAAAACCAACCCCCCACCCCTCCATGATCTCTTTTTGTGCTTTTGCACAAACAAGATTTGGCCATTTGTTACTAAAAATTTTTTCCATAGTGTAGCGGTTCCCACCCGCTCCCGCCCCGTGCACGCGCCCGCCCGCCACCCTCCGTGCACGCGCGCGCGCCCGTGCGCGCCCCCTAACGGCCCGCACCCGATCCCGCCCCCCTTGACGACACAGGGCACACCGATGGCCGCCCACCCGCCTCCCAAGTCGGCTCCCACCCACCAACGATACCGGCCATCGATGTCCGGTGCAGAGAGGGCCACAGAGTGGCTCTCTCTGCATCGGATGGCCGTGTAAGGTTATTGCAGGATGCCTCCATATCGAGGCATCACTGCAATAACCGGAAAGCAGCTGGAAGCGAGCAAGATCGCTTCCAGCTGCTTTCCACACCGAGGACGTGCAGGGTACGTCCTCAGGCGTTAACTGCCTTTTTTTTGAGGACGTACCCTGCACGTCCTCGGTCATTAAGGGGTTAAACAACTTTCCAATTTACTTCCATTAAAAAAAATGTGCACAGTCTTTTATATTTACACTTTTTGAGTCACCAGCTCCTACTGAGCATGTGCAAGAATTCACAGACTATACATATATGCATTTGTGATTGGCTGATTGCTATTACATAGTACAGGGGGAGTGGAAATATACATAACTTTTAAATTTGTTAGAAAAAAATCTATTACTCATTTGAAATTCAGAGTAAATGCTATTGTATTGTCTTGTTATCTTGCATTTGTTGATTATGCAAATCTGCTGTGTTTACTGGTCCTTTAAGCATCCAGACCCCTTTTGAGGAATAGTTGTGCTGCTGTATGGTGTTGTCATCCTGCTACTTAGAAAAGTACAAATCCACAGTGTATCCAGCACAATCAAACCTAGAGTAGTGTGCAAGCTGTAATAGGGCTACTGCAAAACCCCAGAGTCACAAACTGCATACAAGGTAACAGCCGCACCACTGGTGTATTTTCTATCCTTTATTTCATGGTTGAAACAGGAGCAGGTACAAAAAGAACTACGTTTCGGGTTATGCACCCTTTAACATGTTCAATGCATTGTGTGTTCAATCTGCTTACTTAAATACCTGTGTCCAGGAAAACCACTCCTCCTTAATTAACACTTAAAGGGATAGTAAAGCCGTAAGTAGACATTCATGATTTAGACAGAGAATACAATTTTAAACAACTTTCCAATTTACTTCTATTATTTAATTTGCTTCCTTCTCTTGTTATCTTTTGCTGAAAGGTTTATCTTGGTAAGCTAAGGAGCAGCAAAGAACCTAGGTTCTAACTGCTGATTTGTGGCTACATATATATATATATATATATATATACCGATTGCCATTGGCTCACCCATGTGTTCAGTCAGAAACCAACAGTTCATTGCTGCTCCTTAAACAAATGATACCTAGAGAATTAAGCAATTTTGATAATAGAAGTAAACTGGAAAATTATTTCATGATTTAGGTAGAATATACAACTTTCCAGTTTACTTCTATTATCAAAATTGCTTAATTCTTTAGGTATCATTTGTTTAAGGAGCAGCAAAGAACCTAGGTTCTAACTGCTGATTTGTGGCTACATATATATATATATATATATATATATATATACCGATTGCCATTGGCTCACCCATGTGTTCAGTCAGAAACCAACAGTGCATTGCTGCTCCTTAAACAAATGATACCTAGATAATTAAGCAATTTTGATAATAGAAGTAAACTGGAAAGTTGTATATTCTACCTAAATCATGAAATAATTTTTTTTGGGTTTCATGTCCCTTTTAGAAACACCTAGGTGTCTAAATCTTATACAACAGTGCCACCTTGTGGTCAATTTCTAAAATTACACTAAATTACCTAAACAATGTAAAATACAGCAATACAGATATAGAAGCAGTCCTCATCATAGCAAACAATATAGAGGCATGGCATATACATACTGCATCTCATTACAACATTAAATACTCAAAAATGTAATATGCCTAAGCCATTAACTCTTAAATGAACACATTCAACTCCAATTCCCTATTCATTCCTTTTGGAATTAAAGATTCTAATTCATAAATCAAAAATGCCTCACATTTTGTTAAGGATTAACTCTCTATTACCCCCACGTCTAGGAATTGGAATATGATCTATAATTTGATACCTCAATTGTAAAAAATGTATGGCCTTTCTCAAAAAAATGATGTGCAACTGGGGCATTTATATCCTTTGTTCTAATGTTAGATTTATGTTGCAGGATGCTATCGCAGACCCGTTGTGTTGTCTCGCCTATATAAATTATACCACACGTGCACTTAATTACAATTAAAATATCCCTTGATTTTAAATTTCTTACCTGTGTGGGGGTGAAAAAAAGTATCTCCTTTAATTATATTGTTGCAGTTTGAGCAATTCAAACATGGGAAGCAACCATTGTTATAAGAGCTAATATAACCCTGTTTGGAGTTTTTCTGACTGCCTACAGCAGCCCTGATTAGTTGGTCTTTTAAATTTGGTAATTTGGTATAAGCCAGCATTGGTAACACTCTCTCAAAATGTGCCAGTGCTTCCTCATTATTTTCTGTATCCTTGGACTACAAGCATTGTATTCAGAGACAAAGACCATTATATTAGGATCCCTTTTATAAATGTTTTTCTTATTTTCAACCCTATTGCTAGGAATATCTAAAATTTCCTTGATTACCTGTTAAATCATTGTACGTGGATAGCCTCTCTCAATAAACCTATCACCCATTTTATGTAGTCTGAGTTTTGCCAATGTGTCATCCTTTACAATTCTTCTTACTCTAAGCATCTGATGGAGAATGTGCACTTGTGTAGTGTAGCAAACTATTTCTGTCTGTAACCTTTCTGTATAAATAAGTTTTGAGTAGACCACCAACTTTATACACCTTGGTATCCAAAAAATTAATGGATTCCTCGCTCCAGGACAACGTAAACTTAATACTTTTAGATGCAGAGTTAAGTTCTCGCACAAACTGTTCAAGGGTAAGAACGTCGACCCACCAAATGCCGAAAATGTCATCTATGTAGCGCCACCAAGTGGCGCCACACAGAAGATACCATCTTTCTTTCTTCAAAGAAATGCATATAAATGTTTGCATATGTGGGAGCGATGTTGGATCCCATAGCTGTTCCCTGTTTCTGTACAAAAAAGTGTCGTGAAAAAAAAAAAGTTATAGTATAAAATAATCTCCAACAATTCAAGTATGAACTTTTGTTGCTATTTTGAAAACACTTTACTTTTGGCTAGTGTATATCCAATAACATCAAGACCACTAGTATAGGGGATTTAAGTATAAAGTGCGAGAACTTAACTCTGCATTTAAAAGTATTAAGTTTACGTTGTCCTGGAGTGAGGAATCCATTTTCTGTATAAAACAGTTTTGAGTAGACCACCAACTTTATACACCTTGGTATCTAAAAAAAAGTTAATGGATTCCTCACTCCAGGACAACATAAACTTAATATCAATCTTTTGATGGAGCCCTTGACTTAGGCCTTGATGATCGAAAGTGCTGTGGGACAGCAATATATTAAAAAGGGATCCAATTTTCATGCCCGATAACCCAAAAGTCCTGTACATTTTTTAGTGCATGAAAATGGCACAGCATCACCATCCTTCAAATTTCAGATGGGTTTTGGCAATGACAGCAGGATCGGTCTTGAACTGACCACGATAGCAAGATATTCAAAATATACATATGGCAGATAGCAGGGGATCAGTAGTAAGGGGGGGGGGGGAAATGCTCTGTGTCTGGCTGGCTACTGGATCCAGGGCATCACCAGTTCAGAGTTTAATGGTCAATGGAAGTAACACTAGTGTGTCCATTTTGCTTCAATTAGATTGTTCGCCCTTGTGGGTGGTCATAATTTGGGGTGGCACTCTTCCTAGGCATCTACTAGGAGGTTAGGGCATAGGGGTGTGCTGGCAGGATTTACCTGGGGCTCTCATCGAAGCAAAAGATGGGGCAAGCCTGACATTTTGATTAAACATCTAGGGGTAATGACTTGGGAATTGTCCCTATGCTGGATTTCACTAGGATCATCCATTCTAACTTAGGATGGATTAGAACTTGGGACCCGTGGTATTAGTCCAATATGATCGCCAGAATTAGATGGCAGTATGAGTTTGGCCAGGGCTGGGTACAGAGTAAGAAAAAAGCTAAACAGGGACGTAGAAAAAACCGTCACAGGTTGCAAGGTTTTGTGGTAAAGCATGAATCAGTTAAGCCTGATAAGAAAGTTCTATATAGAGCAGATGGGGTTCACTTGTCAGACAGGGGCTTAGATATTTTTATTAGGGATATTAAAAGAGCTCTGATTTCCCTCCTGTAAGTTGGGATTTTAACAGGCGTGGGTAGCGGCAAGAGTAGATAATGCTAACTCTCGTTGGCAAGAGGTTCATGGCCTTAAGCGTATTGGGATAGGGAGACTGGAGGGAGTGATGGCCATACTGATGGGAAGGGGCAGATTGCTTTTGCGGCACCAGAAGTGCCCTTTCCCCCGTGTATGTAGACCATATGATCTCAAACCCCAAGTATCATCATCTGTGGGCAAAGTGGCTCTCTGCTGCATTTGGGATAGGGCTGCTTACTTCTGGTAGTTCTGAAGAGTTAGTATCCTCAAATACCGCCATGTATGATAAATGTTGTTCCCTTTATGAACAGGTGAATAAAATGGCCAGTGATGGTCAACCCAAGTTGGTCTTGGTTTGTTGTATTAAAAGGGAGGTGGTTTTCGGGAGAAAAGTGTAGCAAAGGCAACTTCTCTGGGCACTGACCTCTGTAAGCTTTTCACCCTTAGGGACCTTGAGGTTTTTTTTTCAGACTCTGCTGGTATATCTTTTGGAAAACTGCAGAAAAGTGCTGTAATTACAAGGTATTTACTGACACTTATAACCATAACACTTAGGAAACACGCTTGCAAAAAGGTTTATGTAAATGTTTGTGATTGTAAAATATTTGCATTTCTATCTTGTTATAAAATAATGAAAGAGTTATGAAAGTCAAACTTTCATAATTTAAATAGAACATGCAGTTTTAAGAGACTTTCCTATTTACATCCATTATCAAATTGCACAGTCTTTTTATCTCTGGCACCAGCTCCTACTGAGTTCACAATGTATATGTATATGAGCCTGTGATTGGCTGGTGACTGTCATGTGATATTGTGAACAGGGAAATTAAAGTAAATGATAAAAAAAAAAAAAAAAAAAATCTACTCATTTGAAAATTAGTGTTTTTGCATTGTCTTTTTATTATCTGTATGTTTATATTGCCTGCATGTTTGCTTTACAGTCCTTTATTAAAGAAACATAGCAGGCAAAATGTTATTAATAAAAAATACATTTTGTGGAATTGTTTTGTTTAATGTTTTACAGTTAGTAAATTAGGTACTTATACACATGACACATGTTCCTTTTCATTTAAAGAAACTTTTAATATTCTTTAAAGGGACAGTCAACATTAGTTTTAAATTAAACTATATAGAAAAATGCATTCTTCAGTATTAAAGGGACAGTAAAGTCATAATTAGATACAGTATTTATAATTTAGACAGAGCATACTATTTTAAACAACTTTCCAATTTACTTCTATTATTTAATTTGCTTCCTTCTCTTGTCATCAATTGCTGAAAGGTTCATCTAGGAAAGCTCAGGAGAAACAAATAACCTAGGTTCTAGCTGCTGATTGGTGGCTGCATATAAATATACTAATTGTCATTGGCTCACCCATGTGTTCAGTTAGAAACCAGTAGTGCATTGCTGTTCCTTCAACAAATGATACCAAGAGAATTAAAGGGACAGTACACTGTAAAATTGTTTTTCCATTAATGTATTTTAAATAACTTGTTATACCAACTGCAGAGTTTAAAATATTTGAGAAATTGCATTTTCATGCTTATTTGTGTATATGAAGTAGCTGATTTTGTGCTTTGAAACCACAGCCTATTACAATGGGTTGAACTTAAAGGTGATATCAGATCTCATTATGTTCTAAGTTTGTGTAAACAGACTTGCTTCCTTATCTTTTATTTGGCTGGAACACCAAAGCTCAATACATAGAGAGAACAATGGAAAATGATCATTTTATTACTTAACTATCCTGCATCCCACTGAGAGTGTAATCTCTTCTGCTGGCTGTGTATACTTAGGCTATTCAATAGCCTATACTCCAGTATTAATTTGTTCAGTGTAGGTGGCGATTCCACAGGCTAAATCAGCTATTTCAAATGCTGAAATAGGAGTAAAGGAGCTACTTGTAACCAATTTAATACACTCTAGCAGGTTAAAAGGATCATTGGGAATAATTTAAAGGGGAGAATTTTTTGGGTGAACTGTCCCTTTAAGTAAATTTGATAATAGAAGTAAACTAGAAAGTTGTTTAAAATTGTATGTTCTACCTAAATCATAAAAGAAATAATTTGGGTTTTATGTCCCTTTAAAGTTAAAACTTTTTTCATCACATAATATATAACTGGAAAAAAACACCTTTATTATTTTGTTTTTGCTCCCCCATCTAGCCACTCATAGATCTTCACAGTTTTTACCCCCCATTTTTAAAGGGACATGAAATGTAAAAAAAAGTTTCCAGCATTCAAAACATCTTATAAAACATTAATTTTCACAATACCTTTCTATTTATTTTTTTGCACCATTTCGATCTGGAACCTAAAATAGCTTGGTTTCCAAACGCTCATTATTGTCAAGGGGGTAATATTTTATACACGTCTTGGGAATAAAATACAATGCTTCCTTCTTGTAGTGTAAACGGCAAATCGCTATAACATTCTCCTAGAGATCTGCTTTTTACATTTCTCTGTTCAGTGACAGAGCGATTGCTGCAGCAGCATATGCGCTATAGTGTATTGAAGGTTCGGGGTAAGCATGCTTTGCAAGAAGAGGAGTGGGCAGATGTCACTCGATATAACCTCTGATGAAGAAGGTAACCCATTTAACATAAGACCTTTGAAACGCGTAAGGAGAGTATTTTATAAAGACTGCATGTATTTTGCACATTGAAAACTGCTTTGATGCCTGTTTTATATGAAACTGACTGATGTAATCAACTCTAAAACTGTGGAGAAAACTGCATCTGTGATTTTCTACTAACATTTACACGCTGAACTGATACCTCATATTAAATTGAGGTAAAAAAATGTGAGCATTTTTTAACATATCTAATAAATATACGTTTTTAAGTTTGCAAACAGTGTTGCACTATTTGTTCCATTTTTGTATTCCCCTATCTATGTGTACAATATCACGCAATATTGGGAGAAGACAGAGAGATTCAGCTAAACAAGGAGGAAAGGGAAATAAAAACTTTCTACCACACTAAGGAGGCAAAAGAAGCGGTTGTATAGGATTGCTGAGAGACAACTTTATCTTAAAGGGACGCATTTACTTACCTCATAGGATTGAGGTTGAATCTAGTAAGTGAGCACTCACTTCTAATTATTGGATGTCACAAGTTTATGATACATCTGGGACTGATATAATGATGTACTGTGTTTAAAATTCACTTTGTGTGGGTTTTTATTGCATCTATTATATGTGAACAAATTATATAAACATTTACCTTTGTACACTACAGAAGAAACAAAAAACTAACACTCATATCTATACACCTACTCACCTAACTCTGTAGTAAGGCTATAAGATACTGTAATACATTTACACTGACAGTATAAAACCAGGAACTATATGTAAAATATAGTGGTGATTCAAATAACATACACTGGACCTTGATTCATACAATATTTTCCTCTGACATTAAAACTGACATAACATTGGTCAATCTTTTTTGAGCTGTGCGCCTTAATACTAATCTTATCACTCACACATTTGTTTCATAAATAGAAATAGGACACTGATAGGTGGGGACCTATCGGTAATCCTATTTCAGGTATTAGGCTGCCGTTTCATTCATAGAACCAACAGACGACTGGTGTTGGGAGGGCACACTTAGCGCTGATTACCACCTGTTCTCTTTAAACTAATATATATATATATATATATATATATATATATATATATTGGGCTTCGTTAAAGGGACATGAAACCCAAATTTTTTCTTTCAAGATTCAAATAGGCCATACAATTTTATACAACTTTCAAATTCACTTCTATTACCAAATTTGCTTTGTTCACTTGGTATCCTTTGTTGAGAAGCATATCTAGATAGGCTCAGGAGCTGGGAGCCAGCAGCTGATTGGTGGCTGCATATATATAAAGAGACAAGTGGCAAGATACCCGTATATTGGTCCACCAGTGGATGTCATCAAAGAGTTGCTTTTGGTATGCCTAGAGATGAACTATTTCCGTTTTGAAAGGGATTTTTTTCTAAAAATAGTGGGTACGGCACTGGGCTCGATTGTGGCACCCACCTATGCCAACCTGTTCATGTCCGAATGGTTTGAGGATCTCAATAAGGCACATCTAGCATTACAATTTAAGATGACATCAAGCAAAGAGACGGTAGATTTCCTTGACTTAAGGATTTTTAAGAAGAATGGACAACTACAAACCACTCTATATACAAAAGAAACTGATAAAAATGCACTTCTTCATGCACATAGTTGTCACCCCCCTGCTCTAAAAAAGGCACTGCCCATCTCTCAATTCAAACGTACTATCAGGAACAACTCTGATCATGATTTGATGAGCCAACAGATCAATGAGATGGAACAGAAATTTTTACAAAGAGGGTACAAACATGAACATTTGAAGGCGATAAAACAGGATGCGATGAAAACTGACCAACAGAGTTTACTAGTATCCTCTAGTGTTGAAAGACAAGACAGCAGATTGACCTTCACAACCACATATGATGTGGAAAAACATAATATTGTTGACAGCATTAGACGCAACTGGTCAATAGTAAACACAGATAAAGATCTCCCTCTATATGGATCTTCTCCTCCAAGAATTGGGTATCGGATGGCCAGATCTCTTAGAGATCAATTGATACAAACAGACCCTAGGAAATGCTACATCAAAAATACATGGCTAAAGGCAAAGCCGGGATGCTACCGGTGCTTAGGCTGCACAACATATGGAGGCCTGACAACAGGAGACACTTTTAGACATCCCTATACAAACAAGAAATTCAATATCAAGTACAGAGTGACATGTACCACCCCATATGTACCTTTTACATTGTGTATGTGGGTTTTTCTACATTGGCAAAATGGTGGACGACTTGCGGACCAGGATGGCCAACCACAGGTCCACCATCAGAACAGCCCTGGACAAGGGGACGTCGGATCAGCCTGTGGCTAGGCATTTCGTTCAAGCCAAACACAAGGTCGCTGATTTGAAGTATATAATTATAGATCATATACCACCACCAACGAGGGGAGGCGATCGTGCCAAGATGCTATTACAATGTGAGGCACAGTGGATACAGTGAACTAGGCACTATATGAACTAGGCACTATGACACCACAGGGACTAAATGTCCATCTGGACTGGCACTGTTTCTTATGAGGATCTTACTTATATGGATTACTCATGAGAGCCCATGGTCCCGTCAATGAGAGTCCATGATTTGTATGGTGCATGGAAAAAGAATCCCATCCTATAGATAGTCCTGTTGGGAAGAATTTAGAATAGATATGAAGGGTGTAGTGTTTTACTTTATCTGGATATGACACATACACCTAGTATATATATTTTGACAAAATATTTTTGTCAAAATAGTTTAGTCCACTTTATTTATATACTCTATATTGGTTTCTCTATATAGGTAATAGACATGCATTATTGCACATAGAATAATTGTCACAAGCAAGATTAAGTAACGCTGAAAATTGGTATTTATCCTTACACGTTGTGTAGAAGACGGATAATGTATGATACAATATGGGCATCTGTATCTGTCACCGCAACAGTGTAGATCCCTTTACAATGACACTTTGGTCTATGTACCCAATTATATTACATTTTAGTAAATAAGCCACATTATATAAGCCACAACTTGTTTTTAACTTATCACTGGGTATAATGTTGCACAATAATCACGCTGAGTAGCATTCCGGTCGTCATGGCAACCGGTGATGTGGTACATTACCACGTGGTTGCCGGGACTTCCGATATTACGCTAGCGGCATTGCGGGTGGGGATATCGGTCTTATATAAACTGGGTAAGTTTCATTGTTTGTAAGTTTGTCGGTCTCAGGACGAGGGAAACCTTGAAACGTCACCTTAAATAAAGAGATTTTATCTACAATTAAAAACCCGGTGAGTGCCTTTTCCTTCTACACTGTGTATACTCATTTTGAAGTGCACCCCGGGCAGAAGCATGTTATTTGAACTACTGAGAGTGCTGTACCACCAATGACTGTCTATATATATATATATCTATTCTCATTGGCTCACCGCTGTCTTCAGCTAACTCCCAGTGATGCATTGGTGCTCCATCAATAAAGGATAAAAAGACAATGAAGTAAATCTAATAATAGAAATCAATTTTAAAGCTGTTTAAAAAATGTATACTCTGTCCTAATCATGAAAGAAATATTTTGGGTTTCATGTCCCTTTATAAAAGATTGTTTACTGTCCCTTTAAGCTTTGTATGTTTGTTTTTTTACATGAAACAGTAGGTGGAAATCACCTTTTTGCTGGTTGCTCTCAGCAGCTGATGAGACATTGCTGATAGTTCCCTCATTTTCCTCTTCCGCGTTGGTTAGTTGCTGCAGCACAGCGTCTACAATCGGCATCACCATGGCAGTAGAGGATGTGTTAGAGAGCCACATGGAGATCAGGGTGGTGCAACACATGAAACACAGCAACAACCTAAGTAGAGACAATATACAACATATACAATAATCCTTCAGTTCTATACAGCCTTGTTTATCAACCACCTATGGTACATGAAGCCTGAGGAGGCTTGAGTTTTGGTAAGAGGTACTCCGAGGCTGGCCCTTTAATTCTTAAAGTAAGATAAATATTAAATGTATCACAAAAAGCAGTGTTTGTTCTACACTCAAGCACCTCTATCAGGACATACTGTACTTCCTGTCTGACTGGTCAGCTGTACCTAGGTAGTGAAATCCTTAGACTCTGGCCTATTAGTGCATTTGAGGACCAGTTTTTAGAAACAGGAAGTGTAGCAACCCAGTCAGCCAAAGTGGCTAGTTTTTTAAAGGGACACTAAACCCAATTTTTTTATTTCATGATTCAGATAGAGCATGAAATATAAAACAACCTTCTAATTTACTCCTATTATCAATTTTTCTTTGTTCTCTTGCTATCTTTATTTAAAGCAGGTATTGTGATGCATAGGAGCCGGCCCATTTTTGATTGAGAACCTAGGTTATGCTTACTTATTGGTGGGTAAATGTAAGCCTCCAATAAGCAAGCACTATCCATGGTGCTGAACCTAAAATGGTCTGGCTGTTAAGATTTACATTCCTGCTTTTAAAATAAAAATAGCAAGAGAACAAAGAAAAATTGATAATAGGAGTAAATTAGAAAGCTGCTTAAAATGTCATTCTCTATCTGAAGCATGAAAGAAAAAAAATTGGGTTCAGTGTCCCTTTAAGGTTCAGGTCAAAGTTGAAGATAAAGATTAAATATAGAACTAAAGAGGCTATGATAGTCAAACTTCTTCTAAGTGTTTTGGAATCCTAAACTAATGGTCATTTAAAATCAGTTATATCAGCTTTAGTTCCTGAAATATGCAGTATAATTATTTATGCAAATGTATGCTAATGAGCCTGGTCGTTATTTTTTCATAAAAGAAAAGGGGTCAACCCTACTTACAGGTAACGTACCAGGGAAAGGGAAGAATACTGTTAAAAAAAGTGTCACATAGATGTGCCAGATATATGGTCATAGTGAAATATCTCAAGAAAAACATGCCATGATGTTATATGCCTGATAAAATGTTCTGTACCCGCCTTTCACTCGTGTGCAAACACCAGCAGAGGTAAATAATTAATGCGTGTGGGTTAGCGCTCATATTATAAATTGAAAGTAAAATGTCTGCTCCCAAGTGAAAGCCGATGTGGGATAACTTGAGGACTTAGGATATTGGTACTACGCTAACTTCTTCTCCCCATATCTCAAATGAGATTGTAATTTTTTTTAAAAAGATAACACCTATCGCTCGCGTGCTTAACCAATCACGTTTAACCAAGTGCGCTATATCCGACATTAATTATGGATATTTTACATATAAATGTTGTTCACATAGAAGAAACTTTCTTTTTATTTTTAAATATATATAGGTATAGGTATATCTAGGAATATCTATTTAAAAATACTAAGAACATTTTCCCCTATGTGAAAAATATTGTAATGTAAAATATTTACAGTAAATAAGCACATTATAAAATATTAAAATGGAATAAAAATGATTTTTCATGTTTTTAGGGATTTGAGTGGAAAGGGCTCTAAAGTATATATACATATGTCTATATGTGTTTATACTTGTGTATGTGTATGTGTATATGTATATATATATATATATATATATATATATATATATATATGTATATACATATATACAGTGCCCTCCACTAATATTGGCACCCTTGGTAAATATGAGCAATCAAGGCTGTGAAAAATTATCTTTTGTTCAAAAAAATACACAAAAATACACTGCTCTCATGGATATTGCAAACACAACACAGGTTTACCCCCCAAAAAATATTTGTTAAATATATGTGTGCCACAATTATTGGCACCCCTATGAATTCATATGGGAAAAATATATTTGAAGTATATTCACAATGATATTTTACATTTTTTAGTACACCTGGTGGCTAGGAATAGGAAATTGTTCAACCATGACTTCCTGTTTCACGTGGGGTATAAATATGAGGTAATACATAGGCCAAATTCCTTTAGTCATTTATCACAATCGGTAAGACCAAGGAATATAGCTGTGATGTGTGGCAAAAGGTTATTGAGTTTCACAAAATGGGAAGTGGCTACAAAAAAATAGCAAAAGCATTGAAAATGCACATTTCCACCATCAGGGCAATAATTAAGAAGTTCCAGTCAACTGGATCATTTCCGACAGACCTCGCTGAATGCGGAGAGCAATACGCTCTTCGCATTCAGCATTGTACCAGCAGCTCTTGTGAACTGCTGGTGCAACGCTGCCCCCTGCAGATTTGCAGTCAATAGGCCGCTAGCAGGGGAGTGTCAATCAACCCAATCGTATTCGATTGGGTTGATTTGTGGCGATGTCTGTACGCCTCCTCAGAGCAGGCGGACAGGTTATAGAGCAGCGGTCTTTAGACCGCTGCTTCATAACTGGTGTTTCTGGCAAGCCTGAAGGCTCGCCAGAAACACCGGCCTTCAAGCTCCATACGGATGTGAAGAGAATGGTTTGAGTGGCCAAAATATCTCCAAGGATCACAGCTGGAGAATTACAGAAGCTAGTTGCCTCTTGGGGTCAGAAAGTCTCCAAAACTACAATCCAACGTCACCTACATCACCACAAGTTGTTTGGAATGGTTTCAAGAAAAAAGACTCTACTTTCATCCAAAAACAGCCTCAAGCGTCTTCAGTTTGCCAAACACTACTGGAAATTCAAATGGAATCGGGTTCTATGGTCAGATGAAACCAAAATAAAGCTTTTGACAATAAATACCAGAGGTGGGTTTGGGGCACACAGAGAGGTAGTCATATGGAAAAGTACCTCATGCCCATGGCTAAATATGGTGGTGGCTCTTTAATGTTTTGTGGCTGTCTTTCTGCCAGAGGACCTTGACATTTTGTTAGGATACATGGCATCATAGACTCTATTAAATATCAACAGATATTAAATGAACAACTGACCTCTGCCATAAAGCTTACAATGGGCTGTGATTGGATCTTCCAGCAGGACAGTGATCCAAAACATGTCCTGCTGACCACAAAATCAAGGTCCTGCCATGGCCATCCCAGTCCCTGACTTGAACCCCATAGAAAAACGGTGGGGTGAACTGAAGAGGAGAGTCCACCAGCATCAACTTCAAAATGTTAAGAATCTGGAGAGATTTTGTATGGAGGAATGGTCTCAGATCCCTTGCCCTGTATTCTCCAACCTTATCAGGCATTATAGGAGGAGACTCAGAGCTGTTATCTTGGCAAATGAAGGTAGCACAAAGTATTGACTAAAAGGGTGCCAATAATTGTGCCAAACATATACCGGGGTATTTAACAAAAAAAAATATTTTTTGGATAAACCTGTGTTGTGTTTGCAATTGTTTGATATCCAGGAGAGCAGAGTATTTTTGTGTATTTTTTTTAACAAAAGGTTAAACAATAAAGACAATTTTACACAGCCTTCTTTGCTCCTATTTACCAAGGGTGCCAATATTAGTGGAGGGCACTATAGACATATAAACACATATATACACATGTATACACATATATAAATATGTACATATACATCCATACATACACATATTTAGACATGTACGTGTATGTATATATACATTATAGCCCTACCTTGTCATATACCATATACCTTTTAACCCTTATAACTTTTTATTTTTAATATTTATGTGAATACTTTTTATTTGATAGTGTATAACACTTTATTTTAATGTATTTATGTTGTTTGGTGCAACTTTTTATTTAGCCCTGCCCCTAAACCTTTACACTAGTAATTTGCGCTAACTTAACGAGCGCAAATTTCGCTTGCGGTCGTGCTTTCTTTCAGTTTGTAATACGTGCAGAAAAAGACGCAATATTTTAATGTAGCTAACGTTAGTGCGCTACTTGTTATCTAGCCCATATTTGGTTTAAGGGTCACTGTAGACAAAGCATTTCCATCATGTATGGGAACAAGCAACAATTAAATATTAAAACATGCATGTAATAGCACAACTGATACCTAGGTATGCATAGCTTACTGACTAAATCACAAAGCTTCAATCAGCCTTGCAAGGAAATTGTTTTTGTAAGCACAAGAAAATACTTTTTTTTTTTTTATAAACATAGATTTAAAAAAAAAAATCTTTTTGCTGTACAAACAAAAACTTAGTACAGTAACCTTTTAAATAGGCATAGTGATATTACTAGATACTATGTACAAGAGCAAAATTCTGAACCATAATGCATCCAGCCTCATCCCTTTCAAATAAATGTTCATTGAACTTTTAGTCTGTTAGGATCAGGTTGGGACAGGATTCTAGGAGGTTGAGATATATGGGGCTGGTGGCCTGAACTACTTGGGAATGTATACTTGAGGAATAGGGAGCAATCATAAATCAGTAGTTTAAAGGAAATGTAATATTCAAGGGTAATTCTCTGCAAATAATCTGGAACTATATTGTACCCTTCCCTTTAGATTACCCTTACCCAAGCACATTACTGAAACATTTTAGATATACCTGCATTATCTTTGTCAGCTTGGTAGACCCCCTCAAAACTAACCTCTTTCCACATTTAATAGTTTATTTTAAATCAATAATACATGAATGGGGCTTTATCTAGCAGATAGTTTTCTCAGTTTGGTTAGCCAATCAGATCCTTTACAGAGTTATTGAATGTAATTATGTAGACTCTAATCTATTTTATCTCACAAAGGATCAACAACAATCCCAGAATACACCAATAGGGATTTTTGTAGATACATTTTTACCAGAATATACCTAGTAATAGCAGTATTGTGGCATCACTTGCTCAACCAATTGTTTAAATGGAGAAATTTAAAGTAATACTTACTGTAATAGTCCAAATGGTACAAAGATCCCTTTTCATTATAAACAGTTGTTAATGGTGTTGAGTTTATAAACCAATCAGGCAATAGAGTAAAATGTTGTAACAGGAAGTTACTTACATGCCAGGCTTAGCCCCTGACAACATGACCATTCTCAGGGCAATTCTCTTGTGCAAGTTCCACTTTTCTACAGACGCTGCTAGACAAATAACTCCCATAAGAAGTAAAGTTGTGTTCTTAATATATTCTCCAGCAACCTAAAAGGGATATAAAACTCTATAGTTATTCATCATATGATGGGCAGAGATTGATGCTTGGTGTTCTACTGAAATTAATATTATTATAAAATTTTTGCATCTATAAGTGCTTCACACTGTTTTTGTACGTCTGTCCCTATCCTGCAATACAATTGTGGGATGTGTCCTAATCAGCCAATAAACAATGATCTGTCCTTCCTGCTAGCTTCGATATGTTAAATGCCTTTAACCTAGTTTTTTTTCATGCAAATATATTTTAATATGTTTAATCACTAGATATTAACGAACATGCAAAAAATGTTTTTTTTGTCAGACTCCAAAGCTCTTACTTTGGAGACCTAATGGACGCGCTATGAAGTCTGTTATTAGTGCGTAGCTCCCTGGGATGTGCTAGTGTTTCTGTGGTTACAGGAGTGAATCTGGCTTTTGATAATGTGCCAGGAGCAGGTCGCGCTAAACATGGCTCAGAATATTTTTCTGTATCTGCGATCTGTGATAATGGGGGCTTTATTTGTTACCCTGATTTTGGAAGTGGTCCTGCTGCTGAAATTGTGACAAAAGATGGACATGAAGTGTTAATAGAGCTTTGAGCACACTATTTGATGCTCAGTTATTAGACTATGAAGTTCCCACCATTTCTGTTCCTGTGGCTTACCTGGCTGTTATGACCCTGGCTTGATATCTGAATTTTGCTATTTGTCTATCCCTCTAACCTGTTGCCTGATTTGGACCTATTACTTTGCTGCTGACTTCTGGAATTGTTCTCTGGACTCCTCCCCTACATTTGGCCTTGTTGCTTCATTTCTGTTGATCACTCCGGATCCTAACCCTGGTGTGGCTTTTGACTAATCTTCTGCCCTATTAAACTTACCAACTAGCTACCGACATCTTACACAACTAAAGATTCCAGCCTACTGAAATATATGGCCTACAGCTCATCTCCAGCATTAGTGGTTCCAGTCATGATTCAGATAGAGCATACAATCTTAAGCAAATTTCTAATTTACTCCTATTATCAAATTTTCTTTGTTCTCTTGTAATCTTTATTTGAAAAGCATGAATGAAAGCTTAGGAGTCGGCCCATGTTAGGTTCAACACCTGGGTTGCCCTTGCTGATTGGTGTCTAAATGTATCCACAAATCAGCAAGCACTATCCAGGGTGCTGAACCAAAAATGGGCCGGCTCTTAAACTTTCATTCCTGCTTTTCAAATAAAGATACCAAGAGATTGAAGAAAGATTGATAAAATGAGTAAATTAGAAAGTTGCTTAAAATTGCATGCTCTATTCCCTAGTTTCTCAACTTGTGGTACGTGTACCCCTGGAGGTACTTGGGGCATTGCCAAGGGGTACTCCAAGGAGTGGTCTTCATTATTTTATTTCCTGATGTAGCTATTGTAAATATGACAGATCAAAGAAAGCTGTGTTTCTCATTTCTACCCTCGAGCACTTCTAACAGGGCAGATTGTATTTCCCTGCCTAGGTTGAACCACTGCTTAATCACAATCACTGATTCACCTCAAATTGGTAAAACCTTAGATTCTGGCATAGTGACATACGAGGGCTGGAAATGAGCTTCACTGATATGAACAGGGAAAGTGTATTACTGTGACCAAGTGTCACAGAGACAAGTGCCAGATAAATGTGTCACTGTGAAATAGGTAAAGTGCATCATACAGAAGTCACAGTGAAACAAAACAGATAAACTGTGAATTAAATGCTTATTAAAAATAGAAAGATGATGCCATAAATATTACTTCCATCATCAAGTAGAGTTTTATAAGAAGCACATCGATTGCATATCATTATTATCAAGGGACTATATATCTGTGTTTTACGTGTTTATTATTTTCCGTGGTAATATTTCCAAATGTTAAATGCCGGAAAACATAAAACAAATTTCTGATTCCTATATATTTACTTTATTGACATATCTGATACAAGCTTGTGAAATCGAGTGACACACGATTTCCATTTTTGCTCCTGTAAAAGATCAGTAATATTTGTGCTACAGTCGGGGTACATAGAAATTAAATAAAAACCCACAGTGGTACTTGCTACAAAAAGGTTGAGAAACACTGCTCTATGAGAATCATAAAATAATGTTTTTTTTTAAAATGATGGTGCACTGAGAATATCTAGTTATGCTTCACATGTAGAGAAAAATGTTAACACTAAAATAGAGAGAACTTTTACTAGAACCATTTTTGCTAATATATGTATATTGTAAATATGTTTCTGTCCAAAGATGTAGTTCATCTATATGCAATTCAGTTTTGACTGGAATATCCCTTTAAAGTAAATGTATTATCTTTAAAATTAGATAAACTGCCCAGCTAGATAAGAAATTGTCAAATTCATATGAGTCACGTGATATATAAAGGGACCGTAATCAAAATTAAACTTCATGATCCAGACAGCACGCAATGTTATACAAATTCCCAATTTACTATTAATAAAAAAATTTGCTTTTCCCCATTAATATCTTTAAAATCATACCTAGGTAGGCTTAGGAGCATCAATACACTACTGAGAGCTAGCTGGCGATTGGTGTACACATATATATGCCTCTTGTCATTGGCCCACCCAATATGTTCAGCTAGCTCACAGTAGTGCATTGCTGCCAGTGAGCCTACCAAGGGTTACTATTCAACAAAAGGATACCAACAAAATTAAGCAAGTTTGCTAAAAGTAAATTGGCATATTGTATAAAATAATATGCAGTATCTGTAGTTTAATTTTCACTTTCTGTCCCTTTAAAAGACCATATAACTCCCTTATTTAAAAGGTTCTTTTCAACCAAGCATCACATGCCCCAGGCTAAGTTAAAGGTGCTTTTTATTTTTATCCTCAAAACCAGACTCCAGCTGCCCTGCACCAATATACTGGACAATCTGTGATGGGCACAATGATAGTTGTGTAACACAATGTCCCACCTAACAGCACTACCTTAGCCTTAATGTTACTCACATGATGTCATTTTTTGATAACTAATGAGTAATTTTACCCCTTGGCTGCCAGTAACATACAAATTAATGATTGTACCTCTTTAGTTGCCCGTAACAAGTAAACATAAGTGATTTTAACCCCTTGTCTGCCCATCACTACTTTCTGCTCCATACTGTAGTGCATATATTCTTGGGGTATTCTTCTTTTATTTTTTTAATTTACAATATTTAGTTCTTCTTAAAAATATTTTAAAAATTGTCTCTTTATATGGCAATTAAAAACATGGTAGGGGAGAGGCATATGAGGTGGGAGGGGGCAAGGAGATGGGAGGGGCTGAAGAGGTAGGTGGAGCAAAGAGGATGTGGGGGGCCCTGCCACACTTTTGCCCGGGGGCCCTGGTTAGTCTCAGTCCGCCCCTGGTAATATCTATTGCTGATGTGGCTATTGCCTGATTATTTGGTTATATAGTCTTTCTGGGAAGATTTCTTATGATTCTGCCAGTAAGGTTTTTTTTAAACTTCTTTATGTTGTTTAAATGTGCAAATGCTTTATTTTGTGATGTCTTTTTTTGACATATTTCTTTAATGCTAGAGTATGTTTTTAGCATTTTTTCTAGAAATACATTATAACTAGAATCTTGGTCTGCTAAAATGTTTTATTTTTCCAGACTTTTAACTCTTTCTTTACAGTTAAATATTTTATTTGTTTTGATTTAAATTCCCATTATTTCTATGGTGTCTGTGGGTTTAGGAACTTTTCTTCCTCAGGACTAGAAGTCCAAAGGTATTTGTGTTTTGTCCCTTTTATCAGAACAGGGCTCAGAAATCTTTTTCCTCCACCCAGTATCAAAGTTCTGGTTCTGTCTGGAAATAAAAGAATAGTATAACTGACTTTGAGCATGAATCCCTCTGTTTGCAAGGCTGCAAACCTATTTCCCAGCCCTATTTTTATGCTCTGGAGAATAATGACAGGGTCAGCTACCATTAGTTTAACTGGAACAGATCTAACAGTTTTATTATCCACTCCCTCATACAATTTTGCATATAGTTACAGTCCCTGATCAGAGGCTCTGGTAGGGAATAAGTTATTCCTTTTTCAGGAAGCATAGGCCTAGATTTGGAGTTTGGCGTTAGCCGTGAAAACCAGCGTTAGAGGCTCCTAACGGTGGTTTTAGGCTACCGCCGGTATTTGGAGTCACTCAAAATAGGGTCTAACGCTCACTTTTCAGCCGCGACTTTTCCATACCGCAGATCCCCTTACGTAAATTGCGTATCCTATCTTTTCAATGGGATCTTTCTAACTCCGGTATTTAGAGTCGTGTCTGAAGTGAGCGTTAGACATCTAACGACAAAACTCCAGCCGCAGGAAAAAAGTCAGTAGTTAAGAGCTTTCTGGGCTAACGCCGGTTTATAAAGCTCTTAACTACTGTACTCTAAAGTACACTAACACCCATAAACTACCTATGTACCCCTAAACCGAGGTCCCCCCCACATCGCCGACACTCGAATAAATGTTTTTAACCCCTAATCTGCCGACCGCCACCTACGTTATCCTTATGTACCCCTAATCTGCTGCCCCTAACACCGTCGACCCCTGTATTATATTTATTAACCCATAACCTGCCCCCCACAACGTCGCCTCCACCTGCCTACACTTATTAACCCCTAATCTGCCGACTGGAGCTCACCGCTATTCTAATAAATGTATTAACCCCTAAAGCTAAGTCTAACCCTAACACTAACACCCCCCTAAGTTAAATATAATTTACATCTAACGAAATGAATTATCTCTTATTAAATAAATTATTCCTATTTAAAGCTAAATACTTACCTGTAAAATAAATCCTAATATAGCTACAATATAAATTATAATTATATTATAGCTATTTTAGGATTAATATTTATTTGACAGGCAACTTTGTAATTATTTTAACCAGGTACAATAGCTATTAAATAGTTAAGAACTATTTAATAGCTACCTAGTTAAAATAATTACAAAATTACCTGTAAAATAAATCCTAACCTAAGTTACAATTAAACCTAACACTATACTATCATTAAATTAATTAAATACAATACCTACAATTACCTACAATTAAACCTAACACTACACTATCAATAAATAAATTAAATACAATTCCTACAAATAACTACAATATGAAATAAACTAACTAAAGTACAAAAAATAAAAAAGAACTAAGTTACAAAAAATAAAAAAATATTTACAAACATAAGAAAAATATTACAACAATTTTAAACTAATTACACCTACTCTAAGCCCCCTAATAAAATAACAAAGACCCCCAAAATAAAAAATGCCCTACCCTATTCTAAATTACTACAGTTCAAAGCTCTTTTACCTTACCAGCCATGAACAGGGCCCTTTGCGGGGCATGCCCCAAAGAATTCAGCTCTTTTGCCTGTAAAAAAAAAAACATACAATACCCCCCCCCAACATTACAACCCACCACCCACATACCCCTAATCTAACCCAAACCCCCCTTAAATAAACCTAACACTAAGCCCCTGAAGATCTTCCTACCTTATCTTCACCATACCAGGTTCACCGATCTGTCCAGAAGAGCTCCTCCGATGTCCTGATCCAAGCCCAAGCGGGGGGCTGAAGAGGTCCATGATCCGGCTGAAGTCTTCATCCAAGCGGGAGCTGAAGAGGTCCATGATCCGGATGAAGTCTTCATCCAAGCGGGAGCTGAAGAGGTCCATGATCCGGATGAAGTCTTCTATCAACGGCATCTTCAATCTTCTTTCTTCCGGATCCATCTTGCAGACCTCTGACGCGGAACATCCTCTTCTCCCGACGCCTACTAGCCGAATGACGGTTCCTTTAAGGGACATCATCCAAGATGGCGTCCCTCGAATTCCGATTGGCTGATAGGATTCTATCAGCCAATCGGAATTTAGGTAGGAATATTCTGATTGGCTGATGGAATCAGCCAATCACAATCAAGTTCAATCCGATTGGCTGATCCAATCAGCCAATCAGATTGAGCTCGCATTCTATTGGCTGATCGGAACAGCCAATAGAATGCGAGCTCAATCTGATTGGCTGATTGGATCAGCCAATCGGATTGAACTTGATTCTGATTGGCTGATTCCATCAGCCAATCAGAATATTCCTACCTTAATTCCGATTGGCTGATAGAATCCTATCAGCCAATCGGAATTCGAGGGACGCCATCTTGGATGACGTCCCTTAAAGGAACCGTCATTAGGCTAGTAGGCGTCGGGAGAAGAGGATGTTCCGCGTCGGAGGTCTGCAAGATGTATCCGGAAGAAAGAAGATTGAAGATGCCGTTGATAGAAGACTTCATCCGGATCATGGACCTCTTCAGCTCCCGCTTGGATGAAGACTTCATCCGGATCATGGACCTCTTCAGCTCCCGCTTGGATGAAGACTTCAGCCGGATCATGGACCTCTTCAGCCCCCCGCTTGGGCTTGGATCAGGACATCGGAGGAGCTCTTCTGGACAGATCGTTGAACCCGGTGAGGTGAAGACAAGGTAGGAAGATCTTCAGGGGCTTAGTGTTAGGTTTATTTAAGGGGGGTTTGGGTTAGATGAGGGGTATGTGGGTGGTGGGTTGTAATGTTGGGGGGCTTGGGTATTGTATTTTTTTTTTTACAGGCAAAAGAGCTGAACTTCTTGGGGCATGCCCCGCAAAGGGCCCTGTTCAGGGCTGGTAAGGTAAAAGAGCTTTGAACGTTAGTTATTTAGAATAGGGAAGGGCATTTTTTTTATTTTGGGGGTCTTTGTTATTTTATTAGGGGGCTTAGAGTAGGTGTAATTAGTTTAAAATTGTTGTAATATTTTTCTTATGTTTGTAAATATTTTTTTATTTTTTGTAACTTAGTTCTTTTTTATTTTTTGTACTTTAGCAAGTTTATTTAATTGTATTTATTTGTAGGAATTGTATTTAATTAATTTATTGATAGTGTAGTGTTAGGTTAATTGTAGGTAATTGTAGGTAGTTTATTTAATTAATT
Organism: Bombina bombina; assembly: GCF_027579735.1. Lineage (NCBI taxonomy): Eukaryota > Metazoa > Chordata > Amphibia > Anura > Bombinatoridae > Bombina > Bombina bombina. Next base: position 1,080,051,499 of record NC_069504.1, read on the forward strand.
TATTGATAGTGTAGTGTTAGGTTTAATTGTAACTTAGGTTAGGATTTCTTTTACAGGTAAATTTGTAATTATTTTAACTATTTTAGCTATTAAATAGTTCTTAACTATTTAATAGCTATTGTACCTGGTTAAAATAAATATAAAGTTACCTGTAAAATAAATATTAATCCTAAAATAGCTATAATATAATTATAATTTATATTGTAGCTATATTAGGATTTATTTTACAGGTAAGTATTTAGCTTTAAATAGGAATAATTTATTTAATAAGAGTTAATTAATTTTGTTAGATTTAAATTATATTTAACTTAGGGGGGTGTTAGTGTTAGGGTTAATAAATATAATATAGGGGTCGGCGATGTTAGGGCAGCAGATTAGGGGTACATAGGGATAATGTAAGTAGCGGCGGTTTACGGAGCGGCAGATTAGGGGTTAATAATAATATGCAGGGGTCAGCGATAGCAGGGACAGCAGATTAGGGGTTAATAAGTGTAAGGTTAGGGGTGTTTAGACTCGGGGTACATGCTAGAGTGTTAGGTGCAGACGTAGGAAGTGTTTCCGCATAGCAAACAATGGGGCTGCGTTAGGAGCTGAAAGCGGATTTTTTGCAGGTGTTAGGTTTTTTTTTCAGCTCAAACAGCCCCATTGTTTCCTATGGGAGAATCGTGCACGAGCACGTTTTTGAGGCTGGCCGCTTGCGTAAGCAACTCTGGTATCGAGAGTTGAAGCTGCGTTAAAAATGCTCTACGCTCCTTTTTTGGAGCCTAACGCAGCCTTTATGTGGACTCTCAATACCAGAGTTATTTTTATGGTGCGGCCAGAAAAAAGCCGGCGTTAGTTTTTCGGGTCGTTACCGACAAAACTCCAAATCTAGCCGTTAGTTTTAGTCTGTTTTAATTCTTTGATTATTAAAGTCTCAATGATATTGAATAGGTTTCAGATCAAGGCCACCCCATAAAAAAAAATCTATCCTATGTTCCTAGGTTCCATTAAAGACTCAGGTTGATAGGAACTCCAACCTATTAATTGTTCTTAAGTAGGAATAGAATCAGTTTCTATGAGACTTTCATTGATTGAACAAAGACGGTTGAAGCTGGGGTTTGCCTGTTAGAACTTTCAGTGTATTTTTCCTTCAGTAACTCCTTGGATGGAGGTTTCCGGTTTCATGTTTCCAGCCTTGTTTACTAAAAAAATTAGGAGGAAAAGCGGACAGTAGCAGAGCACTCACAAAGAAAGGCAAATAGGGCTATGCAGGTTGGGTGAATGTATTTAAAACTTAACGTTTAATCATACTAATAGTAAAAAGAACTACCAGTGTAGTAATAAATAAAACTTATATTAAAAACACAAGTGAATGTGAAGCTAACATATCCATGAAATATACCAATTAAGATACTGACAAATGAGCAAATAGCAAGGCTAGACTTAGGCAGAAGTATACCCACAAAATGTTCACGGATTGCACAAAGGGCTATCTATAAAAGAGGATTGACCTCCAAACATAATACTCTATCTGGTGCAATGGTATAAGTCCGTCTAAGTAAAAGTCAAATTGAGTATCTCATAATGCAGGAGACAGTATCAACAATGAAAATTAAGCAAATGGATAGTGTAGCTGTTAATGGCGCCTGATGCGCATTTCGCCTGACTCGGCTTTCTCAAAGGCTAACCGGACTGATAGCAGCCTCACTGCATATGTACCGTACGGTAGCCAATCGTAAAGTCGGGGATTTCTCACACCCCTATGTGAACCAATCAGGATCGTCCTCCTATCATTGGATAGTCGGGTGTCACGTGATCAAAGAGTAATTTGACAGCAATTCAGGAGGAGTGATTTAGTTGCGTCAGTTGAGTGTTGGAAGTAATTCGTACTGACAGTCGATATTGGAATTCCCTGTATAGGCTGGTACAAATATAACAAATGTCCTTAAACAATTAGCGGTGGAACTGACCCAAGCTCAACACATTCACAATTACAAGAGATTGAAGATTTTCTCTGGGATTGACCCTACTCCTGTTGGAGAAGAGTTCTTCAAACCCTGGAGAGACACTACTTTGCAGCTTCTTAAAGAATGGGCTTGCTCTGAGGATGTGAAACGACAAAGGCTCATAGAAGGTTTAAAAGGTCCAGCCTTAGACCTGGTAAGGCACCATCAAATTATCCATACTCAAGCTTCTGCATCAGAGCTCCTTCAAATTATAATGACTGCATATGCAGAGGAAGAAGATGAGTTTGAGTTGAGAGAACGATATGCAAATACAATTCAAGTAAAAGGTGAAAAGCTGTCAGCCAATGTTGTGAGAGTAGAACTCATAGTAGGAACATTAGTGGAGAAAGGGATAATTCCCGCATCTGAAATTGACAAATACCGGTGCAAACAGCTCCTTAGAGGAACACTACCTGGAGACTCCTGTGCAGCCACCTTGGAGAATCTTTTATGTATTAAAAAGGTTCTATCTTTTGCTGAAGTAATGAAGGAAGTAAGGACTATACAGAAGACTTATCTTACTCGTTCACGGATAAGAGCTCCTGAGAAATCCTCTGCTCAGGACAGTTCCCAGAAAATCAAAGGTACAAAAGAGAAAAAAGAACCTCAACCCAGAAATTGCGAATCGATCAATTCAACTACCCAGGATAATAAACATGACAAACCTCTCAGATGTTTTAGATGTAATGGGCTTGGGCATATAGCATCCCATTGTACACATACAGAAGATGTTCTTCAGGTTGAAACCTTTGTCACAGATCCCTTACCCAAAAGAAAAGTTTCTAGAAAAAAAAGTGGACTCATTGGAAGAAGTGTCACATTAAGAGCCTGGGAACAGCTGCAAGTATCAAAGTTGGACCCAAGCCACTGGTATCACTTATGGTTGAGGGCATCCCAGCTTCTGCATTGCTAGACACTGGATCCCAGGTGACCATTATCTTCAGATCATTTTATGATGCTCATCTACGTCACTTCCCTATTGCCACAGCTAAAGATGTCAGTTTATGGGGTCTAGGTTCACAAGCCTGTATAGTAGAAGGAGTAGTCAGAGTGCAGATTGTTATCCCACAACTGAACACTGGAAAGACTTGCTCCATAGATGTGGAGGCTCTGTTGTGCCCTACCCCTAAACAATAAAGTTTTTCCATTCTCCTGGGAACCAACACTATTATGGTTCGAAACTTGTTTAGGTTCTACTTGCAAGAGGTAGGAAATGTATCCATTAATCAGATGGCTTAATTGGAGCCTGCCCTAAGACACGAATGTCACAAATTAGCTCAAGAATCACTGACTGGGTAGTTCCATTAATGGGGACCCCAGCCTTTGACTTTACGACCTGGAGAAATGAAATCTGTTAAAGCTGTACCCACCTTACAGGAGGGTATGATTAATTGTGCACAGATCTACTGTGTAGAATATATTCCTGAAGAGGACATTCGAAAGGGCTGGATGATTATGCCTGAAGTCAAGGATTGGCAGAAAGGCACAACAGGCTTTTTTAGCAGTAACTGTCTGTAATCTGTCCCCAAGAGATGTCCATATTGATCATGATCAAGAATTGGGAATCCTTCACCTCTTAGAGGAAATAACCCCTATTTCTGCCCTTCCTATAGAACCAGCAGTCAACTCCTCAGGAGAATTGGAGTTTGATTTTGAAGACTCAAGTTTACCATTTGAATAGAAAGAGAGATTGCTTAAAGCTCTAAAAACCAGAAGAGGAGTCTTCTAAGACATGGATGTAGGGTATTGCAAGAGTACACAACACACCATAAGATTGATGGACTCTGCTCCATTTTGTGAGAGGTCTCGACGTATAGTACCATGAGATGTGGAGGATGTGAGAAACATCTTGCAAGAAATGGAAGATACTGGCATTATCAAAGAATCTAGAAGTCCCTATGCTTCTCCCATTGTAGTGGTGAGGAAAAAGAATGGCTCTGTGCGATTGTGTATAGACTATCGAACTTTAAATAAACGAACAATTCCTGACCAGTATACACTACCCCAAATAGAAGATCTACTGAATGCTCTATCTGGTAGCAAATGGTTTAGTGTATTGGATCTCTGCTCTGGATATTATCAAGTTTCCAAGAAAAAAGAAGACCAAGAGAAAACAGCATTCATCTGCCCTTTGGGTTTCTACCAGTTTACCCGTATGCCACAAGGGATTACCGGGGCCCCAACAACTTTCCAGAGATTAATGGAAAAGACCCTTGGGGACCTTAGTCCAAGAGAGTGCCTTGTTTATCTGGATGATATAATAATTTTTGGAAGAACCCCTGAAGAACATGAAAATTGGATGCTGAGGGTGTTAGATCGATTGCAAGCTGAAGGTCTGAAGTTATCCGTTGACAAATGCAAATTTGCAAGAAGCTCAGTGACTTATGTTGGACATATAGTTTCTGCAGAAGGTGTGGCCACAGACCCAGCAAAAATAGAAGCAGTGGTAAATTGGCCAAGACCAAAGAATATTGAAGAGCTACGTTCATTCTTGGGGTTCCGCGGTTACTACCGCCGTTTTGTAGAAGGTTATTCCAAGATAGCCAGAAGTCTTCACAATCTTCTGAAATTGGATCCTGGAGAGAATGCCAAGCAGAAGAGCCTGCATTCCAAGAAACCCATAGGAGATAAGTGGACTAATTCCTGTGAAGAGGTTTTTCAGCTACTTAAAAGTAAGATGACTGAAGCTCCTGTACTGGCATATTCAGATCTTGAGAAACCATTTGTGCTTCGTGTAGATGCCAGCATGGAAGGGCTTGGAGGCGTTCTCCACCAGGCACATCCTGAGGGGCTGAGGCCTGTTGTCTACATTAGTCGGAGCTTGTCTAAATCTGAAAAGAATTACCCAGTGCATAAACTAGAATTTCTAGCATTGAAGTGGGCTATCGTATATAAACTACATGATTACCTGTATGGTGCAGAATTTGAGGTGAGGACCGACAACAATCCCCTCACCTATATCTTGACTAGAGCTAAACTAGATGCCACTGGACATCACTGGCTTGCAGCTTTGTCCAACTATAGCTTCTCATTGAAATACAAGCCTGGATCTACTAATGTGGGAGCTGATGCTTTATCTCTGAGACCTGGACTTCCTCCAGAGACAGATAAAGAAGATTGGATTGAAATTCCTGGCCCTGGAGTAAGGGCTTTGTGTCAGACCTCTATCACTGAAGATGGGTGGGTTAACTTTTCTCAATTGAGATGCATTGACTCACTCAGTTGTAGTGCTGAGGCAGTTCCAGAGGCTATGTGTTACCCAGTTAACCTGCCCCAGTGGACAAGCATCAGTAATGAGGATAAACAACAAACTCAAGCTCAAGACCCAACAGTGGGCCCATTATTAAAAGCTGTTAAGAATGGGTGCCAAAAATACATGAACTGTTTACCTGCTGAGTTGCAACAACTATTCAAGAGAGAATGGAGCCATTTCCGTATTGAGAAGGGACTTCTCTATAGGCTCATTCAATATCATGATCACCCAGGACGAAGACAGTTGGTATTACCAGAAAAGTATAGAGGAATGGTACTTGCATGACCAACATGGACACCTGGGAGTGGACAAAACTTTTGGATTGGTGCAAGATCGTTTCTTCTGGCCAAAAATGAGAGAGTCTGTGGAGAGGCATTGTCATAATTGCCGAAGGTGTATTCAGAGGAAAACTCTACCTACCCGAGCTGCGCCAATGGGCCACCTAAAGAGCTCTGGCCCCATGGATCTAGTCTGTATGGATTTTCTGTGTATTGAGACTGATTCAGCAGGAGTAGGAAATGTACTGGTAGTGACTGATCATTTCACCAGGTATGCTCAAGCTTACCCTACTAAAGACCAGAAAGCCACTACAGTTGCCAAAGTGCTATGGCAGAAGTTTTTCATTCACTACGGGTTACCTAGCCAAATTCATTCTGATCAGGGTCGTGCCTTTGAAAGCCGACTCATAAAAGAACTTTTGAAACTGCTAAACATTGAAAAGTCCAGAACTACTCCTTACCATCCTGAAGGGGATGCTCTTCCTGAAAGGTTCAACCGTACCCTGTTGGACATGTTAGGGACCCTTAACGATACAGAGAAAAGAACCTGGAGTAGGCATGTTGAAGCCATGGTTCACGCATACAATTGTACAAGACATCAATCTACAGGATATTCTCCTACTTGCTTTTTGGTCGAGAAGCAAGGCTTCCAATAGATCTTCAGTTTGATGTCTCCTCTGATGGAATGGCCCATGTCCCACATTACCAGTATGTTTTCAACTTGAAACAGAGTCTACAAAGAGCCTATGACCTGGCAGAGAAGGCTAGTTCCTGGATTAACGAAAATAACAAAAGACGTTATGACGCTACAGTCAGGCATAGTGAAATTCAGCCAGGAGATAAGGTTCTCCTTAGAAACCTAGGTATTATCTGAAAGCACAAACTCGCTGACCGGTGGAAAGGCACCCTTTTTGAAGTGGTTTCCAAGCTTCCAGGACTTCCTGTATACAAAATAAAAGGGCCTGAAGGCCGAATTAAGGCACAGCATCAAAATAATTTGTTACCTGTTGGTCAACCAGAAGTGAAGGAAGCAGATAATTCTAGTGAAGGAAACCATGACAATTCAGGTTTAGATCAAGAGTGGTGGACACCTCCTGATGCTCAGCCAGAAGCTTCTGATCCTCCTGTTGCTTCTCCTCAGTCAGATCTTAATCATGAAAGCCCCAACTTCATCCCTAGATCTACTGACACAGATATATATTCTATGGGAAGACCTAGGCCTCAAGCTAAAGCACTCTTTCCAAACAGAACAGGGAGAAGATCTACTTCTGGAGGAATTCAACAGTTGCCACAAAGAGACTCAAGAGGAAGTCAAAGACATAGGCGTCCACCAAGATTATTCACTTATGACCGAGTAGGGGAACCCACATACTGGCAAGAGTCCCACTCCAAGGTCATACAAGTATTACATGCCCTTGACACCTTGAATACATTGTTAGGTAATGCAACACAACTGTATTAGATTAGTTCGTTACTTGTGCCGGAGTGATGTTTAATTATTTAATGTATCTGCCCTGCCAGTGGAAGGCAGGAATTTTACAGGGGGAGAATGTAGCCCTTTGTCATTTTGCTGCAGGGATTAACTGCACTTTGCACTTTGCCCTTTGCTCAACCCTGCATCACATGGTAGTGAGAGCCAATCAGAGGCTGACAGTTTCAGAGACTTCCTGTGAGGAGATTTTTAGTCAGAGCTGCTAAAAGGTGTGTGAGTGTGATTCTGCCTGGGATGATAAAGGCTGCATCCAGGACCCTGCATGCTGTGAACACTCAGCCTGATGTCCCAGTAAGAAGCAGCTACCTTTGGACTAGAGTAAGCTGTCATTTCAGACTGTCAGAACTTAAGTGGAAATAAAGCATCCAGGACCCTGCATGCTGTGAACACTCAGCCTGACGTCACAGTAAGAAGCAGCTACATTGGGACTAGAGTAAGCTGTCACTTCAGACTGTCAGCACTTAAGTGGAAATAAAGCATCCAGGACCCTGCATGCTGTGAACACTCAGCCTGATGTCACAGTAAGAAGCAGCTACATTGGGACTAGAGTGAGCTGTCATTTCAGACTGTCAGCACTTAAGTGGAAATAAAGCATCCAGGACCCTGCATGCTGTGAACACTCAGCCTGATGTCACAGTAAGAAGCAGCTACATTGGGACTAGAGTAAGCTGTCACTTCAGACTGTCAGCACTTAAGTGGAAAAGCAAGCAGCAGAGAAAGCAGCCAGAGGACCAAGCCTTTTCTAGAACATTCTTCAGGAGGATTCAGGCAGTGGAACACTTAAAGTTATCCCTCACACTAAACAGATATCTGAAACTTGCTAAGGGCCCCAACGTGCACCACCACAAGGGACTTTATTTAGCAGTGTATTTTGGGAAAAAGGGTACCCTGCAAAGTGTGGGACTGTTATGTTATTTATATGTTGTTCTATTTGCATTTAAATATATTCAGTTACTTTATTATCTGCTTGTTTTTATTATTGCATGTTGTGGGGAACTCATTGTCTCAGTGTTGTGGGTTCCCTGAGAATTGTTATTACTGAGTGGAGGCACTGTACGTTACATTAATCAAGATGTCCCAGACTCCCTACTCCAGTGGAGACTTAGGTCATTCCTGTGAAGCCACAGCGTCAAAGGTGACCGTCCAACCTGTATCATTCTCACCAAAGATGGATAAGGAAGGGGTTACATATATATATATATATATATATATATATATATATATATATATATATATATATATATATATATATATATATATATATATATACACACACAATATTGCCCTTTCCATTCAAATACCTTGTCATATGCCATATACCTTTTAACCCGTATAAAAAAGTTTTATTAATATTTAAATTAATATTTTTTATTAGAAAGTGTATATATGAGTATAACATTTTAATTTATTTGTGTTGTGTTTGATGCACATGTATTTTTAGCTCTAACCCTCTAATCTGACAATCTTAAATTTAGATTGGCTCAACGGTACACATTTATTTTCAACTTGTAATACGTGTGCATGTTAGCGCGGTCACAATATTGCAATAGCGCAACTAAACTAATGTTTGTGCACCACTTGTAATCTAGCCTTGTGTTGAGATAGGCAAGCCCCCGCATTGCAGTGAAGATTTGTCTGTGTTAATGCTCTTTCTACTGTCTTTGGGGTTAACTAAAGTATTGCAGCATTATATACTGCATGTAATGTTGCACGCTACTTTGGCGACTTTTACAAAGTCATATTATACTTTCAAAATACCAGGACATTTTTATAATAGATTCTCTTTGGCGCAGAGTCTTTAACATCTAGAATCATCCAGAAAACATAAATTGGACCTATGAATGGTTAATAAATTCAGATGAGTTTAGCCCTGTCCCCCCCTATAATAAATAACAGAACAGTAACCATGGAGATGTGTTTAGCACCTTTGTCCCACTAAAGTGATTTCTATTATTAGGCTCTGCAGTTATTTCTAATAAAAAACTTCTTAAGCTGAGGGGCTGCGGTTCCAGTGTCCAGCAGTTAAAAGGCTGCTTTGTTTTTTAATAACCTCAAGATATGCAGTGAGAGCTGGGAGATATAATAAACTGTAATTCTCAGTTTCTACACAGCTTCCCCCTCGTAAGGCAGCGCATGCTGAATATAAATATTATGTAGGAAATGCTCCACATGCATTAGTAATAGGACTCTTGTCAGAAATCCTAAAAGGGACAAGAAAGTACTTTTTTATATTTATGGATGGTGCATAAAATTTGTTTTCCTGTCGTGCGCGCGCGAGTCAAATGCTTCCTTTATTTTGTATTTTAAATAGTTGATCTTGCTAGTAAAACCGTCACCCATAAAAATGGGCTGAGCCTGCAGGTAAAGCAGACCTGCTAATGTTACCTATCTCTAAACATAGTTAGGCATTGAAATACTAATTAGGACTAGGCAGAACCAGCTATTTCATATACAAAAATATCTGTCTCTCCCCTACCCCCACAATGGGAGATTAATCAGTTCTATTATGTCCTGTTTACTACAGAGAACGGATTTGTTATTCATATTATCAGTGTAGGTTGCAGTTTATATAGGCAAAAGCAGCTATTTCAAATAATGAAATAAAGACAAAGGAATTGTCTGCAAACAATTCAATACAGTTTAGCAGGTTAAATGAACCATTGAGAACACAGTAAAGGGAAGAACATTTTAGAGTATAATGTCACTTTAAGCACTGCAGTGTAAAATTAATGTTTTATGAGGACAAAATACTCATATGCTAATTTACTTGAAATTGATGCAGCATAACTGTAAAAAGCTGACAAAATATCACCTGAAAATCTCTATGTAAAGGAGAATATTTACCTCAAAATGTCTTCAGCTCACCAGAGTAAGTGCTCTGTGATCCAAAGCTACTTTTTTTTACTGTCATCAGCATGGTGAAAAAAGAAGAAGCCGATCAGCTTCAGCAGTGCTGAGTTCATCTCTTGCTTTACTGTGATCTTGAGGCACTGTACTGAAATATTGCGAGATTTCATAGTAAACTTCGTTAAAATGAGTATGGAAATAACATGACTGTGCTCATGTTCTGTCTGAATTTGCTCCCTTGTTGAGATTTGCTACCTGGATGTGTGCATGCATACAATTACGTAATCGCACTCCCGATGTGTTTGATAAGAATGTGTGAAATGCGATTACATAATTAGAAGCATGCGCAGATTCAGGTAGCAAACCTCAATGCGGGAGGGCTAAATTTCTATCATTTTTTATTTTTTATTAAAGCGGCCATGTAGATGTGCGCCTGCGCAGTTAAACATGTACATAGAAAATTTGTACGAGGTATATTTTGCTTTGATTACACAAGCTTTTTATTGCTCAGCCGCGCACATGTCATACAAATGAAATAAAGTGTCTCCACATGCACAACAGTTTTTAATATGCACATGTAGTGGCGGAGACACACTTTTTCATTTGGATTACATGTGCGCGGCTGAGCAGTGAAAAACGTGTAATTGAAGCAAAAATGACCCCCTAGAAATGTAATAACACAATATTTAACTGCACAGGCGCGCAACTACATGGTTGCTTTAATAAACAAATTCTAGTAATTTAGTCCTCCCTTGCCGAGATTTGCCACCTGAATCTGCACATGCTTCTAATTACGTAATTGCATTCCACACATTCTTTTCAAACATATGTGAAGTACGATTACCTAAGTGTACGCATGCGCACATCCAGGTAGCAAATGTCGACGAGGGAGCAAATGTCGACGGAAAACCTGCACATGCCAGATGCACGCTCCCTTGCAAATCCTGGGACTAGCATCCTGATTGGATGTTTAAAGTCTGTTTAGGATAAGACGTATCTACTGGGGACATTTTGAAGAAACATATCTTCCTTTTTTACAAAGAGATATTCATTCATGGGATATTTTCTAGTTAGTGTTAAAGAATATGCTGCATCACTTTCAAGTGATTCAACAATTGGGTAACTGGTCTCTTTAAATTTGATTCAGATTGAGCCGTTTTTTTAAAATTCTAGTCGTCAAGACTCACTAACAGGACAGTTTTTCATGATTATCAAGAGCTTGTTGGTAACCGTGGTTACTGAGATGCTAATTATTTTACTTGTGCTCTATAAATTCTGGCTTGTTAGTAAGTCCTGGGAACAAGAACTGAAAAACCCTAAGGCAGGATGTACAAACTTTAAAAAGTTTCCAGTTTACATTTGTTATCAAATTTACCTCTTTCTGTTGGTATCCTTTGTTGAAACTTAGCAATTCTAATTCATTATAGCATGTCATTGTCCCACTGTATTTGTCCTTTAACATAACAATGCATAATGACAGAGGAAGTGCTTCCAAAACTTCTAGTAATTCCTATTATTATTGTTAGAATCATGTACAGAAAATATAGCTGCATTTTATAATGACATTTCTAAAGTCTGATTATTAAGTTTCTTGGATTGCTAGTAAATATACTTTAGCACTATTATAAATGTCAACTAAACTGTATATTGTTTAATAAACAAAGTAACTTGAGCAATTATTTAACAAGATAAATATCACAAGCCAATGGGCGCAGCACTTCCCAGAACCAATCAGGGTCTGCTAGACTGCATATGAGAGACCCATGGGTGGAGTTGTGTGTATTCAGGGATGGAGTCACAATAGGCAGTGACATTGTCGTTTAAGGGGAGTGGCTAGGTGGTTCCTGGTTGCATTTACAGAAACAAGGGATTTTATAATTGAGTGAGAGCTGTGAATGGAGAGCCAACCAGGACGATTCAGCAAGGCATGGAACAGCTGGTAGCTCTGCACAGACTTACTATACTGAATCCTACCATCAAGCTTGTAAGGGACCCAGGGTTTGTTAAAGGGACACTCAAGTCAAAATTAAACTTTACTGATTCAGATAGAGCAGCCATTTTAAACAACTGCCCAACAAAATGTGCACAGTCTTTTTATATTGACACTTTTTTTGCATTTGTGATTGGCTGATGACTGTCACATGGTACATTTATGCATTTGTGATTGGCTAATGACTGTCACAAGGTACGTTTATGCATTTGTGATTGGCTGATGACTGTCACATAATACAGGAGTAGTGAAAATAGATATAACTTTAAAATTTGTCAGAAACAAAATCTTCTACTCATTTGAAGTTCTTTTGTCTTTTATGCAAAATCTACTGTATTTACCGGTCCTTTAAAGACCATAAACTATGAGGTGTGCAATATGTTGACCGCATCTAAAATGTTTTAACCCTTTGAGTGCTGTGCTGGATTTATGTATTTTTTGTACTTTACTATTTAAAAAAAAAAAAATCTTTTACTTGTTTTTCTTTCTTTCCCAGATCCCCAAGACTTATACCGTTGGAAAGTTTAGGCGATTACCTTTCTAACTGTCGGTCTTGGGGGTCTGTAGCTGCTTAGATGTCTGAGATACAGGCTTCTAAGCAGCATGCCCCCTTTCCCTATCTTGTCCATTGTAATTTTTAAATAAAGTTGCGCAATGATGTCATCGCGTCTTTGCGCGTGACATCACTGCACGTAACAGGAAGCCCTAGCGATGCCTGTCACTTTGCAGGCCCAATCGCCGGGGTGGGAGTCCTTGGGAGCCCCCAAGTTGCTCAAGGGATTTAAACCCCACAGTTTTCATTCATGATTTCATGATTCAGATAGAGCATGCAAATTTAAACAACTTTCCATTTCACTTCTAGGATCTCATTTGCTTTGTCTCTTTGTATCCTTTCTTGAAAAGCATACCTAGTTTGGCTCAGGAGCAGAGTTGAGCTACTGGGAGCTAGCTGCTCATTGGTGGCTTTACATGTATGCCTCTTGTCATTAGTTCACCCAATGTGTTAAGCTAGCTTCCTGTAATGCAACACTGCTCTTTCAACAAAGAATACCAAACAGGAATTAATCACATTTGCTAATTGAAGTAAATCGGAAAATTATTTTTCAAACATGAAATAACATTTTCATATCCCTTTAATATCAGGGGTATCAGGGGTGCACTGGGTACTGGTGAGGGGTCTCATGGTCTAGTACCTATTTCTTTATTGTTTTTAATTCTCTTTCTCCTTTACCCCCTTCTTGCTCTGCATTAAAGGGACAATTCTCCCAAAAATGATCTCCCATTTAAATTGTTCCCAATGATCTATTTTACCTTCTGGAGTGTATTAAATTGTTTACAAGTAGCTCCTTTACCCCTATTTTGGCATTTGAAATAGCTGATTTACCCTGTGCTATCCCAACATATACTGAAAGTTTTGATACTAGAGTCTCAGCTACTAAATAGCCTAAATAAACACAGCCAGCAGAAGAAATTACACTCCAAGTGGGGTGCAGGATAGTTAAGTAATAAAATTATAATTTTCCATTGTTCTCTCTAAGTATTAAGCTTTAGTTTTCCAGACAAATAGAAGATAAGGACACAAGTATGTGTACACAAAGTGATAACATAATGAGATCTGATATTACCTGAAGCTCAACCCATTGTAATAGGCTGTGGTTTAAAAGCACAAAACCAGCTACTTCATATACACAAATAAACCTGAAAATGCAATTTCTCATAAATATTATATTCTGCAGTTGGTATAGCAAGTCATTGAAAATACATTCATATAAAAACAATTTTACAGTGTACTGTCCCTTTAAGAAAGGGGCAAATAAAGAAGGGCATCTGGCAAAGTTTGGAGCTGTTATAGTAATGGTTAGGGATGCATAGCCTCCCTTAATTCACCACACGAAATGGAGAGCTGTATTGTTATTGAAACCTTTGTGGTTTGTATTTCTTGAACTCTATTATGATGTGACAAAGTCAAAATTAAAGGGACATAAAACCCCAAAAATGTAATTCATGATTCATGATTCAAATAGAGCATACAATTAAAAAACCCCAACAACTTTACTTCTATTATCAAATTTACTTATTTCTCTTGGTATCCTTTGTTGAAAAGCTTGTAGGAAGGTGTAGGAGAGTGCATGTGACTGGAGCAATATGTGGCAGCAGTTTTATATATATGTTATACATTCGCAAGAACACTATGTGGCAGCAGTGTTTCATGGTATGTACTGCTCCAGAAATGTGCACACTACCTACCTAGGTATCTCTTCAACAAAGAATACTGTAAGAACAAAGTAAATTTGATAACAGAGTTAACTGGAAACTTTTAAAAATATGTATGCTGTGTCTGAATCACAAAAGAAAAATACTGGATTTCATGTTCATGATTCAGATAGAGAATGTAGTTCATCTGTAAGCGAATTTGTTTTGTGTTCTTGCTTTACTGGGAGCTAGATGCATTACTGGGAGCTAGATGAACACATTGGTGAGACAATGACAAGAGGTATTTATGTGCAGCCACTAACTAGCTTCCAATCACCAACTGCTGCTCCTGAGCCTTCCCTAACAAAGGATACCAAGAGAATCAAATTTGATTATAGAAGTAAATTGGAAAGCCATTTAAAATTGCATTCTCTATGTTTACCATATGTAGGGATAGCTATTGAAAATCCTCTTGAGTATTAGTTAACACTTTTGCTGGCTGCAACCAATTATGCACATATAAAGCAACTTTATTGATCAAGCAACCACTGGGTAGAGTGTTGTAGGCTTTTTTCAGATGTATTTTACAGCAGAATAAGTTAAAATAAATAACATTTTTACAGTATGTTGCACTGTTGACTCATTTTCCTAAAGCATTTTTACAGGGAGCTCAAAAAAGTTGGGTTTACTGTCCCTTTAAATTCAGAATTTAGCATAAATAGTATAATCTAGAACAAAAGAGATTAATTCTGACCTCACTGGACTTGAGCAGCCCAAACACTGGGAACAGGAAGGCTGGAACCAAGGCAGCAGCTCCAAGGGGCACAGCCTCTGAGATCCAATACACAGCAGTCACTATCAGCACATAGGCACAGGAGGATTCCTGCAGTGAATTTAAGATAGGAGATAACACATAGTGCACAGGTGTCTAAAAAAAGAAATAAAGTTAGCACAGAAATACGAATACTCATTGAGTCATCGCTATAGCAACAGATCATTACACCTTCTTCAACAGCTAATCACTGCATTTGCAAACAGCACTGGCACGGCACGTTTGTGTACAGACTTCTGCTGTGGCATGTGTCCTGCTGTCATTGTGTCATTGCCACTTAAATTAATAGGAACACTGATTCTGATGGGTATCTTGCAACTTCTAGTAATTCATTTATGAAGCTGAATTGCATCTATCCAAACTTTTGCCTTTTTTTAGTGTTGCAGATACATGCTGGATGCCAATTAGGTAGTTAGTGCTGAGATCTGCTTGAGGGCATCAGGACATTAGAAATGTTCCTGCAGGTGTTCCTAAGTTCTCATTGCTTTAACCAATCTTAGAGCTCAGATTCAGACTGACACATTTCTCAGTGCCCTTTTTATCTAATATAACTTCACCTATCATCACTTCACTAAATATTGTACTTTTTTCTCATTATATTATCTATTTCCCTGCTATGTGGGTCATTTCTCAACTCATCATTTTTTTATGTCAGTTGAGAACTTACTCTGTAACTCAGAAACCCCCCCATCTAATTCTGTTCTCGGTCAGCTTTATTTATATAATGGCATTAGCTTCCATTGTCGTTTGGAGCTTATTTTAAATCCCAAAATAAAATATATTTTTTACTACCCCACATATGCATTATAAACCAGGTTTCGGGATGCCAATGCCACCTTTTTGGGAAATAAATACTGGCAATGCTCATTAGCATAATTTTGCATAAATAATAATGCAGAATAAATCAGGAATTTAAGCTGCAAGGACTGGTTTTAAACAATCATTTTCTTTAAATGTTAGATCCCAATAGATTTAAAGGGACAGTATACACTCATGTTCATATAACTGCATGTAATAGACACTACTATAAAGAATAAGATGCACAGAGACTGATATAAAAATCCAGTATAAAACTGTTTAAAAACTTACATAGAAGCTCACAGTTTAGCTCCGTTGAAAAGGTAGCTGGAAAGCCCACTGCAAGTGCAAAATAAGACACACACCCCTCCCCTTTCTTTTGCATATGAAAAGACCCTTTACACAAACAGGAGCAAGCTGAAGTAGGTAGCTGACGGTATTTTCATAAAACTTTGGGGCTTGGTTAGGAGTCTGAAAATCAGAGCAATGTTATTTAAAAATAAGCAAAATTATACATTTAAAAAAACAAAAAACTTTATGGGCTTTATAAATAGATCATCTACAAAACATTTATGCAAAGAAAAAATGAGTGTATAATGTCCCTTTAAAAGAAGCTTGACCAAGATAGCATCTTTATTTCTATATTTAATCTTTATTTTCCACCTGAATATTAAAACCATGGACTAGAATACAAGTTACACGCTAATGATATCGTTTGCAAAATAACCAATTGCTGGACCCCACTCCCATAAGCGCACAACTTTAATATTACAAGTCCATGGTTAAGCGCGTTAATCAGAGAAGGTTTAGCGAGGCTGACCTCGTTCAAGTGCAACCTATACTTACAATGGATATTGCAACCACACTAACTTGCTCTCATATTACAAGTTGAAAGCTATAGTTTGCACTTGAGCAAAAGCCAAACTCCACTAGAATATTTAGCACAACTTCAGACCTGAAGTAAACGGTAAAGGTTAAAAAAAAAGTAACACAAAACACATGTAAAACACTATCTAAAGTATTAGACAAATATATACTTTTAAATAAAAATAAATCATGTTAATATACGGCTATATTACGAGTACGGTGCGGTTCTAACTTGCAAGTTATTGTCACCGCTCACTTCCCTACAGCGCTGGTATTACAGGTTTATAAAAACCCAGCGTTATCAAGCAAGAAGTGAGCACAGAGCAAAATTGAGCTCCATACCGCACTCCAATAACAGCGCTGCTGAAAGCCGCGGTGATCTGGTTTTATGTGCTCATGCACGATTGCCCCATAGACATCAATGGGGAGAGCCGGCTGAAAAAAAGTCTAACACCTGCAAAAAAGCAGCGTAAAGCTCCGTAACGCAGCCCCATTTATTCCTATGGGGAAATAAAATTTATGTTTACACCTAACACCTTAACATGAACCCCGAGTCTAAACACCCCTAATCTTACACTTATTAACCCCTAATCTGCCACCCCCGGCATCGCCGACACCTACATTATACTTATTAACCACTAATCTGCCGCCCCCGACATTGCCGACACCTACATTATACTTATTAACCCCTAATCTCCTGCCCCCAATGTCGCCGCCACTATAATAAACATATTAACCCCTAAACCACCACACTCCCGCATCGCAAACACTAGTTAAATATTATTAACCCCTAATCTGCCGCCCCTAACATTGCCGCCACCTACTTACATCTATTAACCCCCAATCTGCCGCCCCCAATGTCGCCACCACTATACTAAATGTATTAACCCCTAAACCTAAGTCTAACCCTAACATCCCATAACTTAAATATAAATAAAATAATTCTAAATAAAACTTACTATTAATAACTAAATAATTCCTATTTAAAACTAAATACTTACCTGTAAAATAAACCCTAATCTACAATAGGAACAGCCAATAGAATGCGAGCTCAATCCTATTGGCTGATTGGTTCAGCCAATAGGATTGAAGCTAAATCTTATTGGCTGATTGCATCAGGATTTTTTCACCTTTAATTCTGATTGGCTGATAGAATTCTATCAGCCAATCAGAATTCAAGGGACGCCATCTTGGATGACGTTACTTAAAGGAACCTTCATTCTTCAAGTAGACTTCGATTGAAGAGGATACTCCGCCCCGGATGTCTTGAAGATGGAGCCGCTCCGTGCCGGATGGATGAAGATAGAAGATGCCGGCTGGATGAAGACTTCTGCGGGCTTGGATGAAGACTTTGGCCGCTTGGATGAAGACTTATGCCGGCTTCGATGAGGACTTCTGCCGCTTCATTGAGGATGGATGTCGGGACTTCAAAAACTGTAAGTGGATCTTCGGGGGTTATGTTAGGCTTTTTTAAGGGTTTATTGGGTGGGTTTTATTGTTAGATTAGGGGTTTGGGCACTTGAAAAAGAGCTAAATGCCTTTTTAAGGGCAATGCCCATCCAAATGCCCTTTTCAGGGCAATGGGGAGCTTAGGTTTTTTAGTTAGGATTTTATTTGGGGGGTTGGTTGTGTGGGTGGTGGGTTTTACTGTTGGGGGGCTGTTTGTATTTTTTTTTACAGGTAAAAGAGCTAATTTCTTTGGGGCAATGCCCCACAAAAGGCCCTTTTAAGGGCTATTAGTAGTTTAGTTTAGGCTAGGTTTTTTATTTGGGGGGGCTTTTTTATTTTGATAGGGCT